>NW_027596320.1:0-401177 GCF_964194155.1 Cetorhinus maximus
CTGGTGGGTAAAATAAAAGAAATCCCAAAGGCATTTTATAAGTATATTAAGGGCAAGAGGATAATCAGGGAAAGAGTAGAGCCCATAGGGACCAAAGTTGCTACCTGTGTGAGGAGCCGGAAGATGTAGGTGAGGTTTTAAATGAATACTTTGCATCTGTATTCACTATAGAGAAGGATGATGTAGGAATAGAAATCAGGGAATGGGATTGTGATATACTTGAACAAATTAGCAGCATTGAGAGGGAGGAGGTATTAACGGTTTTAGTGGGCTTAAAAGTGGATAAAATGCCAGGCCAAGATCAGATGTATCCCAGGCTGCTGTGGGAGGCAAGGGAGGAGACCGCAGGGGCCCTGACATTAATTTTCAAATCCCCTTTAGCCACAGATGTGGTGCCAGAGGACTGGAGGACAGCTAATGTGTACCATTATTCAAGAAGGGTGGTGGGGATAAACCAGGGAACTATAGGCCGGTGAGTTTAACATCAGTGGTAGGGAAAATTTTGAAAATAATTCTGAGGGACAGAATTAATCTCCACTTGGAGAGGCAAGGATTAATCAAAGATAGTCAGCATGGCTTTCTCAGGGGGAGATCAGGTCTAACAAATTTGAATTTTCTGAGGAGGTGACTAAGCGTGTAGATAAGGGTAGTGTAGTTGATGTAGTCTACATGGACTTTAGTAAGGCTTTTGACAAGATCTCGCGTGGGAGACTGGTCAAGAAGGTAAGAGCCCATGGGATCCAGGAAAATTTGACAAATTGGATTCAAAATTGGGTTAGTGGCAGGAGGTAGAGGGTGATGGTTGAAGGTTGTTTTTGTGACTGGAACCCTGTGTCCAGTGACGTACCACAGGGTTCAATGTTGGGACCGTTGTTGTTTGTAATGTACATTAATGATCTAGACATGAATGTAGGAGGTATGATCAGCTAGCTCACAGACGACATGAAAATTGGTGGTGCGGTAAATAGTGAGGAGGAAAGCCTTAGAGTACAAGATTCGTAACCTGACTGCCTCAAGTGCGTCCAATTCCAAGTCACATAGCAAATTATTGAACCTAGTGAAAACACACATCCAGCTGAAACCATCCATGATAATGCAGCGCTTTAAATTCAATTCAAGAGTTCAGGCCCCAGGAGAGTCCATCACAACCTGTGTAGTAAACTTCAAGCAGTTAACAGATTACTGCGACTTTGGAGACATTTTAAATTATATGCTGTGGGACCGATTGGTATGTGGAGTTGAGGACGACGCCATTCAGCGTCGATTGTTTGCCGAGGTCGGTATCAATTTTAAATGCACCCTAGAAATCTCCCTCACCATGGAAAGTGTTGCAAGAGACTCAGATAATGGCGCCATACCTCATGTTGAGCAGGAAGCTGCCGCCGAGTGTGGTGCGAAAGCCAGAGCTGCAGAATTAAAGCACGATTCAGTAGCCGCTGTGGAAACATTAAGAAGCCTAACAGAAGCACTTCATCATTGATTTCAAGACAAAATTACTATAGATGTGAAGGTGACCACAGAGTAGATACCTGTAAATTCAAAGAGGCAGAATGTCATTATTGTTATAAAAAGGGTCACGTGGTTAGGTAATGCTGGACAAAGTTAAAACTGTCTGCAAAACAGCAAACAGGCATGATAGAAGTAACAGGTACAACAAAGGCTGAAGCTGCTGCTCCCGATGTTTACTCCTTATATAATGTGACTGCTGTGAAGATTGAACCTATTACAGTGACAGTATAAGTGAATGAGAAGCCACTGACAATGGAAGTGGATACTGGTGCCTCAACTACGATGGTAAGAGAGCACACTTTCAGGTATCTTAATGAAGGAAGGCAGCCAATAAACTTGCAGTGGACAGCCGCTAAATTAAGAACTTTCATGGGAGAATCTATTCAAGTAAAGGGCATCACCACTGTCCCAGTCTCTTACAAGCGACAGACAGCCCAACTGTCTGTAATAATAGTGAAAGGAGAGGGACCCAGTATTTTAGGTCGGGATTGGCTACAGAAGATCAAACTCGACTGGTCTGAGATATTTCACCTAAAATCAGATGGAATCCCAGAACTTCTAAGGAAATACAACATGGTTTTTCGTGATGAATTAGGGAAGTTAAGAGGTAACTCCAGAATCTGAGGAACACTCAACTCGAGAATCCACAGTCGCTCTATCATCTGTCCCAACAGGAACAAAAATAACAGGTATCAGGCTGGAGGGAATATTCTACCAAAAATCTTCACACAATCCGGTCGCTGTAAACTCACACTTAAGGGAGTGGGATGGAGAGACTGAGGGGAGAGGGGGCGTTCCTGAGGGGAGAGGGATGCAGTAGCTGAGGGGTGTGTGATGCAGTGACTGAGGGGAGTGGGTTGTAGCAGCTGAGCGTAGTGGGATGTAGTGAGTGAGGGGAGTGGGAAGTAGTGACTGGTCTACAGTCAGGAGTGACAGAGCAGGGTGACATTGGTGGGTTTCAGACTGCATAAATGATTAAGTGAATAATTATCTAAACTTTCCTCCCAATTAAATGTTCTCTTGCAGTGATTAAAACCAGAGACATTTTCTGTAACTATTTAACTTATTTAAACATCTGTTAGTTCCAGGCCGGAATCTGACTAACTCCACAACTGAAGTTGAAACACATTTACGATTTTAATTCTCACTTTAAACCAAATTCATAAATATACTCACTCAGTCTGTGTTTAACTCAGGCCAATGTCTCCTCTCACTGACTGTGTGTTATTACTGACTGCATACTGTAAAAGCTCTTGTCTTATATTGAGCTGTGGTAAGGCCCTCTCTACCTGTGGTTCCTGTACAGTCGTCAAAAACTATTCAGGCAAAGGTGCTTTAAACCTGAGACAATTGTTTGTCCAGTTAACTTACTTCAAAATCTGCGAGTCCGTGGCCAGATTCTAACCCTTACTCTAAAAATGAACTTGAAACATATTTACCATGCAAATTCTCAAAATGAATCAAATTTCCAAACTACTCACTTTTGGATCGGTCTCTGAAATCTCCACCCTTCTTAAGGCAGCTGCCTGCTTAACAGAATATTTCTAGGTCAGAATCAGCCTCTTACTCAACAACTGAACTTGACACAGATTTACCATTCGAATTCTGACTTTAAAGCAAATTTCAAATTCACTAATATACTCAATCAGTCTTTGTATCACTCAGGCCAATGTCTCCTCCCACTGACTGTGTGTCCATTACTGACTGCACACTGTAAAATTCCCTGTCTTATATTGAGCTGTAATGAGTCACTCTCCATCTCAGCTTCTTGCTACACTAATCAAAAACTAATCAGACAACGGAGGTTGACAGTTACCTGACACTAATGCTGCTCATCTCAGAATCTGACTATCTCTCTAAATGTAAACTTGAAACAATGTTCAGTGTTTTGGCGTTTTGGTTTTCAGTGTCTTGGGGTTCAGTCTTAGTTGGTGTTTGGGGGTTTCAATGTCAGTGGAGTTTGGGGATTCAGTGTTTGTGGGTTTTGCGGGCCAGTGATTTTCGGGTTCAGTGTTTCGGATTTTCATGGCTCAGAATTTTTGGGGTTTCAGGGGTTCTAAGTTTCTGGGGTTTTGGGGTACAGCGCTTTGGGGATTTGGGGGTTCAGCAAGCACTTGAGTAACATTCCCTTTTGCTATCACAGACCGGGAGACATCCCACAACGAGGGATCTGAGGAACAAAGTAGTCGAGATTCCATTCGGCGTCCATCCTTTGTCAGAGTTGGAACATCAGACTCAGGTACCTGACTTGTCAACTCAATCTGAGGATAAACTTCTCCCAATACAACTTCATCATGGAGATTCATTCAGTCTGTCAGCAAGGGGAGTGGACAGAGCCTGATCCTCGAGCCATGCCCCTCCCCTCTCTCTCACCCCTACACAACCCCTCCCCTCCAATCCACCTCCGTACCCAGTTCTCACTCCCACCTCTAACCCTGCCCATGGGCTTTGTGTGGGTGTGTCTGAGGCATTGTCCTCCCGATGTTACAGTGGTCCTGGACCTCAGCAAAGTAGACTCTGACCAGATCAATGCCGAAGTCCAAGTGATGTACATCGGGAAGAACATACTGGACACTCGCGAGGAAAAGGAAGCCCATCTCCAGCAGGTGAGGGGGTTCATCCTGCAGTCATTCTCAGGCTGTGGGCATCACCCATTCAATAACCCGAGTCAGCATTATTTACCCATTTCATTTATTGAACATCTCCAGTTGGCATTGAGTCGAGGGCAGGGATAAGATTTCCCTTCCTCACTCTCTGGTAGATATTTGATTGAACTGATAGGGGGGAGAGGGGAGTGAATTCCCAAACGCTGAATAAGGAGAGAGTGAGCTGGTGTGGAGGGGGCAGGGATTGTTTGGGTGTAGAGGGGGGTGGGGCACGTTTCCCCCTCGTGTTCAGGGAAGGAATTTCCCTCGTGCTGAGGGTCCCATCGATGTCTCCTGAGATCCCCTTGTCAGTTGCTCAGTGACAGCGTTTCCATTCTCTATGACCTGACTCCTCTATTGTCCATTCACAGGTACATGAAATGCTGAAAAGATATCTTCACTGCAAGAAGCTGGTGCCAAAAGTACAAGAGAATCCCGGCGAGGAGAAGAAGAAATGAGCCAGAAGATCCGGTTTGGTCAGCAAGTGGGTTGCAACCAGATTTCTGGACTGAGGGGCAGTCTCCGGGAGCATGAGGGTGTGGACTCATTGGTGGTGGTGTGTGTGGGGGGGGAGGGATGTTGCGTTTCTGGGGTATTATTTGATTTTTGGTTTGGGTGCTGAATCATCATCTGTGATAGCTTTTGATATAACTCCAGAAGAATTGTTTTATGATTTAAGACCACAAGAGGTAGTGGCAGAAATAGGCCATTCGGCCCATCGAGTCAGCTCCGCCATTCAATGAGATCATGCCTGACCTGATAATCCTCAACTCCAGTTTCCTGCCTTTGCCCCATACCCCTCGATTCTCTTACTGATTAAAAATCTATCTGTCTACCTCAGTTTTCAATATACTCAACGACTCAGCCTCTACAGCCCTCTGCGGTAAAGAATTCCACAGATTGACTTCCCTCTGAGAGAAGAAATTCCTCATCTCTATTTTAAATGTGGGCCCCCTTACTCTGAGATTATGACCTGTGGTCCTAGAGTCTCCCACAAGGGGAAACGGCCTCTCTGCATCTACTCTATCAAGCCCCCTAAGAATATTATGTTCCAGTGAGCTCGCATGACATTCGTCTAAACTCGTCAGTACAGGCACAACCTACTCGACCTCTCTCATAAGCATATCCCTCCATCCCCGGGATCAACCTACTGAACCTTCTCTGGACTGCCACCAATGCCAGTCAATATTTCCTTCAATAAGTCGATCAAAACTGTTCACAGTATTCTAGGTGTGGTCTAAAAAGTGCCTTGTACAGTTGAGAGAATAAGACACCTGCAAGGTTGGGTATTGCAACGGGTAGTGGACAATTCAGTTACCATACGTTTTGTCCTGTTCACTTTAGAAAGGGGCGGATCACATGAGAAGCCGTTGAGAGATGATTCACTGGGCGGATTCCTGGGATGAAGGGGGCTGCCTTATGGAGGAAAGGTTGGCCAGGTTGCGCCTGTGCCCGTTGGACATTAGAAGAATGAGAGGCGACCTTATTGAAACAAAGATACTGAGAGGATGTTTCCCGGTCACGTGGGGTGGCGGGGGTCCTAAGGGTGGGGGGGCGGGGGGCACTGTTTCAGAACAAGGGGTCTCCCATTGAAAACGGAGATGAGAAGGAATTTCTTCTCTCAGAGAGTTGTTAGTCTGTGGAATGGATTTCTCTCCCCCACAGAGCAGTGGAGGCCGGGTCATTGAATATATTGAAGGCTGAGTTAGACAGATTTCTGATCGACTTGGGGGTCAAATCGTTATTTGGTTGGCGGGGGTGGGGGTGGGGCACAGGCAGGAAAGTGGAGATGAGGCCACAAGCAGTTCAGCCACAATCTTGTTGAAAGATGGAGCAGGCTCGAGGGGCTGAATGGCCTAATCCTGCTCCTCACTCCCATGTCCGTATGGTCCGATTGATCTGTATTCTGACCTGCAGACTAACCCGTTTGAATTCTCATCCAAAAATTGGCAGCTTTTTGACTGAATCTTTGACTGTTGCATTTTATTCATTGATTAATATTTGCTGAATAAATCTGTGACATCTGGCACCCAGCGTTGTGAATCCATTTGATTTGAGAGGTGTGTTATCAGTGAAAGAAAGATTTGGCACTCCTATTAGATGGGAGCTGGCCAGACTGTAAAACCATAATGCATGAGATGGAACAAAACCATTAAATCATAATCCACACATGAATCCCCCTTTAACCACCAGCTCCTGAGGTAACCCCCCACTTGCCTCATTGACCCTGCCACACTCACCCAGGAGCAGCATCAACCAATGGCAGTCTCACCTTCAAACATCGCAGCACACATTGGTCAGCAGCCTAGTTCAACAGGCAACAGACTTTTTGGCAGTTCATTGTCAATCACCCTTGGCTGAATATTTTTTGATGACAGCAGTAGGAAGCTCAGCTACAGAGTGACTCTTCACAGCTCAATATAAGACAAGGACTTTTAAAGTGCACAACCAGTAATGGGCACACTGTCAGTGAGGGGAGACATTAGCCTGAGTGAGACAGAGACTGAAATGAGTATTTTGGTGAATCTGGTTTAAAGTGATAATTTAAAAGTTAAATCTGATACAAGTTTAATTTTAGAATGAGAGTAATTTTACATTAAGGGTCTGATTCTGACCTAGAGATAACCAGTTGTACAGGTACCTGCCATAAGAAGTAAGAGTGGAGATTTCTGAGACAGAGCCAAGGGTGAGTATGTTTGGAATTTTGGTTCAATCTGAGAATTTGAATGGTAAAGCTGATTCCAGTTTAGCTTTGGAGTGAGAGTCAGTTTCAGGCCTAAAGCTACCAGAATTTTAAGTGAGTTAAATAGTTAAACCAGCAGCTCCTAAAGAGAGTGACTCGTCACAGCTCAATATAAGACAGGGACTTTTAAAGTGAACAGTTAAAGCACACAAAGATTACATATGATTGTTAAATATTCAACAAAATCCTCAACTATGTACATAAGATGCTAAATATTAGACTTGTTGACTGACTGACAATTGATAATTACACACAGAATAATGAATGGATTATTACACACAGGGCAAAACACTCACAGCAGGGATCGCAAACACACACACGGTGGGGATTGGTAAAGGTGTGTGCATGAGATTCAGGCAGTATATATTGGTAAAGGTGTTTGTTTTATGTCACTCTGACAGTTATCCTGCAGAGGGTTGATTGTTAAAGGTGTGTGTGTGTGTGTCTGAGTGTTTGTGGGTATATGTAATTCTGACAGTATCTAGCAGAGTGTAGATTGGTAAAGGAGTGTATGTGTGTGTGTGTGTGAGAGTGCATGTCTGAGTGTCTGATTCTGACAGTATCCAGCAGAGGGTAGATTGCTTAAGGCAGCTCACCAGCACCTTCTCAAGGAGCAGTTAGGGATGGGCTACAAATGCTGGCAGAGGTAGCAACACACACATCCAGAGAATGAATAAAAAATATGCAAGCACCTGAACTGCTGACCAAGCCACACACACACAGACACACACACACACAGACACACACACAGACACAGACACTCACACAGACACAGACACACACACAGACACAGACACACACTCCAGCATTTAATCTTTTCCATGTTATTGCAAGTCCTCCCACCGTCCACCCCGCTTTGTGTGAAACGTAATTGTCTGTCTCTCGCTTTGTGTGAAACGTAATTGTCTGTCTCTCACCTTCAGCATCCTCCGTGCTTCCCCGTGTGGTGTTTTTTGCATTGAATCATAAGAGAATGTTGTTCACCTCCTTATGGAATGGGCCTTTGCAAAGTTCTGGAGAGAGATGCAGTGTTTTTTGTTGGAGTTCATCCCGAGCAGTTCTGTGACACAGGACTTTGTGCTCCATGGGCTTTTCCGAGGGACAAACACTAAGACAAACGTCAGCTGCAGCTGGAGAATCACCAACTCGATGAAAGCCGCTCTTTGCTCTACCTGAAACCTGCTGGTCCTCCAGTGTAAATACTTGTTCTCGAACGAAAGTTGCATACTGCCACATTCCAAGGTCCAGGACTACGTGCTGAGTGATGCACTCTACATTTTTGACAGATAAAAACAATGGAAATTGTTAGACTGCCAAAAGACAGGAAATGGTATTTGCTCTCTCTCTCTAATTTTTTAATTGTTCTCTCTTTCTACTTTATTATTTGCATTTTCTATTTGCGCACTGAGTTGCTTTCACTCTCTATCTATCTAATTTATTAATTGTATTCCACCTCTATTTGTACACTGGTTGCTATCTCTGCATTTTATTAATCAGATTCCCGCTCCATTTGCACAATGTGTTTCTCCCTCTAATTGATTAATTTAATTAATCCTCTATTTACACACTAGGTTTCAATCTGTCCCCTCTAATTTAGTAATTAAATTCCTCCTGAATTTGGACACTATGCTGCTCTGTCTTTCTCTGTAATTTATTAATTACATCCCCTTATATTTATGCACTGGGTTGCTTTCTCTCTCTCGCTATTCATTTTTACACCTCTATTCGCACACTGCATTGATCTCCCTCCCTCTCTCTATTTATAACTTACATTCCTCCTATCTTTGCACACTGGGTTGCTGTCTCTGTCTCTATCTAATTCATTATTTGCATTTTTCCTCCACGTTTGCACTGGGTTTTTCTCTCTTTCTCCAATTCATTAATGCATTCTTTGCAAATTGGGTTACTCTCTCTCTCAAATTTATGAATTGCATTCCTCCTCTATTTGCACACTGGGTTACTCTCTCTCATTTATTATTTATATTCCACTATTTGCACACTGGGTTGCATTCTCTCTCTAATTTATTAATTACATCCCTCCTCTGTTTTCACACTGGGTTGTTCTCTCTCTCTCTTATTTATTAATTACATTACTCCTCTATTTTCACACTGGGTCTCTCTCTCCCCCTAATGTAATAATCACAATCCTCCTATATTTTCACACTGGGCTGCTCTCTCTCACTCGCTCTCTAATTTATTACTTCCATTCCTCCTCTATTTCACACTGGTTTACTCTCTCTCTTTCTCTCATTTATTTATAATGTTCCTCCTCTATTTGCACACTGGATTGCTCTCTCTAACTGATTTATTACATTCTTCCTGTATTTGCACACTGTGTTGCTCTCTCTCTCCCTCCCTAACTCATTATTTGTACTATTCCTCTATTTGCACACTGGGTTACTCTCTCTCTCTCTCTCCCTCTAATTTATTAATTACATTCTTTCTATATTTGCACAGTGGTTTATTGTCTCTCGCTCTCCCTCTTATGTATTACATTTCACCTAATTGTCCACTCGGCTGCTCTCCCATTTCTTAATTACATTCTCCTCCATTTGCACACTTGGGCTGCTCTCTCGTTTATTAATTACTTTTCTCCATTTACACACTGGGCTGCTCTCTCATTTATTAATTACTTTTCTCCATTTACACACTGGGCTGCTCTCTCATTTATTAATTACTTTTCTCCATTTGCACACTGGGCTGTTCTCTCTAATTGATTCATTGCATTCCTCTTCTATTTGAACACTGGGTTTCTCTTGTTCTTATTTATTAATTAACTTCCTCCTTTATTTTCACACTAACTTTCTCACTAACTCTAATTCATTAATTGCACACATCCTCTATTTTCATTCAGTGTTCCTCTCTATCTCTCTCTAATGTATTAATTACATCCCTCCTCTATTTTCAATGACTTTCTATCTCATTTATTAATTAATTTCTTCCACTGCACTCACATTTGCTTGCTCCCCCTCCCTAATTTAATCATAATATTTTTCACACTGGGTCTCTCTCTCTAATTTATTAATTAATTTCCTCCTCTATTTTCACGCTGCGTTGCCCTCTCTCTCTATAATCTATTACTTATATTCCTCCTCTATTTTCATGCTGTCTTTCTCTCTCTCTCTAATTTATTAATTAGGTTCTTCCTATATAATCACAATGGGTCTCTATCTCTCTCTCTAACTTATTAATTACATTCCTCCTCTATTTTCACACTTGGTTAATCTCTAATTTATCAATCACATTCCTCCTGTATTTTCACACTGGGTTGCTCTCTCTAATGTATTAAGTACATTATTCCTCTATTTTCACGCTGTGCTTCCCTCTCCAATTTATTAATTACATTTCTCCTCTATTGTCACACTTGGTTAATCTCACTCTTTAATTTACTATTCTCATCCCTCCTATTTTCACACTGGTTTACTCTCTCACTCTCTCGCTCTGAATCATTAATTAAATTCCTCCTCTATTTTCACACTGGGCATCTCACTATCTCTGATTTGTTAATTACATTCCTCCTCTATTTTCACACTGGGTTACTCTCTCTCTAATTTATTAATCACATTTGTCCAAGATTTTCACACTGGTTACTCTCTCTCTAATTTATTAATTACATTCCTCCTCTATTTTCACACTGGGCATCTCACTATCTCTAATTATTCATCACATTCATCCTCTGTTTTCACACTGGTTACTCGCTCTCTCTCTCTCTAATTATTCACGTTCCTCTGATTTTCACACTGGGTTGCTCTCTCTCTAGAATTTATTAATTACATTCCTCTCTAACTAATTTATTACAATCCAACTTTATTTGCACACTGTTGCTCTCTCTCTCTTCCTAATTCATTTTGTACTATTCCTCTACTTGCACAATGGGTTCCTCTCTCTCTCTCTCTCTCTCTCCCTCAAATTTATTAATTACATTCCTCCTCTATTTGCACACTGGTTTGCTCTCTCTCTCTCATTTATTTATTATGTTCCTCCTCTACTTGCACACCAGATTGCTCTCTCTAACTGATTTATTACATTTCTCCTGTATATGCACACTGTGTTGCTTTCTCTCTCTATCCCTAACACATTATTTTTACTATTCCTCTACTTGCACACTGGGTTCCTCTCTCACTCTCTGTCCCTCCCTCTAATTTATTAATAAATGTCCTCCTCTATTTTCACACTGGGTTACTCTCTCTCTCTCTCTCTAACTTATTAATTAATTTCCTCCTCTATTTTCACACTGGGTTACTCTCTCTCTCTCTAATTTATTAATTAATTTCCTCCTCTATTTTCACTCTGGGTTACTCTCTCTCTCTCTAATTTATTAATTAATTTCCTCCTCTATTTTCACACTGGGTTACTCTCTCTCTCTCTCTCTCTAATTTATTAATTAATTTCCTCCTCTATTTTCACTCTGGGTTACTCTCTCTCTCTAATTTATTAATTAATTTCCTCCTCTATTTTCACACTGGGTTACTCTCTCTCTCTCTCTCTAATTTATTAATTAATTTCCTCCTCTATTTTCACACTGGGTTACTCTCTCTCTCTCTCACTAATTTATTAATTAATTTCCTCCTCTATTTTCACACTGGGTTACTCTCCCCCTCTCTCTAATTTATTAATTAATTCCTACTCTATTTTCACACTGGGTTACTCTCTCTCTCTAATTTATTAATTAATTTCCTCCTCTATTTTCACACTGGGTTACTCTCTCTCACTAATTTATTAATGAATTTCCTCCTCTATTTTCACACTGGGTTACTCTCTCTCTCTAATTTATTAATGAATTTCCTCCTCTATTTTCACACTGGGTTACTCTCCCCCTCTCTCTAATTTATTAATTAATTCCTACTCTATTTTCACACTGGGTTACTCTCTCTCTCTAATTTATTAATTAATTTCCTCCTCTATTTTCACACTGGGTTAATCTCTCTCTAATTTATTAATTAATTTCCTCCTCTATTTTCACACTGGGTTACTCTCTCTCTCTAATTTATTAATTAATTTCCTCCTCTATTTTCACACTGGGTTACTCTCTCTCTCTCTCTAATTTATTAATTAATTTCCTCCTCTATTTTCACACTGGGTTACTCTCTCTCTCTAATTTATTAATTAATTTCCTCTATTTTCACTCCGGGTTGTTCTCACCCTCTGGTCTCCATGGGAATCTTGGCTGCGCGCGCATCTCTCTCACTATTGCGATGCCAGACGCAACAGTCGCTTACCCTGACGTCATGTATGCCCGAGGTTACGCCTCTTCCTTTCCTCGCCCCTGGATACCTCCTCTTCCGGTCCCAGCCTTACCTAAGATGGCGGCGGTGGCGATCCGTTCTAGAGCCGGGCGGCGCGTGCAGGGTGCGGCCTAATTCCCCCTGGCACCGCGGGGAGAGGCCCAGGCTCTTTTTGCGGCCTGGTCCCTGAGGCAGCCTCTGTCGGGGCCTCAGAGGGAGGATTATCCAATAAGTGATAGAAATTAGCCGGAGGGCAACCGATAATCGTCAATTAACCATTAACATCCCCTAAACTCAAATGATCAAAAATACTAATTAATTCCCCCAAATATTAACATAATCCAACATTCAGCAATTTCCCTGAGGAATCCTGATACTTTCTATCAGATAATTACAATTCAAAGCTTCAATTCATCATTTGGCGGGTTTCATTTCAATATTAAATTCATATCAATTCAAAATCTATTGAATTCCAATCACATTTAACCAGATTTAATGTTAATATTTATATAAAACTTATATATACCTCAATTGAACAGTTTTAATAATGATATTCAGTTTAAATTTGTGTTTGTTCTGTGAATTAATATATGGATAGATTTAATTGCAACATTTAAGGTTCATTGATCAGTTTGTACAAACTCGTGTCTTTTTCACGCTGTCGATTAACACATTTAATAATCATATTGAAACATGTTTGTTTGCTCTGTCAACTGACTTATTTAATGTTAATGTTTACTAGATATTCAGCCTAAACTTGAGTTTGTTCCCTCAGTTCACATATTTTATAATTAGATTTACATTATCTAAACTGGCATTTCTTCTGCCAGTGAACCTATTTAGTATTGGTTTTCAAGTTGTCTAAAATTGTGTCCTCTGTCAATTAACATGGTCAGTAAGTTATCTCCACTCGTGCTGTTTCCTATTGATTAACAAAGTAATCTTATTTAAAACGTGTGTGTGTGTTCTGGCAATTAATGCATATAGTATTGACATTTAATTTATCTAAATTTGCGTTGAAATCATTTGGCAGATTTAATAATCATATTCCATTTAAACTTGCATTTGTTCTGTTAATTCAATTTAATATATTTTGAGAGATTTAATTAATTTAATTTTCAAATGTAATATATTTTGGATGATTTTAAATCGATATATTCCTGTCAATTAACATATTTAATAATCGCTTTTACTCTAATTAAACTTGTGTTGGTTCTGTCCCTTAACACATGGTAATAATATTCAATTTGCCTAAATGTGGGGGCCTTCAGCCAATTAATATAAACTTATAGCAGATTTATTCAATGTTGATGTTTAATTTAATACATTTTGGTAGGTATATTTAATTTCAATAGGTACTTTGTTAACGTTTGATTATTTAATTTCAGTAATACATTTAAGATGTTTTGGCATATTTATTTTCAGTATTCAGTTTAACATATTATTGCAGATTCATTTACAATATTAAATTTAATAATTGGTCAGTTTCTTAGCATAAATAATCGTCTCTAGCTCCTAAATCCCTTCAATATCTTAGTAAATCTTCACCAAATAATTCACTTCTTGCTCTGCTAAACCGTCAGCAATCATCAAATGACCGGCGCAGCCCAAGTAACAATGTGGCTGAACAAATAATCTTCAGGTTTACTTTGTCCAGCTTTGCATTTGATCAGCAAATTACCGCGTTTAATAAGCAACTCCGCTTTTCCCCCATCATTTAAAATATTTAGTACACACATTTGTTTTACCTAAACTTCGATTTGTCTTGTCAGTCAACATAATAATTAGATTTACTTTATCTAAACTTGCGGTTGTTCTGTCACTCAACACATTTAGCATTCATATTCAAGTTATCTGAACTTGTATGCCTTCTGTCTATTAATGTACTCAGGATTAATATTAAATACATTCAAAGTAGTGTTCTCCCGATTCAAACATTTACTAATTAAATTTAAACGAGTAATTGTTTTCTCAATTGAATAATTTAATGTTAATATTTAATTTATCTAAACGTGCATTTGTATCAATTGGCAGATTTGAAACATTCGATTTACACTTGCGTTTGTTCTGTTAATTAACACATTTCGTATATATATTTTACTTTCTTTAAACATGTCTTTATTCTACCAATTAGCCTATTTAAATAATCCAGTACTTTCAAATAATCTATATTAATCAGTAAACAACAGCTCATTCAAAATTTAAATAAAACTTGCTTTTAATAATAATTTGGCTTCATGCTTAAAAGCATTGATATTTTCTAAACTTATCTTTGTTCTATGTATCACAAATTTTCAATAAATGACTGGCTGGTAATGGCTGGTAAGAATTAGCATAACAATAATAACTCAGCTACATATTTAATAACTGTAGTTATGTAAATTTGTGCTGTTCCAATACAATAGCAGAATTTACTGTTTATTAGCCGCCTGGCTAAATCTGTAATAATCAGTAAACATTTGCACAATTAATGGTATAATTAAGCTTAATACATAATGCTCATAATATAACTGATCAAAACTTGCCTTTCTCTGCCTAAATGATACATTTTTCAGGTGTTTAGTATTTATAATTAATTTATCAAAATTTGTGTTTGTTCCCTAAATCAACTCGTTCATTAAATAACCCATCATTCATTTTCTCTGTATTATCAATAGTTAAACAACAATAAATACATTTAATACTTTTTGTACACATTTAAGAATGTTGTTGAATATTTCATAATCATATTTAACCTTTGTATTCAAGAAATACTTATTATTCTGCATAGACCTGTGCTAATCACTAAATAATCTGTAAATGTTTGCGCAGTCTAAATACTAAATTCGTTTGTTATTTAATAATCATAGTTAATTTCATTAAACGTGTGTTCCTTTATATATTAACACATGCAAATTATTTATCTACCTCGTTGATTACTTTGAAATAATTAATTGATCTTCACCCGCGCTAACCAAATGTTCAACGTTTGGCTCATCGAACATTTTGGCTAAATATTTAATAATTAATCAACCTATTTCAGAATCAGGGTGTTCAATACATTAATCCGAATCGATCAGTAATACTAATCTAACAAACAAAATACGTTATGATTTAGGTGAACGTTTAGTAATTTATCGAAATATTTAAAACTCATTCTCAACGTTTGTGAAGGTATTTTAAAAAAAAATCTCTTACTGATCCGGCAATGATGCGGAAGGTTTAATCTGCATTTACTTACAGTTGTTAATTCAGAAATAAATAATTAATCACTTTATCCTTTAACATATATCGGCAAACCAAATCCAATCACATCATAAATGTAACTATTAATTATTAATTCCAAATACAGAATAATCTGCAGTACATAATCCAAGTTGTTTGAGAGATTACCTTGAATTGGCCGTTAATAATCAATGGTTAACCTCAATAACGAGTCTCTTTGAAAAGTGAGGCACAGGGTTTGGCTCGTTCGAAACGCGATTTAGTCCAGGCGATTGCAGATATGGATCAATAATCCCCTCCTTTACTTTGGCCGAATTTATGTTTATAACAAACAGGGCGTGTGGGTGAGGTGAGTGAGAAAACTGGAGTGAAGAATGTGAAGCCAGGTTTAAAAGGAGCGCTGGGACAATCGGTCTGAACTGATTGGTAAATCAGCCCAGGGGGTGCTGAAGAGGAAGGGAGTTCCCCCTACATGGCGGATGATGATGAGGAGGAGGTTTGGGTTAGACGGAGGCAGCAAGCGGACAACAGCTGGCTGGAGGAGCGCTCACCGGGTCAGCCGAAAGGCAGGTTGAGGTGGAGCGAGAGGAAAAGGCCGCCGGAGGGAATAATGATCAGATGAGTGCGGAGGAGATCCAGGAAGGTATGGACACCAATAGTGGTCGTGTGGCTTCACTCTGTATCTAACCCCGTGCTGTACCTGTCCTGGGAGTGTTTGATGGGGACAGTGTAGAGGGAGCTTTACTCTGTATCTAACCCCGTGCTGTACCTGCCCTGGGAGTGTTGGATGGGGACAGTGTAGAGGGAGTTTTACTCTGTATCTAACCCCGTGCTGTACCTGTCCTGGGAGTGTTTGATGGGGATGGTGTCGAGGGAGCTTTACTCGGTAGCTAACCCCGCGCTGTACCTGTCCTGGGAGTGTTTGATGGGGACAGTGTAGAGGGAGGTTTACTCTGTATCTAACCCCGTGCTGTACCTGTCCTGGGAGTGTTTGACGGGGACGGTGTAGAGGGAGATTTACTCTGCATGTAACCACGTGCTGCACAGGTCCTGGGAGTGTTTGATGGGGACAGTGTAGAGGGAGCTTTACTATATATCTAACACCGTGCTGAACCTGTCCTAGGAGTGTTTGATGGGGACAGTGTAGAGGGAGATTTACTCTGTATCTAACCCCGTGCTGTACCTGTCCAGGGAGTGTTTGATGGGGACGGTGTAGAGGGAGATTTACTCTGTATCTAACCCCGTGCTGTACCTGTCCTGGGAGTGTTTGACGGGGACGGTGTAGAGGTAGCTTTACTCTGTATCTAACCCCGTGCTCTACCTGTCCTGAGAGTGTTTGATGGTGTCGGTGTGGAGGGAGATTTACTCTGTATCTAACCCTGTGCTGTACCTGTCCTGGGAGTGTTTGATGGGGTCGGTGTGGAGGGAGATTTACTCTGTATCTAAGCCCGTGCTGTACCGGTGCTGGTACTTTCACTCTCAAACCCTATTTATTTCCACTCACCCCACCCCAACTCCTAGATTCTGGGACCAAGGCAGCCCCGACAGTCACTTCGCCTACGGGCTGGAGCTTTCAAGAACTGCATCTCCCTGCGCCGAGGAGCCTGGGCTAGCGCTGTGTGCAGCGCTCCGCAGCACTGGAACTGCAAACGGATGTCGGAGCCGGTCACGATCAAACTGACGGTCAGTACTGGGGGAGTACCGCTCTGTCGGAGGCTCAGTAAAGAGGGAATGCGGCACTGGCGAAGTTATGTACTGAGGGAGTACCACAATGTCGGTGGGTCAGTACTGAGGGAGTACCACAATGTCGGTGGGTCAGTACTGAGGGAGTACCGCAATGTCGGAAGGTCAGTACTGAGGGAGTACCACAATGTCGGAAGGTCAGTACTGAGGGAGTACCGCAATGTCGGAAGGTCAGTATTGAGGGAGTACTGCACTTTCGGAGGGTCAGTACGGAGGGAGTGCCGCACTGTCCGAGAATCAGTATAGATAGTGCGCCGCACTCTCGGAGAGTCAGTACTGAGGGAGCACCGCAGTGTCGTAGGATCAGTCCTCAGAGAGTGCCGCACTGACGGTGTATCAGTATTGAGGGAGCGCTGCACTGTCGGAGGGTCATCACTGAGGCAGTGCCGCACTGTCGGAGTATCAGTATTGAGGGAGTGCTGCACTGTCAGAGATACATGCTGCCTCTGGGTGGAGATAGCAGCCAGCAGTTACAGCGCTGGAAATGGGTGAAGTTGCTATGCGGTGGCTTTGTGACTGTCGATGTCCAGTCTGGCTGCAAGAAGGTGATTCGCTCGTTTACATCTACCAAAGGATTAGAGGGGAATTCAAGTATCAACATCAGTAAATCATTTCTGAAAACAATACACTTTGTATTTTAAACTTGTGGACTGTTATCTAACATAAACCAGAATTTAGCAATTATTCAGGTATTAAAGTTGTTTTATGCCAGTGATTAAACGGAAGATCAGTCTCCAGTTATTATTCACATATTAATATCGATTTTCTCCCTGTTCTGCTCCATTGACTCTGCAGTTATTCATTCATGGGATGTGGGCGCGTCGCTGGCCCGGCCAACATTTATTGCCCTTTTTCAGAGGCATCTTTAAGATTCAACCACTTTGCTGTGGAAGCCGCCTGCAGATCAGACCAGGTAAGGTCGGATTTTCTAAAGGACATTAGTGAACCAGATGGGTTTTTACAACAATAGTTTCATGGTCATTATTAGACTTTTAATTCCAGATATTTATTTAATTCAGATTCCACCATTTGCCGCGGTGAGGATTCGAAGTCGGGTGTCCAGAAAGTGCTGCTGGGTTTCTGGTAATCTAATGACAAAACCACTACCCCATCGCCGCATCGAGTATCGGTTTTCTCTCTATTCTGCTCCATTGAGGCTCCAGTTATTATTAATATATTAATTTTGATTCGCTCTCTATTCTGCTCCATTGTGTCGCCAGTTATAAATATATTAATTTTGCTTTGTTCTCTCTTCTGCTCCATTGAGTCTCCACTTATTATTAATATATAAATGTTGCTTCGTTTCTGTATTGCACCATTGAGGCTCCAGTTATTATTAATATATTAACATTGCTTCGCTCTCTATTTTGCTCTATTGAGTCTCCAGTTATTATAAGTATATTAATTTTACTTCGTTCTATATTCTGCTCCATTAAATCTCCATTTATTTTTAATATATAAATGTTGCTTCGCTCATTATTCCACTCCATCCAGTCTCCAGTTATTCTTAATATATTAATATTACTTCGCTATCTGTTCTGCTCCATTGAGTCTAAAGTGATTATTAATATATTAATATTGTTTAGCTCTCTATTCTGCTCCATCGAGTCTCCAGTGATTATTAATATATTAATATTGTTTCGCTCTCTATTCTGCTCCATTGAGTCTCCAGGTATTATTAATATATTATTATTGTTTCGCTCTCTATTCAGCTCAGTTGAGTCTCCAGTTGTAATTAATATATTATTGTTTCCCTCTCTATTCTGCTCCAGTCTCCAGTTATTATTAATATTGTTTCGCTCTCTGTTCTGCTCCATTGAGTCTCCAGTTATTATTAAGATATTAATATTGTTTCGCTCTCTATTCTGCTCCATTGAGTCTCCAGATATTAATATATTAATATTGTTTTGCTCTCTGTTCTGCTCCATTGAGTCTCCAGATATTATTAATATATTAATATTTTTTCGCTCTCTATTCTGCTCCATTGAGTCTCCAGTTATTATTAATATATTAATATTGCTTCGCTCTCTATTCTGCTCCATTGAGTCTCCAGTTATTATTAATTTATTAATGTTGCTTCGCTCTCTGTTCTGCTCCATTGAGTCTCCAGTTATTAATATATTAATATTGTTTCGCTCTCTGTTCTGCTCCATTGAGTCTCACAGCCCAGCCTGTCACGTGATGCCCTGTGTCTCTGTCCCAGCGGTGACCTCCCGGGAATCATTTCCAGGGTCATAACCTCATTCCCGGGGTCGCCACTTCACTTCCGTCTCCTTCCCTCTCCCCAAAATGTCCGCCGGAAGTGCTGAGCCAATAAACCGTCAGAATATTCAATAATCGAATAAATCTAATATTAATATGTTTCATTTTGATGCATATTATCATTAATCGGTTTAATTATTCAATAACCTTAGTTATTTATCATTAATATATCTAAGTTAGCTTAATAATCAATACTACTCAGTTTAATTGTTGAATAATCTATTAATATAATTATCAATTAATTAGTCTATTGCTATTTTTAATAAATCTAATTATTAAACTTAATCGAACATTAATCCAAATACTAAATCATCTCTATTCCCTAGATTAGACCGTCTAATTGTCTGTACTGAGGAGGGCGATAACCTATAATTAGGAGCTGTAAGTATTAATTAAATGTAATTAACTATCACTTATGCAAGTTTTAGTTACTCTCAATAATTTATCATTAAAATAGCTAATTATCCATTAGTCATTAAATATCACTAATATTTGTATTAATGACTCAATAATCAACATCTAATTATTGATTAATCTTAATCTGTACTTGATATATCTAATTACTAATTAGTATTATCCATCACATCTACCAAATTATTAATGTCAACATCCTGTTACTATTTAATACTTCCAACACATAATAGTTGTTTAATGATTGTATTTCTTATGTAAACATATTCCCTCTTTAATGTAGCTAATTACAAGTTAATGTCAACAATTTATAGCGGGTGCCTCTTATAACTAATTTCAATGTCCACTGTTAACAATCCTAATTAATTCAACAAAGCTTCGAAATTAATTATTCATAACTTGTTATTAGTGTAGGTGTAATCATTCTCAATTGCTTAACAGTGATATATTATAACTTTATAATCTGTTAATAGAAAAGTTTTATCCCAGTTGTTGATCATTAATCAGCCTAGTGATTAATTGGCTTCACTGATCTCTAATTGTTAATTTTTGCAATAGTCCATCATTAATTTTGCCAGGTATTTATTTCACTTAATAAATTAACTTTTTCCATACTTAATTATTAATTTAACTTAATGCATTATTTTCAGACTCATTTTTCAATTAATCGCACTAATCCATCATTAGTATACTAAATATTTGATTGATTTTAATAATGTGTTATTCACATAATCAAATAACTCTAAATCTGAATAATCCATCATTAGCTTATTAATAAGACATCTCAAATAATACTTCTATTTCTAACTATACTGATGTAATACTTTATGCAGAGCAATGAATTAAAAAATAATTAATTTCTCAAATCTTTATTGAACAATTAAGATGCAATCTCAGACGCAAGCTTAAAGCAGTGGTTATGTCGAAATAAATGGCAAAATAGACACAAAATTTAGAATTCCTCACGCTGTAAAACCCGCAAATTGATCCTTAGACACTTCAAAAATAACCTCCACTGCCTGAATCGAAAAGTCAACTCAGCTTCACAGTTGGATTTGTTGAATTACTCATTCGACTGAGTGAGGTGGTTGAAATTGATCTGTTGCTGGTGAAGTTTAGAATACAGGGTAAGATTATATGGGGAGTTGAGGTGAGTGGACATCTTTGTCTTTGGCACTGGTTGATCAGTTGAGGGTGAAGGGGGAATGAGGGGGTCTAAAGTGCTGCCCAGGAACCCTGGGCGGAGAGGAGTAGATGATGACCGTGCAACAGGAGGGGATGTCGAGTCCCTTGAGTACGACGAAGATAATGACCTGCCGGACCTCATCATGGATATCGAAGATGATGTCTTGGAGGAAGAGGATTACGACGAGGTCGAAAGCCAAAGTGAGTGCGAGCGAACAAACTGAACGGCACTGGTTCCATTCTCCTCGTGCTCGAGTCCCTCCCCCAACCCATCACTGAGTAATATCTGCAAAACATCCCTGCTCCCTGACTTTCATCGTGGCCTCGTGTGCACCACACTTTATAATAACTCCAACATTGGTGGCCCTTCCTTTGGATTTCCCTTCGTTGACTGGGCGCCGCACTGTCGGAGCGTCATTGAGGGAGTGCCACACTGTCGGATGGTAACTACTGAGGGAATTCCGCACTGTAGGCGGGTCAGTACTGAGGGAGCACTGCACTGTCGGAGGGTCAGTACTGAGGGAGTGCTGCACTGTCGGAGGGTCAGTTCTGAGGAAGTACTGCACTGTCGGAGGGTCAGTTCTGAGGAAGTACTGCACTGTCAGAGGGTCAGTACTGAGGGAGCGCCGCACTGTTGGATTGTCAGTACTGAGGGATCGCCGCGCTGTCGGAGGGTCAGTGCTATGGGAGAGCCGCACTGTCGGATGGTCAGTGCTGAGGGAGCGCCGCACTGTCGGAGGGTCAGTACTGAGGGATTGCCGCACTGTCGGAGGGTCAGTACTGAGGGAGTGCAGCACTGTCGGAGGGTCAGCACTAAGGGAGCGCCGCACTGTCGGAGGGTCAGCACTGAGGGAGCGCCGCACTGTCGGAGGGTCAGCACTGAGGGAGTGCCGCACTGTCAGCGGGTCAGCACTGAGGGAGCGCCGCACTGTCGGAGGGTCAGTATTGAGGGAGCTCATCAAATCGCGGGCCCCACCTGCCACCTGTGGTGGATGTAAATGTCCTCCCAGGCCAGCACTGTAAACGAGCTGGGGGAGTGGGAACATTGCTCCCCAGGATCCTGGAGCCAAGATTTCTCCCTCAACCCACGTCACTGGGAGCTCAGATGATTTGGGTCCTTATTTCCTTGCCATTTGGGGTTCTTGCTGTGTGTAAATTTGGTGACGCACTTCCTGCACTGCAACCGGGTCAACGGTTCCGATTTCGTGCTCATTGGCTGGTGAAGTGTGATCTAGGATTGCAGTTTTTATTATTCCCTTTTCTTTCTGTGATATCAGGGGCAGCTCTCCGTAAAAAGAGGGTCCAAGCTATCTTCATGGCATTCGCCATCGCTGGTGTCGTCGCCTCTGTGGTCTTACTTTGCCTTGTGACATACTTTGCAACGAACTGTAAGTACACAAGCACGGCTGGTGAGACCGCTCTGTCCAGCTTGTTCTCCTTATTTAATGAGAAATATACTTATACTGCAAGAGTTCAGGCAAGGTTCACTGAGCTGATTCCTGGGATGAAGGGCTTTGTCATAGTGACGAATGAATTAGGAACAGGACTGGGCCCCTCGGCCCCTCGAGTCTGCTCCGCGTTTCAATATGATCACGGCTGATCTGATTGTAACCTTGACCCCACATTCCTGCCAACCCCCTGATAACCTTTCACCCCCTTGCTAATGAAGAATCAATCTTGCTCGGCCTTAATAATATTCAAAGGCTCTGCTTCCACCGCCTTTTGAGGAAGACACTTGCAAATACTCACAACACTTTGAGAGAAAACACTGCTCCTCATTTCAGTCTGAAATGGGCGACCCCTCATTTTGAAACCGTTCATTCTCAATTCTCCCAAAGGTTGTATCATCCTCCCCACACCCTCCCTGTTGACACCCCTCAGGATCTTAACGTTTTCAACCAAATCGCCTCTTACTTTTCTAACCTCCGGTGGATACAAGCCCAGCCTGTCCAACCTTACCTCATAACACAACCCGCCCATCCCTGGTATTAGTCTGGTAAACCTTCCCTGAACTTTTTCAAATGTATTTACATCCTTTCTGAAATAAGGTGACGAATACTGTGCACAGGACTCCAGATGTGGCCCCACTAATGCCCTGTATAACTGAATCATTATTCTTCACTTTTGTATTTGATTCTCCCTCGCAATAAATGATAACATTCTATTAGTTTTCCTAGTTACTTGCTCTACCTGCAGACTAACCTGTTGTGATTCATACGCTAAGACAGCCAGATCTCTCTGAAACAAAGTTTGGACAGTTTGGGACTGTACAAATCGGCATTCAGAAGAATCAGAGGAGATCTTATTGAAACATATAAGATCCTGAGAGGGGCTTGATAGGGAGGATGCTTCTCCCTTTTGGTGGAATCAAGAATGAGGAGACACAGTTTCTGTACAAGGGGCTTCCCATTGAAGATGGTTCTAATTTATTCTTTGGGGTGCGGGCGTCGGTGGCAAGGTCAGCATGTGTTACCCATCCTTAATCCCCATTTCCTTGTACTGAGTGGCTTGCTTGGCAATGTCAGAGGGCAGTGAAGAATCAACCACATTACTGGGGGTCTGGAGTCACATATAGACCAGGCCGAGTAAGGACAGCAGATTTCCTTCCCTGAAGGACACTAGTGAACCATATGGGTTCCTAGAACAATAAATGATAGTTTTACGGTTGCCGTTATAGAGACTAGATATTAATTCCAGATTTTATTAATTAAATTTAAATATTTAAATTCGAACAGTTGCTGTGGTAGGATTTGAACCCCAGAGTACCAGCCTGGGTCTGCTGCATTATTAACCCAGTGACTTTACCTCTCACCACCACTGACTCCCCAACTGACATAAGGCATTTTTTTTCCTGTCTTTCCTGTGTCGCTTGTTAGTCTTTAGATTTCTCACCCCCAGAGAGCAGTGGAGGCCGGGTCACTGAATATATTCAAGGCTGCATTAGACCTGTTTTTGATGAACGAGGGAGTCCAGGGTTATTTGTGGGGGTGGGGGGTGGCTCTGGGTGTGGAGGGGCAAGCAGGGAAGTGGAGCTGAGTCTACAATCAGATGAGCCACGATCGTATAAGTCCATAAAGCGTAGGAGTAGAAGGAGGCCATTCAGTGCATTGACTCTTGTCCGCCATTCAGTGAGATCATGGCTGATTTGATAATGCTCAACTCCGCTTTCCTGCCTTTTCCCCATGCCCCTTGATTCCCTTCCTGATTAAAGATCTGTCTACATCAATCTGGAATATACTTAACGATTCAGCAGGTACAGATCCAGCACTCCACAGATCCACCACGCTCTGGGAGAATAAATTCCTCCTCATCTCTGTCTTAAATGGACGTCCCCTTACTCTGAGATTATGCCCTCTGGTCCTAGACTCTCCCACAAGTGGAATCAGCCTCTCAGCATCTACCTTGCCAAGCCCCCTAAGAATATTTTATGTTTTAGTAAGGTCACCTCTCATTCTTCTAAACTCCAATGACTACAGGCCCAACCGACTTAACCTCTCCTAAGAAAAAAATCCCTCCATCCCTGGGATCAACCTAGTGAACGTTCTCTGGGTTGCCTCTAATGGCAGTTATCTCCTAAACTAACTAGGACTAAAACTGTTGACAGTATCCTAGGTGTGGTCCAACTGTTGCCTTGAATAGTTTTAGGAAGATTTCCCTGTGTTCATACTCAATTCCATTTGATATAAAGGCCAACATTTTATATGCCTTCCTGATTACCTGCTGAATTGTATATTAGCTTTTTGTGATCCATGCAAAAGGACTCCCAAATCCCTCCGTGTCATAGCTGTCTGCAGTCTTTCTCCATGTAAATAAATTTCAGCTCCTCTACTCCTGTCAAAGTGCTTAATTACACATTTTCCCACAATATATTCAATTTGCCAAGTTTCTGCCCACTCACTTAACCTGGCTATTCCCCTCTGTAGACTCATTTTGTTATCCTCACCACTTGCCTTCCCACCTATTTTTGTGTCATCCACAAACTTGGCGATAGTACATTGCCTTCCACCATCCAAGTCATTAATGCATATTGAAAATAATTGTGGCCCCAGCACTGATCCTTGTGGCACTCCACCTGTTACAGGTTGCCATCCTGTAAATGCCCCCATTATCCCAACTATCTGTTCTATTAATTAGCCAATCCTCTATCCATACTCATATGCAACCCACTGCACCATGGGCTTTTATCTTTTTAAGTAGCCTTATGACCAGTACCTTATTGAACCTCTTTAGGAAATACAAATATGTCACATCCACTGATTCCCCTCTATCTATCCTGCTTGTTTCCTCCAAAAATACTTCTAATAAATTTGTCAGGCATGTTTCCCTTTGTTGAAGCCATGCTGACACTTCTTGATTATATTATGAATTTACAAACGCTGTTATTACATCGTTTATAATACTCTAATATTTTCTCAATGGCAGATGTTAAGCTAACTGGACGATAGTTACCTGTTTTTTTGTCTCCTTGCCTTTTTGTATAAGGGTGTTATTGAATGTTATTGAATAATTATTAGTGTTATTATAATAATGGAACTATTGAATTGTTATTGAATTATCGGATTGAATGGCGAAGCAAGGTCGAGGGGCCGAGTGGCCTACTCCTGCTAATTTGTATGATTTGATGATCCTAACATCCCTTCTTCATGGGAGCTTTCTGTGCACAAATTGCTAGCTGGAGAGAAGACGGGAAACCGAGTGTTCTTTATTTATTCATTTGATGCTGGATTCGCTGGCTGGGCCAGCATTTATTGCCCATCCCTAATTGCCGCTTGAGAAGGTGCTGGTGAGCTGCAGTGCATCTTGTAGATGGTACACACTGACTGCACTGTGCCCCGGTGGTGAAGGGAGTGAATGTTTGTGGATGGGCTGCCAATCCAGCGGGGCTGCTTTGTCCTGGTTGGTGTCGAGCTTCTTGAGTGTTGTGGGAGCTGCACTCGTCCAGGCAAGTGGGGAGTTTTCCATCACACTCCTGACTTGTGCCTTGTAGAGATGGTTTATACGTATAGTTCCTGGGATGAATGCGTTTGCCTGATGAGGAAACCTTGGACAGGTTGTGCCTGTATTCATTGGAGCGTCCAATGAAAATATGAATTAGGAGCAGGAGGAGGCAATTCGGCCCCTCGAGCCTGTCCCATTTTCGAATGAGATCATGATCTGATTGTGGCCTCAACTCCACATTCCGCCGAACCGCCCCACGATAACCTTTGAATCCCTTGTTAGTCAGGAATCTATCCACCTTTGCCACAAAAAAATATTCAGTGACCCAGCCTCCACCACTCTCTGGGGAAGAGAGTTGCAAAGCCTCACAACCCTCTGAGAGAAGAAATTCCTCCTAATCTCAAATGGGAGACCCCTTATTTTTAAACTGTGCCTCTCCCGCCTCCTTCGTTCTGGTCTCCCCCACGAGGGGAGACATCCTTTCAGCACCGACTCTGTCAAGTCCCCTCTTAGAGTTGAGAAGAATGCGAGACGATCTTATTGAAACATATCAGATCCTGAAGGGGCCTCGACAGTGTGGATGCTGAGAGGATGTTTCCCTCTCGTGGGGGGAATCTGCAACATGGTGTGGGTGGTCACGGTTTCAGAATAAGGGGCCTCCATTGAAGTCGGTGATGAGGAGGAATTTCTTCTCTCAGAGGTTCGTCAGCCTGTGGAATTCTCTCCCCCACAGAGCAGTGGAGTCTGGCTCACTGAATATATTCAAGGCTGAGGAAGTCGAGGGTTATCGGTTCCCCAGCGGGGTAAGGCAGGAAAGTGGAGTTGAGACCACAATCAGATCAGCCATGATTTTACTGAATGGTGGAGCAGACTCGAGTGGCCGAATGGCCTAATCCTGGTACTAATTCATATGTTATTAAATTAATTCTGGTTTCAAATATGATTTTACTGCCACAATTCTAACTAAATATACCGGAAAAAGCAGGACAATGCAGCGAGGCCTACTTGAAATTGCAGTGTTTTTCTTATTGACACATCGATTTATTGCCCATCCCTTTTTGCCCTTGAGAGGTAGTTAAGAGTCAACCGTATTACTGTGGGTCTGGAGTCACGTGTAGGCCCGACCGCGGGTCAGAACGGCAGATTTACTAATTCCCCTAAAGGGACAATACTGAACCAGGTGGGTTTTTACTCCAATCGATGGTCGTTTCATGGTCACCAAGACTGAGAGGAACTTTCAATTCCAGATTTTATGAATTGAATTTAAATTCCACCGGCTGCAGTGGTGGGAATTGAAACCGTGTCCCCAGAGCAGTGGACTGGATTGCTGGTCGAGTGACTTTACCATGACACTGTCATCTGTCACGCTGAGATTAATGTCTATAATGCATTTGGGAAATATTTTTTAAACCGAGTTTAGTGGTGTATGTGTCTATGTGTGTGTGTCGTAATTGGATTAAAGCCAGCTGTTCTGGAGGCTTTGATGACCATAAAGAAGTTGGTTTGAATGTGGTAATTTGGTAAACATATGGAAGTTTTGTCAAGCGGGAAGTTTGTATTTTTAAAATCCATCTCAAAGTAATGAGTGAAATCTTGCATTAGCCATATGACGCCTGCCAATGTGTTTCGTTTTTTTTTTCTGGTTACTAATAAAATTGGTGGCATGAAAGGATGTTATTGTTAGAAGAGGTAAAGTTAAAAGCCCAATGATAGAATGGGAAATTCAAATTCAAAGAGAAAGATGTGTATAAAGGAGAAAGGGGATTGTGTGCAAGGTAGAGGCTTTGTATTATCCAACAAGTGTGAGAAGCCTCAGGCTGCTGCCTGCAAGGATCCAGAGGTGAAATAATTTCACTTTGATTTTTATTGTCTAGAGTGTGCTTTGCCAGGTATCTGTTTAAATCTATGCGATTTACTGTTGCCTTGCCGGGGGTTTAACTCACAATCTGATTAATTAGGGGAATTATGTCGTTATTATTGTAGTAATTTTTGGACGTATATGTGTTTACAATCCTCCTTGTATTATTAAATGTTTAATTTAGTTTTATAAAAAAATCCCTTGAGACTCAGTGGTCTTATTACTGCTGAATTCAAAGCCTGCCCCTCGAAAGATACAAATTGAATAAATGGGTTATGACGGTTGCTTTAGGTTTCCCTCTGGGATTTGAAAAAATAAGCCTTTACCACCGTCTGTGTCATAATACATCCCCTGTCGACGAGAGACATTTGACAATCTGGGTGGGATTGGTTCAGAGATAGAGAAGCGTGTACTTCGGGGAAAGGAGGTTGTCAATCCCTGGTCCGAGGCCTAGTTTGTGTGGGGAGGGCCAGATCACAGTGACGTGAGGACTGACCGCTGACACATTTCTCTCTTTTTCTCTCACTTTGCCTCCACAAGACGTGGGTGCCTCGGAGGATTTCAACATTGTGCGGGACAGCCTGCAGAACGCCACTGAGAGCTTCGTCAAACTCCAAGGACAGACCCAGCTGAAAGACCAACAGGATTGTATGCGCTTCCAAAACACTACCGAACACCGGCTACACCTTTTCTGCGAGAAGTATGGTGAGCATGTACCCCTGTCGCCTCTGACAAGGGGGGTGGTGAGAGAGAGGATCAGGCTCATTCAGCTCACCACCACACACTCTCGCGCCTGTAAGACATGGAAAGGAGGAGGTCCATTCAGCCCCTTCCTCGAGCATGTAACACAGGAACAAGCGGAGGCTCAATCAGCCCCTCAAGTCTAATTGGAAAAGTGAGAAGCCCTATAGTTTGGGTGGGGGGTTGGGGTGGTGGCTGGTGAGGCGTCCAGCATTTTTCAGGCAGGGTGTGGGTGCGACGTGTCCCAAAGTTTCGGGAGGGGGTGAGGAATCCCACACTTTGTGGGTTGAGGAGTCTCACATTTTAGGCTGGGGAGGCGGGGGGGGTGTTGTTAGCGAGGTGCTGGGGAGTTCCACAATTTGGTTGGGGGGAGGGGTCAGGTGTCCCACGGCTATGATCAGGGATGTCTGAGGTGTCCCACAGATTGTGGGGTGGGGAACTGAGGTGCTGGGGAGTTCCACAGTTTGGTAGTGGGGTTGGGTCAGGTGTCCCACAGCTTTGATCAGGGAGGGTTGAGGTATCCATCAGTTTCTGGGGGTTGGGCGGTGGTTGAGGTGCTGTGGTGTCCCACAGTTTTTAGGGGGAGTGAAGAGTCCCAAAGTTTGTGAAGGAGGGTGAAGTGATGAGTCCCACAGATTGGCGGAGGGGGTGAGGATACCCAGAGATTGGTCGGATGGGGCAGGAGTCCCACGGTGTGGTGGGGGCAGGTGATTGGTGAAGAGTCCCACCATTTAGAGAACACTCTTACCGTTGCTAGTTGAGTATCGATTCCTGAACGTTTCCACTATTCCCTCTCTCAATGCAGAATGTCCCTCGAGTATTTGTGATCCTGGCTGGCTCCTATACTCAAGAAGCTGCTTCCTGTTAACGGATACCAGCCTTAGCTGGGAGCAGAGCAAGGAACTGTGCTCAAGCAAGCAGGGACACTTGGCCATCGTCAACAACGACCAGGTGCAGGTAACATGTCTCCCCTCTGCCCTTACCTCCAACCAGAAGTGCCAGGGCCTCTCTCACTCCCTTGTCAATAAGATTGAGTCTATCCAATCAGTTGCATCTGCTGAGTCCCTCTTCCCATCCACGAGCCCACCTGGCAAAACTTTCTGTAAGACCACCTACCCACTCCCAACACCGCCCAAGCCCTGAAAACTCATCTTTCTCGCGTATCTCCCCTCATGCCCTCTCTGGGCTACAGATTTGTACATAGGCTGAGATCTTCCAACTACCCCAAGCAAGGTGGTCCTTTCTAATCTCCACCGCTGCCCCAAGTTTGCAAACACCACATTCAACATGGACGCTTCTGGGGCCTTAAGCGGAACCAGCTTGGGTTAGGACATCCTTGGTCCTAATGTTCTTTCACTCTTGAGGTTTGTATGTTAAACTAACACACTCTTCAGCTTAGCTATTTCAGAAATTCAACTCACTGTCAATAATAGTCTTTCAATTAACATAATTTTTAACTCTCTTTACACGCAGCCAGAACTTCAATTGAATTGTGGTGGAGAGATATTTCCTCCAATCCAGCTTGTTCCAAACTCACAAACCCCACTGCTTGAACTTTAAACCGCCACATATCACCCCTTATCACCCTTGTTGACCCTTTGCTTCCCTATTGTTCATCTCCCAGGTGACCTGGTCACGTGGTTATTTACCAGGGCCCAGCTGTTTTCCCCTTCATGCCAGGAATCAGATCCTAGTTCCTGAAGGAACCGTCCGTATAAAATGTAGTGCGCACCCGGCAAAATCACGTGAAAGGTCACCAGACCGAAGTTCCCCTCCCCGGCCACCGGTTTTCGCCAAGTGCAAACATCCCTCTCTCCTCAGCCACTGTCTAACTCTCCTGAAAACCTGCCGTCATCAGCCATGTCCTTAAATACAACCTTGACTTCTCCTTCCCACTCCGCCCTTGCGATTGACTATCCTGTCTCCAAGCTCCTTTTCTCTCCAAAGCTCTTCAACGTGTTGCCGACACCCTTTTGCTAAATTCCCATCTTTTCCCAGTTTCACCTTCACCCTATTACTCCCTTTACCACATTTCCTGTTTACACAGATGCCCACTAACGATGCCCTTCCACTTCCACAGAATTTCGTGTTTGAGCAAGCTAAAGAAGCCTCCTATTGGATTGGAATGACAGACTCGGTGACTGAAGGGATCTGGATGTGGCTGGATGGGACGAAAGTCATGGATGGGAAAACGTGAGTAACAGAGTGTGTCAGGGGTCGGGGTGGCAAAGGGTCAGCCCCAAGTTTGTTTTACGGTGGGCAGGGTGGTGGTGGCGATGGGATTGACCGAGGGGTGACTGAGGTGGAGATAGGCTGATGCTCTGGGGCTACTGTGTGAGTCGGAGGAGAAAGGCCTAGTAGAGGGTGAGTCAGAGGGTCGTGAGAATCAACGTGAGATGCACGTTCGAAGGAGCAGAGCTCAAACTGGGTCAGGAGAACAAAGGCCAGCCTGAAGGTCACAGGTCATATGATGGGATTAGGAGTCAGACTGGGTGACGGGTTGGGTAGGGGGTCAGGGGTTATGCAAATGATCCTGGGTTAGGCAGGGTGTCACAGGTTAGGCAACGGGTTGAGGTTTGGCAAAGTGTCTGAGTGAAAAAGAGGGTAAGGGAAGGTCAGGGTTTAGGATGAAGGTCAGGGAGTGGGCAGACGTGAGGGTGATTAGGCAGAGGGTGAAGGGTTATGTAGGGAGCCAGAGGTTAGTCAGATGGTCAGGAGGAATCAGGGTTAGACAGAGGGTCAGGAGGAATCTGGGTTAGGCATTGGATCAATGGGGCAGAGGTCAGTCTTGGTCAAGAGAAAAGAGGACACTTGAAGTTTACAGGTTACATGAGGGTCAGGGGTCAGACTGCGTTAGGCAGAGGGTCAGGGATCAGATTGTTTGATTTGAACGGGGCGGGGTGGTTGTGGTGCTGTTTCTGCTCTGTTGAGATAAGGGATCTCAATACCACCAGGTGAGCACTGATCACTTTCTGGTTCCTTTTTTTTTGGCTTTCACTTTGCCCGCGGAAGGTTCTGGGGGCCGGGACAGCCGGACAATGCCTTCAGCAGGACGTACAGGATGAGGGAAAATTGCGGCCTGATGAGGCTGCGGCGCTGGTACGACGAGGCCTGCGGGGCGAAGTTCCCGGCCATCTGCGAGAAGAACGCCATCCACCTCCACCTGATCTTCCAGCGAATGATGCAGAGCCACTGAGGGAGCGCTGGCCTGGCATCTGCTCCATCATTCCTACCGTTGTCCTTCATCTGTGTGGGGGCTGGGGAGGCAACAGAATGGCAAATCGTTCTGCACCCGTTGTTGCGTTTGTTCGTGTTTTACAGAATGAGCCGGGGTGGTGGAGTTGACCGAAACGCTGAAAAGTGTCTGAAGACGTCCGTCTCTACGGGGCCCTGTGATTGTTCAAGGCCGCTGGTAGTTGACAGGATCCAATCTGGTTTGTGAAGCAGAAACCGAGAACAGACCTTTTCTTCATTGAGGAAGTCTGTTGACTTGCTCAGTGCCTCAGCTCTGCTCCGACACAACCAGTGACCCAACTATCCCCTATTTATACACTGTTTTATTTTATTAGCTAACTCCAAACTAATTAACAAATTGACAGCCTCTGCAAGGGGCACAGAAACAAAATGCACGACTAGAACTTATCTAATGAAATTGAAATGATGTTTTCCCTATGAAAAATAAGAACCACCACCTGTTTGTCTTGCACTTAACAATGTAATTGACATGACATTAACACAGTTTAACAATATATTTGACTAGATATTGACAGCTGATTGGAGTCATTTGTCTGGAACCCGAGCTTCACCACGATCCGCTTTGTCGACCCTTTCAGACCCGATCATTCGCTCATAAACTACAACCTCATGGGTATGAAGGAAGGGCAGACTCTGGCCATCATTCCCTGAGGAACAGTCACAATGTCCTGTCCATGAGGCCAAGGGAATTTACAAGCAGCCCTCCCCCCACCAACCACCTCCTCACCACCACCCTGCTACACCACAACACATATGGACTGGACCACATAGTTTGAAATGTCGGCTCCCCTCGGGTGAGGTTTCAGGCTTTTGCATTTCTGATCTTGGCTTGATCGTGTCATTAGAAGGTTTTACCGGTGTGGAGCCGTGGGGACTGCCGCAATTTTCTTCATGTGTCACTTGGTCTGAATAAGTAGGCGCCCTTCATTCCATTGAAGTGTCTTACGGTTCCTTCCTGCCTGAGCATTGTCGGAGGGTCAGTCATGATCGAGCGCCGCACTGTCCGAGCGTCAGTACTGAGGGAGAGCCGGACTGTCCAGGGGTCAGTATTGAGGGACTGCCGCACTGTCTGAGCGTCAGTACTGAGGGAGAGACGGACTGTTGGAGGGTCAGTACTGAGGGAGCGCAGCTTTGTCAGAGGGTCAGTACTGAGGGAGAGACGGACTGTCGGCGGGCAAATACTGAGAGAGAATCGGACTGTCAGAGGATCAGTACTCAGGGAGCGCAGCTCTGTCGGAGGGCCAATACTGGGGGAGAGCCGTACTGTCGGAGGGTCAGTACTGAGGGAGCGCAACTTTGTCAGAGGGTCAGTACTGAGGGAGAGAAGGACTGTCGGAGGGTCAGTAATGAGCGCAGCTCTGTCAGAGGGTCAGTATGAAAGGACACACGAAGTGTTGCAGGGTCAGTACTAAGGGAGAGCCGGACTGTTGGAGGGTCAGTACTGAGGGAGCGCTGCCCTGTCGGTGGGACAATACTGAGGGAGAGCTGCCCTGCTGCTAATTAATATAATCTTTCATCAGATTTATTTAATTTTGATATTGAATGTAATGTATTTTTGCAGATATATTTAATTTCAATAGTTGATAACTTTTTATAATTATTTAATTTCAGTAACACATTTAATATATTTTAGCAGATTCATTTTCAATAGTAAATTTAACAGTTGAACAGATTATTTGCATAAATCACCGTCCCCAGTTCCCGAGTCCCTTTAATATCTTGTAAATATTCAGAAATAATTCACTTCTTGCTCTGCTAAAACATCAACAATCATCAAATGTGCGGCGCATCCCGCTGAACATCTAATCTTCAGGTTTAGTTTGTCCAGCTTTGCATTTGTTCTGCAAATTGCCGCATTTAATAAGCAACTCCGCTTTCCCCCCACCATTTAACATACTTAATACTCAAATGTGTTCTACCTAAACTTGGATATGTCCTGTCAGACAACATATTTAATAATTAGGTTTAATTGATTTAAACTTGCAGTTGTTCTGTCATTTAACACATTTAGTATTAATATTCAAGTTATCGAAACTTGTTTGGCTTCTGTCCATTAATATCCTCAGTTCTCATTTTAAATTCATCTAAAGTTGTATTTTTACTATCGATTCACGCATTTATTAATCACATTTAAACGTGCATTTGTTCTGTCAATTGATGAATTTAATGTTAATATTTAATGTATCTAAACTTGAGTATGTATCAATTGACAGATTTAATAAAATTTTCGATCCTGGGCCTAGTGACCCTTCGACAGTGGAGCACTCCTTCAGCACTGACCCTCGGACAGTGCGGCGCTCCCTCAGCACTGACCCTCCGACAGTGCGGCGCTCCCTCAGCACTGACCCTCCGACAGTGCGGCGCTCCCTCAGCACTGACCATCCGACAGTGCGGCGCTCCCTCAGCACTGACCGTCCGACAGTGCGGCACTCCTTCAGCACTGACCCTCCGACAGTGCGGCGCTCCCTCAGCACTGACCCTCCGACAGTGCGGCGCTCCCTCAGCACTGACCCTCCGACAGTGCGGCGCTCCCTCAGCACTGACCCTCCGACAGTGCGGTGCTCCCTCAGCACTGACCCTCCGACAGTGCGGCGCTCCCTCAGCACTGACCCTCCGACAGTGCGGCGCTCCCTCAGCACTGACCCTCCGACAGTGCGGCGCTCCCTCAGCACTGACCCTCCGACAGTGCGGCGCTCCCTCAGCACTGACCCTCCGACAGTGCGGCGCTCCCTCAGCTCTGACACTCCGACAGTGCGGTGCTCCCTCAGTAATGACGCTCTGACAGTGCAGTGCTCCCTCAGTACTGACCCTCCGACAGTGCAGCGCTCCCTCAGTACTGATCTTCCGACAGTGCGGCGCTCCCTCAGTACCGACCCTGCAACGGTGCAGCGCTCCCTCAGTCCTGACCCTCCGACAGTGCAGCGCTCCCTCAGTACTGATCTTCTGACAGTGCGGCACTCCCTCAGTACTGACCTTGCAACAGTGCAGTGCTCCCTCAGCACTGACACTCTGACAGTGCGGCATTCCCTCAGCACTGACACTCCGACAGTGCGGCGCTCCCTCAGTACTGACACTCCGACAGTGCAGCGCTCCCTCAGTACCGACGCTCCGACCGTGCGATGTGGCGCTCCCTCAGTACTGACCCTCCGACAGTGCGGTGCTCCGTCAGTCCCGTTCGATGAGCCTGCAAGCCGAAATGGCGACATACCAGGGGTCTCCCGGGTACTGAAATGAGGTGAGATGCCACAATCCTCACGTTGAAGATCAGCTTTATTTCGGAACAGGAACATCGCGCGCGCCAGAGAAGAGCAGAACGCCCCTCCCTCTGAAGTTTCGGTGAGGATCACCACCCGATGTCGTTCGAGTCGGATCGATGAGGTGTGAATGGCATCCGAAATTCACTGGGCATCAGAAAAGGCCACACAGACCTCTTCGACAACCTCCACCCCCTCCTCACCCCGGCTGACTGAAGGTGGTTAAAGGTTAGCGTCCGATTTCTCCCCAAACACAGGGCACCCGGTTCCCCACCCGCACTGCTCCAGCATGTCCTCTCGCAACAACAACAGCAACTTCAAACACCGAACACGGGAATCGAATGGGGAGAAGCATTTCCAACACCCGCCATCACATTTTGACGTTCCACCGCCCTCGCTGCCGGGGCCCTGACTGGTTGCGGGGACGGGGATCACAGGCTGATGGGCGGTTTCTCCGCTCTCCGTTTGCAGATCCAGTGATTGGCCTGGTTACAAGCCGCGTTGGCCCAGGCTTTGTTGCGGATCATGACGCATTTCTTGAACTGCTCCAACTCGTAGTCAAAATAGTTGTCGGGGTAGCCCCTGTCCGAGAATCTTGGATTTAGGGAGGGGAACGAGGGGAGGGAAGAAAGGGAGTCAGACAATGAGAATGAGAGAGCGAAGAGTGTGGGAGACAGATGACCAGAGAGACAGACGAGGATAGAGGGAGAGGGAACGCTCAGGAGAGACAGACGATGAGAGAGTGTGAGTGAGTTCAGGAGAGACAGGAGAGAGAAAGCGGGAGACAGACGAGAGAGAGAGACAGACGAGGAGAGAGGGGGCGCGCAGGAGAGACAGACAATGAGAGAGTGTGGGTGAGTTCGAGAGAGACGGGAGAGAGAGAGAGAGCGGTAGACAGACGAGAGAGAGAGCGGGAGAGACAGACGAGAGAGAGCAGGAGACAAACAAGGAAAGAGAGAGAGCGGGAGAGACAGGCAAGAGAAAGAGCGGTAGAAAGAGGAAGAGTGGGGGGTGAGAGGTGGGGAAGATAAGCAGAGATGCAAGGAGAGAGAGAGAGAGATGTCACATTAGAAACAGGGCAGATAATCTATCCCGTGTGGCCAGCTCGCTGTCAACAGCAACACGGCTGTGCTTAGATATTTTCTGCTCAGTTTTGCTGTTACTTCTAGGCTCAGTATTGGGGCCAGGACATAGAGGAGGAAAATCCCTCTCACACGTGCTCTTCCCCTTAAAGCTGGTAAAGGACTGTGGGGAATTTGGAGCTTTGCTGGAACAGGACCGATGCCACAGGGGGTCCCTCGGTTTCTTGTCTTACAGAGGCGGACGCTCCTCTGACCCCGTGCGGGTCCAGATGGACAGCAGTGATTTCTCAGCAAAATATAATCATTTTCATCATGCAATTAGAATTTGTTGTGAGGAGAGGAATCGTGTATGTCTGTGTGTGTGTGTGTGACTCAATTGATTTTTAAAAATTCATTCACGAGATGGGATCTTCGCTGGCTGGGCCAGCATTCATTGCCCATCCATAGTTGCCCTTGAGAAGGTGGTGGTGAGCTGCAGACCATGTGATGTGTGTGCACCCAATGTGCTTTTAGGGAGGACAGTTCCAGGATTTTGACCCAGTACCACTGAAGGAACGGCCAATATATTTCCAAGTCAGGATGGCGAGTGGCTTGGAGGGGAATTTCCAGGTGGTGTGGTTCCCATGTGTCTGCTGCCCTTGCAATTCTAGATGGTAGTGGTTGTGGGTCTGAAAGCTGCTGTCTAAGGAGCCTTGGTGAGTTCCTGCAGGGCATCGTGTAGATGCTACACACACTGCTGCTACTGTGCATTGGTGACGTTTGGAATGAATGTTTGTGGATGGGGTGCCAATGAAGTGGGGCTGCTTTGTCATGGATGGTGTAGAGGTTTTTGAGTTTATTTGGAGCTGCACCTATCCAGGCAAGTGGAGAGTATCCCATCACACTCCTGACTTGTGCCTTGTGGAGGACAGGATGTGGGGAGTCAGGAGGTGAATAACTCGTCGCAGGATTCCCAGCCTCTGACTTGCTCTTGTCGCCTCAAGGTGTGGTGTACATGAACTGAAGTGAAGAGAAGGGAAGTTAGATTGATTTTGACAGTCCAGGTTATTGTGTTCCGTTACCTGGGTCTTTTGAATCTGTGTTTTACTGTTGTCTGAATGGAGATATAACTGGGAGTTAGATTAACTAGTGAAGCTAGGACTTATCATCTTGGTAATTTACAAACCTGTGCATCCGCTTAAAATCATTTCTTTTTTTTTAAAATCAGAAAAGGTTAAATTTAGTTTTCTAATAAACCCAGAAGATTTTTTGGGCTTTTACTACTGAATTCAAGTCACGCATCTCGAATTAAATACAAATTGTAAAACAGTCGGGGTGCTGGTTGGAAGTTTCTCTCTGGGTTTTGAACAGCTCAGCATTTACCATCTGCAGGGTTCAGGAAGGCGACTCACCATCGTCCACTCAAGTGGCAATTAAGGATGGGTAACAAGTGACAGTGACACTAGGCTATTCCCCTAGTGGAATAATGAAGAATACTGAGCCCGGAAGTAACCCCTGCGGGATTAGGACCGACTGCAGGTCCCCTGCTGAATACGACACAATTTGATATTTTTCAACACTCACTTTAGCTCATCCTGGACATCAGTCCCATCGACCCACTTCCACAATCCCCCTTCAGCGGTCTCATTTAACCCAATCCAGTACACCTTCTGTACATCATAGCCAGCGATGAACTTCTGAAAATGAGGAGAGGGAGAAGCAGTGAGGAAATCTCCTTCTACAGGTACAGCACGGACATAGACACAGTAAAACTCACTCTTCAGTTACAGCACGGGCATACACACAGAGTGAAGCACCCTCTACACTGTCCCATTCAAATACTCCAAAGGCAGGTACAGCATGGGGTTAGATATAGAGTAAAGCTTCCTCTACACTGTCCCTAAAAAAAAAACCTCCCAGTTCTCCGCTCACCTGCTCCTTCCTGTTGCGAATGACCAAGAGGTCCGCACCCTGCTCAATGCAGTTCTGCCGACTCTCCTCCCAGTCCAGGACATCCTTAGAAAAATATTAGCAGTCGCCCCTGTAAGGTTTCCAGAATCGGTGGCACAGCTCGCTGCTGCAGTCTGGTGTGTGGGTAGCGGAGAGAGGGAATGATGGAGCAGAAATGAAGTCAGAAAAAAGAGAAAAAAGAAATCAACATAGATCACCATAAGTTGAGCACTGTGCACAGTTCTGGTCGCCTCATTACAGAAAGGAAGTATCTGCACGAGAGAGGGCACAGAGCAGATTTACTAGGATGTTGCCACCCAAGACTGAAAAATTGCTGCGAAGTGGACAGATTGGAAAGGTTGGAGCTGTTCTCTTTGGAAACCAGGAGGATGAGGAGTGGCTGGGTTTGGGGGCGATTTGATCGAGGGGTGCAAAATTATGAGGGGCTGGGATGGAGAAGATGGGAAGGGACAATTTAAGGGGTTGCATTTGATAGAAATTCGAGGGTTAAGCTGGGGGGCGGTGGTGATTCTGGAGTGGGGTTCATTTGATCGAAGTTTAAGATATCAATGGGGGCAGGTGTCCTATGGAGAAGGAAACCTGCCCTCGGTGCCGGGTCCGGCCTACACGTGACTCCGAACCTGCAGCAATGTGGGTCACTCTGAACTGCCTTCAGTTGAAGGGACAATTGGGGAGGGGGCAATACATATTGGCTTTGCCAGCGTCGCCCACATCCCAGCAACAAGTAATAAAAAAACATGAACAGATTCGGTCGAGGGAGGGAAGCTGGTTTATAACCGAGGATAAGTGTAAAAATGAACAACAGGGTGGTGGAAATTTGGCAGCCGCTCCCCAAAGACAAAAGAGGTTATCGAGACAGCACTTACTGACCAACTTGCAGAAGGCCGACAGCCAGTTGCGGAAGACTTCTTGGAACTTGGCGCACTTGCCCGTTGGGACTTTCACAGCGAGTTCGTCCTTCAGTCTGGAAGTATTATCTTCCATGGTTTCAGCAGCCAGCTTCTGCTCAGCGAGGGATCTCTCTACCGACAAGCCTGCACCACAGTCAGGTCGGTACAAATCAGAATTGAGGGCGGCCTGTGTGTGACTCCCTCTCAGAGGGTCAGAACCCAGGGAGCGCCGAACTGTCGGAGGGCCAGTGCTTAGGGAACACCGCACTGTCGGGAAGGTCAGTGCCGAGGGAGCGCTGCACTGTCGGAGGGTCAGCACTGAGGCAGTGCCACGCTGTTGGAGGGTCAGTACTGAGGAGTGCGATGCTGTCCGAGGGTCAGTGCTGAGGGAGCGCTGCACTATCGGAAGGTCACTGCTGAGGGAGTGCCACATTGTCGGAGGGTCAGTGCAGAGGGAGTGCCGAAATGTTGGAGGGTCAGCATTGAGGGAGGAGAGCTCTGTTCGAGGTTCAGTACTGAGGGAGTGCCTCAGTGTTGGAGGGTCAGTGCTGCGGGAGTGCTGAACTGTCAGAGGGTCAGTTCTGAGTGAGTGCCGCGCTGTAGGAGGGTCAGCACGGAGGGAGGACCGCACTGTCGGAGGGTAAGCACTGAGGGAGCTCCGCACCGTCGGAGGGTCAGTACAAGAGGCTTTGTAAAACCGAACGAAGGACGGAGTCTTACCCTCAAAGAATAACACCAGGGCAGCAACAGCAAAGAGTCCACACAGTGCAAAGAGGGCCAGTGCCAGCTTGCTCCATTTCGAATTGAGGACTCTTCGTGTCTTTGATGCTGTAAGGAGGTGATGATCAGACATTACTGCCACGCTCAGGAGGATGCCCGCTCGTATCACCCTCGCTCAGACTTTCCTGCACACTCCCTCGCTCAGACCTTCCTGCACACCCCCTCGCACCGACCTTCCTGCACACCCCCTCGCACAGACCTTCCTACACACCCCCTCGCTCAGACCTTCCTACACACCCCCTCGCACAGACCTTCCTACACACCCCCTCGCACAGACCTTCCTACACACCCCCTCGCTCAGACCTTCCTACACACCCCCTCGCTCAGACCTTCCTACACACCCCCTCGCTCAGACCTTCCTACACACCCCCTCGCTCAGACCTTCCTACACACCCCCTCGCTCAGACCTTCCTACACACCCCCTCGCACAGACCTTCCTACACACCCCCTCGCACAGACCTTCCTACACACCCCCTCGCACAGACCTTCCTACACAGCCCCTCGCACAGACCTTCCTGCACACCCCCTCGCACAGACCTTCCTACACACCCCCTCGCACAGACCTTCCTACACACCCCCTCGCTCAGACCTTCCTACACACCCCCTCGCGCAGACCTTCTGGGACACGCTCGCCTCCTCCTTACCCATTACTTCCGGAGCCCTGTCGTTTCCCCTCACCCACACCAGAATTTTTGGGGTGCAGCGCCTTGGGGGGTGGATTGGGAGAATTCCAGCGCCATGTGGGGGTGGTTTGGGAGAGGTCCAGCGCCTTGGGGGGGTGGTTTGGGAGGGGTCCAGCGCCTTGGGGGGGTGGTTTGGGAGGGGTCCAGCGCCTTGGGGGGGTGGTTTGGGAGGGGTCCAGCGCCTTGGGGGGGTGGTTTGGGAGGGGTCCAGCGCCTTGGGGGTGGTTTGGGAGGGGTCCAGCGCCTTGGGGGGTGGTTTGGGAGGGGTCCAGCGCCTTGGGGGTGGTTTGGGAGGGGTGCAGCGCCCTGGGGGGTGGTTTGGGAGGGGTCCAGCGCCTTGGGGGGTGGTTTGGGAGGGGTCCAGTGCCTTGGGGGGTGGTTTGGGAGGGGTCCAGCGCCTTGGGGGGTGGTTTGGGAGGGGTCCAGCGCCTTGGGGGGTGGTTTGGGAGGGGTCCAGCGCCCGTTTTGGGGTCTTGGCGGCTGCCGTCTCTTGGGGGCTGCCGTGTCTTGGGGGCTGCCGTGTCTTGGGGGTTCAGTGTTTCAGGGTGTTAGGGGTTTCAGGGTGTTAGGGGTTTCAGGGTGTTAGGGGTTTCAGGGTGTTAGGGGTTTCAGGGTTTTTGCGGTTCAGTGTTTTAGCGGTTCAGTGTTTTGGGTGTTCAGTGTTTTGGGGGTTTGGGTGTTCAGCGTATTTGGGTTTGGATGTTCAGTTGATTTGTGGTTTACTGTGTTAGTCGGTTGAGGGTTCAGTGTGTTTGTGATTTGTGGGTTCAGTGTTTTGGGTGTTTGGGGTTCAGTGTTTTGGGGGGGTTTGGGTTCAGTGTTTTGGGGGTTCATTGTTTTGGGGGTTTTGGGGTTCATTATTTTGGGGGTTTGGGGGTTCAGTGTTTTGCAGGGTCGGGGGTTCAGTGTTTTGGGAGTTTGGGGGTTCAGTGTTTTGGGTGTTCAGGGGTTTATTATTTTGGGGGTTTAGGGGTTCATTGTTTTGGAGGGTCATGGGTTCAGGGTTTTGGGTGTTTGGGGGTTCAGGGATTGGGGTGTTTGGGGGGTTCAGTGTTTTGGAGGGTCGGGGGTTCAGTGTTTTGGGTGTTTGGGGGTTCAGTGTTTTGGGAGTTTGGGGGTTCAGTGTTCTGGGAGTTTGGGGATTCAGTGTTCTGGGAGTTTGGGGGTTCAGTGTTTTGGGACTTTGGGGGTTCAGTGTTTTGGGTCTTTGGGGGTTCAGTGTTTTGGGACTTTGGGGCTTCAGTGTTTTGGGACTTTGGGGGTTCAGTGTTTTGGGACTTTGGGGGTTCAGTGTTTTGGGAGTTTGGGGGTTCGGTGTTTTGGGTGTTTGGGGGTTCATTATTTTGTGGGTTCGGGGGTTCAGTGTATTTGGGTTTGGATGTTCAGTTGATTTGTGGTTTAGTGTGTTTGGGATTTGGGGGTTCCGTGTTATGGGGGTGCAGTGTTTTGGGGTTTAAGGATTCAGTGTTTTTGGGTTAGGGGTTCTGTGTTTAGGGTTTAGGGGTTCAGTTTTTCAGGGTTTTGGAATTCGGTTTTGGGGCTCAATGTTGGGGGTTGAGTTGTTTTGGGGTTCAGTGTGCTTGTGGTTTGGGGGTTCAATGTGTTTGGGATTTGGGGGTTCAGTGTGTTAGGGTTTTGGGGTTCTGTGTTTAAGCATTGGGGGTTCAGTGTTTTTTGGGTTCACTGTCTCTCAGGGTTTTGGGGCTCAGTGTTGGTGTTCAGTTGTTTTCGGGTTCAGTGTGTTTGGTGTTTCGTGGGTTCGGTGTTTGGGGGCCAAGCCTACCTGCTTGCTTCTCTTCATCCAGCGGATGCACCTCCTCCGAAGGGCGCTCCCTGAAGCCGATCTGGTCCAGGAACCTCACCTGCATCCCCAGCATGGCTTGGGGGAGGCGCTCCAAGTCGCTCTGCCTGTCTGCCAGGGCGCCTGGCAACCCCGTCGGCTCGTCCGCACTGTCCGAGATGTGCATACCCACCATGGTACCTTCGTATTCCTCCAGGGGCATGGAGTCAGGGCGCAGGATCCTATCGACCTCCTCCTCATCCAGCTCCATGCTCTCCTCCCTGATTTCCCTCCGTCCCAACAGCCTCTTCAATTTACCCAACGGCGATGTGGTCATTGTTTCTTTCTGCCTCCGTGTCCCCTCCCTCACTCCCGGCTGTGAAGCAATTCTTCTCAAAGATTAAATATCAAATGTTTTTGGGCTTTGACGAGTTAAGTCGAATTGGACAATTTCCTGAGCAATGGGCAAAGAATTTCAATTCTGGCGAATGTTGCACATCACACATTTCACGGCAAATAATTATTGATGTCTACTTTTAATTAGTGACTTTACATGGGATTTTTAGATTAATCCCTAACCGATATTTAATAAAATTCAAATTATAATTTATAAAAAATTAAATTAACATTTAAATAATGTTCATGTTTTAAAATATTAAAAACAATTACTTATTCTATTAAGATGAGTAATTGATTGACAATACTCAATTAATCGTAAAAAAACTAATATTAGGTGAATAGGGGATTAAAATTCACTGAGAATGTGGTTTGACCAGTGACAATTAAATGAATTTTCTCTTTTAGAATAATTATTGGTAGGTTAGTTTAATTACTTAATTATGACATGTATTAACATTTGCAATTACATAACAAAATTAAGTAATAACGAAATGCATTAGCATGTTTCAGTATGAATTAACTAATATGAAGTGAGACTAACTAACTATCAGGTATATTGATGAGAGACTAATTGCAAAATATATTCAGTTACTGACGTATGTGAGTTCAGTGTTAGAGGCGTTTGGGAGTTCAATGTTTTTGGTGTTTGGGGGCTGTGTTTGATTGTGGGGTTTGAGGCTTAATGTTTAGATAGGTGAATAATATACTTAATTATAGGTCAAGTTTATCATTGAGATGACTGAACATTCTGTCAGATTAGTGATAGATTATTAAAATGAATCTATTACATACATTGACATAATTGAATATTCAGACAGATTAGTGAAGATTAAGATTAATCGATAATTATATATTATTGAGATTATTGAATACACAGACAGATTAGTGACAGATTATTAAGATTTATAAAGGATTACATATAGTATTTTTGAGATTATTTAATATTCAGATTAGTGCCAGGTTATTAAGATTAATCGATAATTAGATATATTATTATGATTATTGAATATTCAGACAGATTATTAACAGATCATTAAGATTTATAAGGATTAGATATATTATTATTGAGATTATTGAATATTCAGACAGATTAGTGACAGATTATTAAGATTTATAAATGATTAGCTATATAAAGGATGGATGTTTGATAATAAAAAGCTATTTAGAGATTTGGATGGATTCCTGATACTATTTGAATTGAATCTTGTTAATGATCTATTATTCTCTGGATTAATATTGATTATAGATATTAAAGACTAATAGAAGATGATTTTTCCTGGTTTCTATGGTGATGAGTTCGGGATGTGCTCCAGCCGGGGGCCTCCTGCTCCTCCACGGGCCCAGTTTGAAGCCTCCTCCTCTCGCAGCCTCTTCAGCCGCCCTCAGGGAACTGGCTGCGCCGCCTGACTCAGCACATCCGGTAGGCAGGGGCGGCCATCTTGGTAACGAAGGGAAGCGGCCGGAAATGAGGTCCCGACCCCGGAAAAGATTCCCGGGAGGTCACCACTGGGACAGAGACACAAAGCATCACGTGACAGACTGGGCTGGAGACTCAATGGAGCAGAACAGAGAGCGAAGCAATATTAATATATTAATAATAACTGGAGACTTATTGTCTTAACTCACTGGCATAAATAAACTTTAATATCTGAATAAAATTGTCACATTCTATGAGATAAAATTCCCCACACTTTACAACAGTGAAATAATACAAACATATTTCACTCAATTTAAGTATATTGTTTTCAGAAAGGTTTTACTGATCTTGAGACTTGAATTCCCCTCTGATCCTGTGGTAGACGCAGGAGAGCCTATCGCCTTCTTGCAGGCAGACTGGATAGCGACAGTCACAAAGCCCCTGCGATTGCCGCCTCTCCCATTTTCCAGCGATGTAACTGGTGGCTGCTATCTCCACCCAGACGGAGCATGTATCTCTGGCAGTGCAGCACTCCCTCAATACTGAAACTCCGACAGTGCAGCACTCCCTCAGTACTGACCCTCTGACAGAGCGGCACTCCATCAGTACAGAAACTCCGACAGTGCGGCACTCCCTCAGTACTGACCCACAGACAGTGCAGCACTCCCTCAGTACAGAAACTCCGACAGTGCGGCACTCCCTCAGTACTGACCCACAGACAGTGCAGCACTCCCTCAGTACAGAAACTCCGACAGTGCAGCACTCCCTCAGTACTGACCCACAGACAGTGCAGCACTCCCTCAGTACAGAAACTCCGACAGTGCGGCACTCCCTCAGTACTGACCCACAGACAGTGCAGCACTCCTTCAGTACTGACCCACCGACAGAGCAGCACTCCCTCAGTACTGACCTACAGACAGTGTGGCACTCGCTCAGTACTGACCCACAGACAGTGCAGCACTCCTTCAGTACTGACCCTCCGACAGTGCGGCACTCCCTCAGTACTGACCCTCAGACAGAGCGGCACTCCCTCATTACCGACCCTCAGAATTTGATCGGGACCGGCTCCGACCTCCGTTTGCAGATCCAGTGCTGCGGAGCGCTGCACGCAGCGCTAGCCCAGGCTCCTCGGCGCAGGGAGACACAGTTCTTGAAAGCCTCCAGCCCGTAGTTGAAGTGACTGTCGGGGCTGCCTTGGTCCCAGAATCTAGGAATTGGGGAGGGGGGAACAAATAAGGTTTGTGAGTGAAAGTACAACTTACTCCCTGCCACCCCCATTCCCCCCATTCATTAACCATTAGGGGCTGACGTGAAAGAGAGAAATCCCGCCCAATTCCCAGGTGAGGCACATTTTGGCACCCACAGGACAGGTACAGCACGCGGTTCAGTACAGAGAAAGCCTCCCTCAACACCGTCCCCATCAAACACTCCCAGGACAGGTACAGCACGGGGTTAGATACAGAGTAAAGCTCCCTCGACACTGTGCCCATCAAACACTCCCAGGACAGGTACAGCATGGGGTTAGATACAGAGTAAAGCTCCCTCGACACAGTCCCCGTCAAACACTCCCAGGAGTGGGAGAACACGGGGTTAGTCGCAGTCAAACCGGACTTCCGGCCTTATTCTCCATGGCCTGGGATAAGATTGCCGTTGTTCTTGGTTTGATCCCAGATTCACCTGCACAGCTACTTCCCCCCTGCAGCCCACACTTTGGCCTCGCCCGGTACTCACATTAGGTCGTCTTGTCCAGGTGTCCCATCCACCCACATCCAAGCGGATTCCAGCGGATTGTGCTTGATTCCAATCCAATATGCACGGCTCAGGTTGAACTGGGCCACATATTCCTGGAAGGGCAAGTAGTCAGTGAGAATCATTCACATCAAGTGCCAGGTAAATGACCACCTCCAATGAGTCAGAATCCATCCATCGCACTTTCACATTCAATGCCATCACCATCACTGAATCCGCCACTGTCAACACCTTGGAGTTTACCATTGACCAGAATATGAACTGGAAACGCCAGATAAACACTGTGGCTACAAGAGCAGGTCAGAGGCTTGGACTCTATCGAGAGCAACTCACCTTCTGACTCCCGAAGCCTGTCCACCATCTACAAGGCAGAAGTCAGGGGTGTGGTGGAATTCTCCCCACTTGCTTGCATGAGTGCAGCTCCAACACTCAAGAAGCTTCACACCATCCTGGAGAAAGCAGCTGGCTTGATCGGTACCCCATCCACAAACATTGACCCCTCCACCACAGACACACAGTCGCAGCTGTGTGTACCATCTACAAGAGGCACTGCAAGAATTATCCTTAGACAGCACCTTCCAAACCCACTGCCGCTACCATCTAGAAGGACAAAGGCAACACCACCACATGGAAGGTCCCCTCCAAGCCACTGATCATCCTGAATTGGAAGTATATCGGCCGATCCTTCACTGTTACTGGTCCAAAATGCTGGAACTCCCTTTCTAACAGCACTGTGGGTGTGCTTACACAACATGGACTGCAGCAGTTCAAGAAGGCAGCTCATCACCATCTTCTCAAGGGGTAACGGGGAGGCAGTGGTGCAGTGGCATTGTCACTGGACTTGTCACTCAAAGACCCAGAGTCGTGCTGTGGGGTCCTGGGTTCAATTCCCACCATGGCCGATGGTGAAATTTCAATCTAATAAAATAAATCAGGAATTAAAGTCTCATGATGACTATGAAAACCCATCTGGTTCACTAATGCCCTTTAGGGAGGAAATATGTCGCAATAACCTGGTCTGGTCTACATATGACTCCAGACCCAAAGCAATGTGGTTGGCTCTGAATGGCCCTTTGAACAAGGGCAATTAAGGATGGGCAGTAAATGCTGGCCTAGCCAGCGATGCCCACATCACATGAAAGGATTGTAAAGAAGATGGGTCGTCATAGTGAAAATTTCTCTCGCTGGGGTGAAGCCACAGGCAGAATCTAATTGGCCAAATATTTGGGTGGATGGGAGGACAGGCGGGCGTGGAGATAGAGGAATCTTAATACAAAGATGGTTAGACCATTGAATTAGATAGCTCTTTGAAATAGCCAGGACAGGCACGGCGGCCGAATGGCTACATTCTACACTGTTATATTAAATTATTCCACAGTGGGGAAAATCTCCCTCTGCGTTGTGCCCATCAAACACTCCCAGGACAGGTACAACACGGGGTAGAATACAGAGTAAAGGTCCCTCTGCACTGTCCCCATCAAACACTCCCAGGACAGGTACAGCACGGGGTTAGATACAGAGTAAATCACCCTCTACACTGTCCCCATCAAACACTCCCAGAACAGATAATGCACGGGGTTAGATATAGTTTAAAGCTCCCTCTGCACGATCCCCATCAAACACTCCCAGGATAGTTACAGCATGGGGTTAGATACAGAGAAAAGCTCCCTCTACACTGTCCCCATCAAACACTCCCAGGACAGGTACAGCACGGGGTTACATACAGAGTAAAGCTCTATCTACACGCTCCCCATCAAACGCTCCCAGGACAAGTGCACACAGTTTCAGGTTTTACTTACATGTTCCTCCTTGCTGCGAATCACCAAAAGCTCGGAGCCCTGCGATATGCAGTTCTGTCGGCTTTCCTCCCAGCCCAGGATGGTCTTTGAGAAGTAGTAGAAGTTGCCTTTGTAAGGGGCCCAATACTTATGGCACAGTTCACTGGTACAATCTGGGGATGCCAGGGAGAGAATTAAACCAGTCATGATGAGGAGAAGACCGACATTACAAGTGCTGAACGTAGGAGGACAAACCATCACCATGGCGGCACTACGGACTCATCATCATACACCGACCAATGGCTCTTAATCTGGGCGGTGGAGTGGGAATGATGGCGTCCGAGCATATGCAGGAGAGGACAGTGGAGAGAGAGAGTGTGGGATTGTGCAATGGCAGAGACAGTCACGGTGTTTGAGTGCGTGTCATTGTATTAATCGTAATACGTGAGAGAGTGGGTGCAAGAGAGACAGAGTGTGCATTTATGAGAGAGAGGGAGAAAGTATGTTGGTGTGTGATATAGGGAGTGAGTGTCAATGTTTCGTGTAAGGGAAAGAAGGAGTCTGTGTGCGTGAGAAATACTTTTTCTGTGTGTGTATGTTTGTGAGAGACAAAGCGAGTGTGTCAGTGAGTTTGGTGTATCAGTGTGTGTGTGTGTACATGAGACAAAGCGAGTGTGTCAGTGTGTGTGTGCGTGTGAGACAAAGCGAGTGTGTCAGTGTGTGTGTGTGTGTGTGAGACAAAGCGAGTGTGTCAGTGTGTGTGTGTGAGACAAAGCGAGAGTGGCAGTGTGTGTGAGACAAAGTGAGTGTGGCAGCGTGTGTGTGTGAGACAAAGCGAGTGTGTCAGTGTGTGTGTGAGACAAAGCGAGGGAGTCATTGTGTGTGTGAGATAAAGCGAGTGCGTCAGTGTGTGTGTGTGAGACAAAGCGAGTGTGTCAGTGTGTGTGTGAGACAAAGCGAGTGTGTCAGTGTGTGTGTGAGACAAAGCGAGTGTGTCAGTGTGTGTGTGAGACAAAACGAGTGTATCAGTGTGTGTGTGTGTGAGAAAAAGCGAGTATGTCAGTGTGTGTGTGTGTGAGAAAAAGCGAGTTTGTCAGTGTCTGCGTGTGAGACAAAACGAGTGTGTCAGTGTGTTTGTGAGACAAAGCGAGTGTCAGCGTGTGTGTGAGACAAAGCGAGTGTCATTGAGTGTGTGTTTGTCAGGCAAAGCGAGTGTCAGCGTGTGTGTGTTTTTCAGACAAAGTGAGTGTCAGCGTGTGTGTTTTTGTCAGACAAAGCGAGTGTCAGTGTGTGTGTGTTTATCAGACAACGCGACTGTGTCAGTGTGTGCGAGTGAGACAAAGCGAGTGTGTCGGTGTGTGTGTGAGACAAAGCGAGTGTCAGCGTGTGTGTGAGAAAAAGCGAGTGTCAGCATGTGTGTTTGTCAGACAAAGCGAGTGTCAGCGTGTGTGTGTTTGTCAGACAAAGCGAGTGTCAGCGTGTTTGTCAGAGAAAGCGAGTGTCAGCGTGTGTTTGTCAGACAAAGCGAGTGTCAGTGTGTGTTTGTCAGACAAAGCGAGTGTCAGCGTGTGTTTGACAGACAAAGCGAGTGTCAGTGTGTGTTTGACAGACAAAGCGAGTGTCAGCGTGTGTTTGACAGACAAAGTGAGTGTCAGTGTGTGTTTGTCAGAGAAAGCGAGTGTCAGTCTGTGTTTGTCAGACAAAGCGAGTGTCAGTGTGTGTTTGTCAGACAAAGCGATTGTCAGCGTGTGTTTGTCAGAGAAAGCGAGTGTCAGCGTGTGTTTGTCAGACAAAGCGAGTGTCAGCGTGTGTTTGTCAAAGCGAGTGTCAGCGTGTGTTTGTCAGACAAAGCGAGTGTCAGCGTGTGTTTGTCAAAGCGAGTGTCAGCGTGTGTTTGTCAAAGCGAGTGTCAGCGTGTGTTTGTCAAAGCGAGTGTCAGCGTGTGTTTGTCAAAGCGAGTGTCAGCGTGTGTTTGTAAGACAAAGCGAGTGTCAGCGTGTGTTTGTCAGACAAAGCGAGTGTCAGCGTGAGTTTGTCAGACAAAGCGAGTGTCAGCGTGTGTTTGTCAGACAAAGCGAGTGTCAGCGTGTTTGTCAGACAAAGCGAGTGTCAGCGTGTGTTTGTCTGACAAAGCGAGTGTCAGTGTGTGTTTGTCAGACAAATCGAGTGTCAGCGTGAGTTTGTCAGACAAAGCGAGTGTCAGCGTGTGTTTGTCAGACAAAGCGAGTGTCAGCGTGTGTTTGTCAGACAAAGCGAGTGTCAGCGTGTGTTTGTCAGACAAAGCGAGCGTCAGCGTGAGTTTGTCAGACAAAGTGAGCGTCAGCGTGAGTTTGTCAAAGCGAGCGTCAGCGCGAGTTTGTCAGACAAAGCGAGTGTCAGTGTGTGTTTGTCAGACAAAGCGAGTGTCAGTGTGTGTTTGTCAGACAAAGGAAGTGTCAGCGTGTGTTTGTCAGACGAAGCGAGTGTCAGTTTGTGCGTGAGTTTGAGACAGAGCGAGTGTGTCCAATGTCAGTGAGACAGGGAGCGAGTGTGTCCAATGTGAGTGAGACAGGGTGCGAGTGTGTCCAATGTGAGTGAGACAGGGAGCGAGTGTGTCCAATGTGTGTGAGACTGGGAGCGAGTGTGTGCAATGTGAGTGAGACAGAGATCGAGCGTGTCCAATGTGAGTGAGGCAGAGAGTGAGCGTGTCCAATGTGACTGAGACAGAGAACGAGTATGTCCAATGTGAGTGAGACAGAGAACGAGTATGTCCAATGTGAGTGAGAGACAGGGAGCGAGTGTGTCCAATGTGTATGAGAGACAGAGAGCGAGTGTGTCCAATGTGATTGAGACAGAGCGAGTGTGTCCAATGTGAGTGAGACAGAGCGAGTGTGTCCAATGTGAGTGAGAGACAGAGAGCGAGTGTGTCCAATGTGTATGAGAGACAGAGAGCGAGTGTGTCCAATGTGATTGAGACAGAGCGAGTGTGTCCAATGTGAGTGAGACAGAGCGAGTGTGTCCAATGTGAGTGAGAGGCAGGGAGCGAGTGTTAGTGTGTGTGAGGAGTAAGGGAGAGAGTATGAGTGAATGTTAGAGAAGGTGTGAGTTCATCTCTGCCTCTGTGTGTGTGCATATGTGTGTGCATGTGAGTGTGCGGAGGTGTCAGCGTGTTCGTGCACAAGGGACTGGGAACTGTTTAAATCCCCTCGGGCTGTACAGCTGAAAATGAATGTCTGCAAATGATTGTAATATTCATTTATTGTATTGATGCATTTTGTGATACACGTTGTAAAAGTTGAACCTTATTGTAATTTTTTGATGGTGATTTTGAAATGTTGTTGAAGATACTTTGTGAATGAAGTATATTTTTGCAAAAAAAAAGGCGTTTCTTTGGAAAGTGGTGGGGGTTGTGGAAATGGGGTGGGGGTTGTGGAAATGGCATGTGGGGGAATAGTTGCACAGGGAGAGAGGGAGGGAACTTCCTGCTGTCTCGTTGTGAGCAACAACAGGCCCAAAACTTACTGATAATCTTGCAGAAGGAGCGGAGCCAATTCCTCAAGGTGTCTTGGTAATGAGCACAGTCAGATTGTGTGAGCTCCAGCTTCATGGAGTCGCTGACCTTGCTGTACCTGTTGAGGGCGGCGTCCAGGGCTGTTTGTTTCAACAAGATCTCCTGTTTCATCCGCGCATCTGTTGACAGAGCAGCCGAGGGAATGAATGGACTGCAGGTATCTCTAGCCCCGGGCACCACACGCCCCTCCCCACCCCATGGAACAAACCCCCACCACCCAGGGACACCCCCCCACCCAGGGACCACATCCCAAACCCCCAGCCCCTAGCCCTGCCGAACTGCTTCAGGAACGTGTTCAGCGCTGGGACCTTCATCGAGGAAGCAAGAGTTTCTGCACGACAAAAATCACCAGAACAGCTTGGTGATCATGGAAAGACAACCTGTTTGATCAGACTTTTTTCTCCCTCCTTCCATGGGGTGTGGGCTTCGCTGGCTGGGCCAGCATTTATTGCCCATCCCGAATTGCCCCCTTGAGAATGTGGTGGTGAGCTACCTTCTACCGCTGCAGTCCATGTGGAGTAGGTACACCCACAGTGCTGTTAGATTGTACGGCGCTGTCGAACGAGCCTTGGTGAGTTGCTGCAGTGCATCTTGTAGTTGGTACACACACTGCTGCCACTGTGCATTGGTGGTGGAGGGAGTGAATGTTTGTGGATGGGGTTCCAATCAAGCGGGGCTGCTTTTTCCCTGATGGTGTTGACCTTCCTGATTGTTGTGGGAGCGGCATTCATCCAGGCAAGTGGAGAATATTCCGTCACACTCTGGAATTGTGCCTTGCAGATGGTGGACAGTCTTTGGGGAGCCAGGAGGTGAATTACTCTCCACAGGATTCCCAGTCTCTGACCTGCTAGATGGATAATTGTTGGCCTCAAGACAGGCGGGGAGATCTCATGCCCTGTTCTGGCACGAGTTGGCATGGGATAATTCAATTTCACCCCAGGAGGAACATGGCAGCATCAGTTTAATATCTAAATCGGCACTCCCTCAGTATTAACCGACCCACAGTGTGGCGCTCCCTCAGTACTGACCGTCCGACAGTGCGGCGCTCCCTCAGTACTGACCGTCCCACAGTGCGGTGCTCCCTCAGAACTGACCGTCCGACATTGCGGCGCTCCCTCAGTACTGACCGTCCGACAGTGTGGCGCTCCCTCAGAACTGACAGCCCGACAGTGCGATGCTCCCTCAGCAATGACCTTCCAACAGAGCAGCGCTCCCTCAGTACTGACCGTCTGACAGTGCGGCGCTCCCTCAGCAATGACCTTCCAACAGAGCGGCGCTCCCTCAGCACTGACCGTCTGACAGTGCGGCGCTCCCTCAGCAGTGACCTTCCAACAGAGCAGCGCTCTCTCATTAGTGACAGTATTCGTACCGTGTACTGCCAGCAGGCTCAATCTCCCTTTCACCCCTGCAATGTCCCTGCCCCATTCTCTCTCCCCCTCACTCCCTCTTCTCCATTCTCTCTCTCTCTGTCTCTCTGTGCACCACCGACTCACGTGTAGTGGTCTTTTCCCTGGTATCCTCAAGACCCAGGGTAATGTTCAAGGGAGCAGGGCTCGAATGACAGGTGGGAATGGTAGAATTTTAATTAAATAAAATCTGGAATTAAAAGTCAAATGAAGGAAATCTGCTGCCCTCACCTGGTCTGGCCTACATGTGACTCCAGACGCCCAGCAATGTGGCTGATTCTTAACTGCTCTCTGAAATGGCCTAGCAATCCACTCAGTTGTACCAAACCACTACAAATTCACAAATAGGAAAGGAAACCGGATGGACCACTGGATCGACCTCGGCACTGGAAACGACAACGGGAATCTAAGCCCTGTTGACCCTGAAAAATCCTCCTTCCTAACATCTGGGACCTAGTGCCATCATTGGGGGAATTGTCTCACAGACGAGTCAAGCAATAGCCTGACACAGCCATCCTCACAAAATCATACCTTAGAGATAATGACCCAGACACAACCATCACCATCCTGGATACTAGCACGACAGGCCCAGCAGAGGTGGGAGCACAGTGGTATACAGTCGGGAGGGAGTTGCCCTGGGAGTCCTCAGCATCAACTCCGGACTCCATGAAGTCTCATGGCATCAGGTCATACATGGAAGAGAGCTCCAAAAATATCCCCATGCTTAATGATGTGGGAGCCCAGCACATCAGTGCAAAAGATAAGGCTGAAGTATTTGCTACAAGCTTCAGCCAGGAGTCGATGATCCACCTTTTCCTCCTCCGGAGTTCCCCAGCATCACAGATGTCAGACTTCAGCCAATTCGATTCACTCCACGTGATATAAAGAAACGGCTGAAGGAAATGGATAGTGCAAAGGCTATGGGCCATGACAATATTCTGGCAATAGTACTGGAGGCTTGTGCTCCAGAACTCGCCGCGCCCTTAGACAAGCTGTTCCAGTTCAGATATAACACTGGATCCTACCCAGCTTTGTGGAAAAATACCCAGATGTTTCCTGTACACAAAAAGCAGGACAAATCCAAACCGGACAATTAACGCCAAATTAGTCTACTCTCCATCATCAGTAAAATGATGGAAGGGGTCATCAGCAGTGCTATCAAGCGGCACTTGCTTAGCAATAACCTTCTCACTGACAGTCAGTTAGGTTTCCGCCAGGGTCACACAGCTCCTGACCTCATGACAGCTTGGTTCAGACATACACCCAAGAGCTGAACTCCTGAGGTGATGTGAGAGTGACTGTCCTTGATATCAAGACAGCATTTGACCGAGTCTGGCATCAAGGACTCCTTGCAAAACTGATCTCAACTGTAATCTGGGGGAAAATCTCTGCCGGTTGGAGTCATACCTAGCACAAAGGAAGATGCTTGTGGTTATTGGAGGTCAGTCATCTCAGCTCCAGGACAACACTGCAGGAGTTCCTCAGGGTCGTGTCCTCGGTCCAACCATCTTCAGCTGCTTCATCAATGACCTTCCTTCCATCATCAGTTCAGAAGTGGGGATATTCGCTGATGATTGCACAATGTTCAGAACCATTCGCGACTCCTCAGATAATGAAGCAGTCCATGTCCAAATGCAGCAAGACCTGGACAATATCCAGCCTTGGGCTGACAAGTAGCAAGTATGATTCGTGCCACACAAGTGTCAGGCAATAAGCATCTCCAACAAGAGAAATCAATCACTGCCCCTTGTCTTCACTGGCATCAGAATTGCTGAATCCCCCACTGTCAACATCCTGGGGGCTATGATTGAGCAGAAACTGAGCTGGACTAGCCATATAAACACTGTGGTTAAAAGTGTAGGTCAGAGGCTGGGAATCCTCCAGCGAGTAACTCACTTCCTGACTCCCCAAATCCAGTCCACCATCTACAAGGCACGAGTCAGGGGTGTGATGGAATACTCTCCACTTGCCTGGATGAGTGCAGCTCCCACAACACTCAACCAGCCCAATTGATTGGCACCAGACTAAACAGCCCAATTAATTGGCACCACGTCCAGAAACATTCACTCCCTCCACTGCCGACACACAGCATTGTGTACCACGTAGAAGATGCACTGCAGAAACTCACCGAGGCTCCTTAGACAGCACCTTCCAAACCCTCAACCGTCTAGAAAGACAAGGGCAGCAGACACATGGGAACACCAAGAACTGGAAGTTCCCCTCGAAGCCACTCATCATCCTGACTTGGAAATATATCAGTCCTTCCTTCACTGTCGCTGGGTCAAATTCCTAAAACTCAATCTCTAACAGCATTGCGGGGGTACCTAAACCACGTGGACTGCAGTGGTTCAACAAGGCCGCTCAGTACCACCTTCTCTAGGGCAATGAGGGGTGTGCAATAAATGCTGGATATGGCCAGCGATACCCACATCGCATAATTACATTAAGAAGAAAATATCTACCCAGCTTTCTCTCTCTCTCTGTGTCCCGCTTGCTTAATCTGTATCTCTGACACATTGATTCACCATATCAGTCCCGTTTGCTCTCTCTGTCCTGCCCACTGACTGTATATCTGCCCTGTTCTCTCTCCCTGCCCAGCTCACTGTGTGTGTCTGTGCCTCATGCACCCACCCTCCGCCCTGCTCACTCTATATCGCCTCAGTGATATAGCTGGCCTTACCTTCACTGTACAAGATAACGGCGATGATTGCACAGATAGCAGCGATAGTTAGTGAACCAATTGCAAGCTTCTTCCACCCGCTCCCACAGAACACCTGCCAGGATGTCTCTGCAATGACACGGTCAAAGGAAAGCTCAGGTCCGGGAAGGGGAATGGGAGCATCACTGATGGATGAGGAAGGGTTGGAATGCCAACTGCTTCAAGGAATTAATACACAAAACTAACAGCGATCTACACTGTGCCCATCAAACACTCCCAGGACAGGTACAGCACGGGGTTAGATACAGAGTAAAGTTCCCTCTACACTGTCCCCATCAAACACTCCCAGGACAGGTACAGCACGGGGTTACATAGAGAGTAAAGCTCCCTCTACACCGTCCCCATCAAACACTCCCAGGACAGGTACAGCACGGGTTTAGATACAGAGTGAAGCCACACAACCTCGAATGGTGTCCATACCTTCCTGCGTTTCAATCGGCGAGTCATTGGTCTCCTCCGCACTCATCTGGTCATGATCCAACTCCTGCCGCATGTTCCTCTCGCTCCAACTCACCCTGACTCTCGGCTGATACCGTGAGTGCTCTCCCAGCGAGCTGTCGTCCTCCCGCTGCCTCCGTCTATACCAACCATCACCATCCGCCATGTAGGGATAACTCTCCTCCTCTGCAACACCCCCTGGGCTGATATTCCAGTCAGTTCAGACTGATTGTCCCAGCGCTCCTTTTACACTTGGCTCCACATTCTTCACTCCAGTTTTCTTTGCCTCACCCACACTCCCTGTTTGTTAGAAATATAAATTAGTCCAAAGCACAGGAGGGGATTATTGTTCTATATCTGCAATCGCCTGGATTAAATCGGGTTTTGACTGAACCAAGCCCTGTGCCTCACTTTGCAATGAAGGATTATCGCTGCCAATGTATTTGAGATGAATTTCACATCGATTGGTGAACAATGACTTTTAATTCTCGACTTCGCTTGAAGTGCAGCTTTTCAAATTAATCATTCGCTCAATAATTGTCTCTACAATTCATGAATTATTTGTTATCATTGAAAGCCGATGTCTCTTAATTGATGCTTATTTAATGAGCTTCTTAACGAATTAGAATAACAAATTTTAATTACAATTTGGTGGAATGATGCTCATTGGAGGCTGGTTCTTTAGGTTAACCATTAGTTATTAATGACCAATTCAAGATAATCTCTCAAAAGACTAGGATTATTCACCGATTATCCTGTAATTAGATTTAATAATTAATAGTTACAATTATGATGTGATTGGATTTGCTTTGCCGAGATCTGATAAAGGATAAAGTGATTAAATAGTTATTTCAGAATTAACTAGGTTAAGTAAATACAGAAAAAGTCTTCCGCATCATTGCCGGATCATTAAGAGAGTTTTCTAAACATACCTCAACAAAGGTGGAGATTGATTTTTAAACTTTTCGCTAAATTATTAAACGTTCACCGACGTGTTAAAGTATTTTGTTTGTTAGATTATTATTACTGATTGATTCGGAATAATTTATTGAACACCCAGAATATTTAGCCAAAATGTTCGATGGTCCAAACATTGAATATTTAGTTAGCGTGGATGATGATTAATTAATTATTCCAAAGTAATGACTGTAGTAGAGAATTAATTTGCATGTGTTAATATATGAAAGGAACACAAGTTTAAAGAAATTAACTATGAATATTAAATAACAAGTGAAATTATTATTTAGACTGCACAAATATTTCCAGATTATTTAGTGATTAGCACAGTTCTATGCAGAATAATAAATATTTTGTGAACTCAAAGGTTAAATATGATTATTAAGTATTCAATACGATTCTTAAACATGTACATAAAGCATTAAATATTTAGATTGCTGTTTGACTATTGATAGTTACAGACAGGGAAAGAGTAATGATGGATTATTTAATGAATATGTTGATTTAGAGAACAAACGCGAATTTTAATCAATTAATTATAAATACTGAATACCTGATGTATTATTTAGGTAGAAAAAAGTCAAGTTTACATCAGTTATGTTATTACAATTAAGCTAAGTTATTCCATATATTTTCCAAATGTTTTCTGATTATTAAAGATTTGGCCAGGATAATAAACAGTAACTTGTGCTAATTTAATGGAACAACACAAATTTACATAACTACGGTTATTAAAATTGCAGTCGAGTTATTATTTAATCTATGCTAATTCTTACAAACCATTACAATCGTATCAAGACTAACAGATCAGTTATTTGAGAATTTGTGATTGACAGAACAAACACGTTTAAAAAAAATTAAATGCTTTTAAATATGAATCCAAGTTATTATTAAATGCAAACTTTTTTTTTATTTAGATTGAGCTGTTGTTTACTGATTAATATAGATGAATAGCAAAATATATTAAATTCAATATCAAAATTGAATAAATCTGCTGAAAGATTAATTGGCAGAAGGCACACAAGTTTAGGCAAATGGAATATTATTACCATGTGTTAAGGGGCAGAACAACCACAAGTTTTTAAGAAGTAAAAGTGATTATTATTTTTTTTAATTGACAGAAATATGAAGATTAATTAAATCAGCCACAATGTTAAATTTGAAAATTAAGTAATTGTAATTAATGAACTAAAGGTTTCAAAATTTATTTAAACATGTCCCCTCATGTGACTGTGTCACAAGAGATGGGACATGTTTTTATATTTATGAACATTAAACAACCTATCAACAGATATTAAATTAAATGAACAGAACAAATGCAAGTTTAATTGAAATATGATTATTAAATCTGCCAATTGATTCAAACGCAAGTTTATATAAATTAAATATTAAGATCAGGTACGTTAATTGACACAACAAGCACGTTTTAAATCTGATGACTGTGTTAATCTTTGAGGAAACAGAACGAGTTTAGATGAATTTAATACTAGAAATAACTATATTAATTGGCAGAAGAGACACACGTTTAGACAACTTGAACACAAAAGTGAAAGAGATTCACTAACAGAACCAGCAAAGGTAGTTTAGATAAATTAAATCTAATTATTAAATATGTTAACTGACAGGACAAATGTCAGTTTAGAAAAAGGAAAACATTTTATTTAACAAGTTAACTGATTGAACAAACTCGAGTTTAGGCTGAATGTGTGAACTGATATTAACACAATATTAGACGAAGTAAATATAAACATTAAAAATCTCAATTGACAGATCAAACAAACATGTTTCAATGAGATGATTAAATGTGTTAATCGACAGAGTGAAAAAAACACCAGTTTGGACAAACTGATCAATGAGCCTTAAATGTTGCAGTTAAATTAATAGGTTAATTCACAGAACAAACACAAATTTAAACTAAATATGATAATTAAAACTGTTTAATTTACCTAAATGTAAGTTTTATACAAATATTAACATTAAATCTGTTTAAATGTGATTGGAATTCAATAGATATTGAATTGATATGAATTTAATATTGAAATGAAACCCGCCAAATGATGAATTGAAGCTTTGAATTGTAATTATCTGATAGAAAGTATCAGGATTCCTCAGGGAAATTGCTGAATGTTGGATTATGTTAATATTTGGGGGAATTAATTAGTATTTTTGAACATTTGAGTTTAGGGGATGTTAATGGTTAATTGACGTTTTTCGGTTGCCCTCCGGCTAATTTCTATCACTTATTGGATAATCCTCCCTCTGAGGCCCCGACAGAAGCTGCCTCCGGGACCAGGCCGCAAAAAGAGCCTGGGCCTCTCCCCGCGGTGCCATGGGGAGATAGGTCGCACCCTGCACGCGCCGCCCGGCTCCACAGCGTATCACCACCGCCGCCATCTTAGGTAAGGCTGGGACCGGAAGAGGCGATCTCCAGGGGCGACGTCAAAAAAGGGCGGGGTCTGAGGCGCAGATGACATCAGGGCGAGCGACTGAAGCGCTGCCATCGCGAGAGGGAGGGAGTTGCGCGCGCAGCCAAGATTCCCATGGACACCAGAGGGAGAAGAACACAGAGTGAAAATAGAGGAGGAAATTAACTAACAAATTAGAGAGAGACAGAGAGAGTAACCCAGTGTGAAAATAGAGGAAATTAATTAATAAATTACAGAGAGAGAGTGAATAACCTAGTGTGAAAATAGAGGAGGAAATTAATTAATAAATTACAGAGTGAGAGAGAGAATAACCCAGTGTGAAAATAGAGGAGGAAATTAATTAATTAATTAGAGAGGGAGCGAGAGAGTAACCCAGTGTGAAAATAGAGGAGGAAATTAATTAACAAATTAGAGAGAGAGTAACCCAGTGTGAAAATAGAGGAGGAAATTAATTAACAAATTAGAGAGAGAGTAACCCAGTGTGAAAATAGAGGAGGAAATTAATTAACAAATTAGAGAGAGAGAGAGAGAATAACCCAGTGTGAAAATAGAGGATGAAAATAATTAATTAATTAGAGAGAGAGAGAGAGTGTAACCCAGGGTGAAAATAGTGGAGGAAATTAATTAATCAATTAGAGAGAGAGAATGTAACCCAGTGTGAAAATAGAGGAGGAAAATAATTAATAAATTAGAGAGAGAAAGTGTGTAACCCAGGGTGAAAACAGAGGATGAAATTAATTAATGAATTAGAGAGCGAGAGAGAGAATAACCAAGTGTGAAAATAGAGGATGAAATTAGTTAATTAATTAGAGAGAGAGAGAGTGTAACCCAGGGTGAAAATAGTGGAGGAAATTAATTAATCAATTAGAGAGAGAGAGAGTAACCCAGTGTGAAAATAGAGGAGGAAAATAATTAATAAATTAGAGAGAGCGTGTGTAACCCAGGGTGAAAATAGAAGATGAAATTAATTAATAAATTAGAGAGAGAGAGTGTAACCCAGGGTGAAAATACAGGAGGAAATTAATTAATAAATTAGAGATAGAGAGAGCAACCCACTGTGAAAATAGAGGAGGAAATTAATTAATAAATGAGAGAGAGAGTAACCCAGTGTGAAAATAGAGGAGGAAAACAATTAATAAATTAGAGAGAGAGAGAGAGAGAGTAACCCAGTGTGAAAATAGAGGAGGAAATTAATTAATAAATTAGAGAGAGAGAGAGAGTAACCCAGTGTGAAAATAGTGAAGGAATGCAATTAATAAATAAGAGAGATTGAGAGAATAACCCAGTGTGCAAATAGAGGAGGATGCAATTTATAAATTTGATAGAGCGAGTAACCCAATTTGCAAAGAATGCATTAATGAATTGGAGAAAGAGAGAGGAACTCAGTGCAAAAGTAGGGGAAAAATGCAAATAATGAATTAGACAGAGACAGCAACCCAGTATGCAAAGAGCGGAGGAATGTAAATTATAAATTAGAGAGAGGGAGGGAGATAAATGCAGTGAGCAAATAGAGGTCTAAAAATGAATAGCGAGAGAGAGAAAGCAACCCAGTGCATAAATATAAGGAGATGTAATTAATAAATTAGAGAGAGAGAGAGACAGAGCAGCATAGTGTCCAAATTCAGGAGGAATTTAATTAATAAATTAGAGTGGACAGATTGAAAGCTAGTGTGTAAATAGAGGATTAATGTAATTAATCAATTAGTGGGAAACACATTGTGCAAATGGAGCGGGAATGTGATTAATAAAATGCAGAGAGAGCAACACTGTACAAGTAAAGGTGGAATACAATTAATAAATTAGAGAGATAGAGAGTGAAAGCAACTCAGTGAGCAAATAGAGGAATGCAAATAATAAAGTAGAAAGAGAGAATAATTTAAAAAAATTAGAGAGAGAGCAAATACCAGTTCCTGTCTTTTGGCAGTCTAATAATTTCCATTGTTTTTATCTGTCAAAAATGTAGAGTGCATCGCTCAACACATAGTCCGGGACCTTGGAATGTGGCAGGTTGCAACTTTCGTTCGAGAACAAGTATTTACAATGGAGGACCAGCAGGTTTCAGGCAGAGCAAAGAGCGGCTTTAATCCAGTTGGTGATTCTCCAGCTGCAGCTGACGATTGTCTCAGTGTTTGTCCCTGGGAAAAGCCCATGGAGCACAGAGTCCTGTGTCACAGAACTGCTCGGAATGAACCCCAACAAAAAACACTATCTCTCTCCAGAACTTTGCAAAGGCGCATTCCACAAGGCACAAAACAGGGTGGCCGGGCGGAGGAGTTGCAATAACATGGAAAAGATTAAATACTGGAGTGTCTGTGTGTGCGTGTCTGTGTCTGTGTGTGTGTGTCTTGGTCAGCAGTTCAGGTACTTGCTTATTCTTTATTCATTCTCTGGATGTGGGTGTTGCTGCCTCTGGCAGCATTTGTAGCCCATCTCTAATTGTTCCTTGAGAAGGTGCTGGTGAGCTGCATTGAGCAATCTACCCTCTGCTGGACACTGTCAGAATCAGACACTCAGACATGCACTCTCACTCACACACACATACACTCCTTTACCAATCTCCCCTCTGCTAGATACTGTCAGAATCAGACACTCAGACATGCTCTGTCACTCACACACACATACACTCCTTTACCAATCTACACTCTTATAGATATTGTCAGAATTACATAAACCCACAAACACTCAGACACATACACACACACGCACACCTTTAACAATCACCCTCTGCTGGATAACTGTCTGAGTGACATAGAAACAAACACCTTTACCAATATACACTGCCTGAATCTTACACACACACCACACACACCTTTACAATTCCCCACCGTGTGTGCGTTCGCGATCCCTGCTGTGTGTGTTTGCCCTGTGTGTAATAATACATTCATTATTCTGTGTGTAATTATCAATTGTCAATCAGTCAACAAGCCTAATATTTAACATCTTATGTACATAGTTGAGGATTTTGTTGAATATTTAACAATCATATGTAATCTTTGTCTGCCTTAACTGTACACTTTAAAAGTCCCTGTCTTATATCGAGCTGTGACGAGTCACTCTCTTTAGGAGCAGCTGGTTTAACTATTTAACTCACTTAAAATTCTGCTAGCTCTAGGTCTGAAACTGACTCTCACACCAAAGCTAAACCGGAATCAGCTTTACCATTCAAATTCTCACATTGAACCAAAATTCCAAACATACTCACCCTTGGCTCTGTCTCAGAAATCTCCTCTCTTACTTCTTTTGGCAGGTACCTGTTCAACTGGTTATCTCAAGGTCAGAATCAGACTCTTACTCTAAAATTACTCTCATTTTAAAATTAAACTTCTATCAGGTTTAACTTTTGAATTATCACTTTAAACCAGATTCACAAAAATACTCATTTCAGTGTCTGTCTAACTCAGGCTAATGACTCCCCTCACTGACTGTGTGCCCATTACTGGTTGTGCACTTTAAAAGTCCCTATCTTATATTGAGCTGTGTAGAGTCACTCTCTAGCTGAGCTTCCTACTACTGTCATCAAAAAATATTCAGCCAAGGGTGATTGACAGTGAACTGCCAAAAAGTCAGTTGCCTGTTGAACTAGGCTGCTGACCAATGTGTGCTGCGATGTTTGAAGGTGAGACTGCCATTGGCTGCTGCCGCTCCTGGGTGAGGGTAGCAGGGTCAATGAGGCAAGGGGGGTTACCTCAGGAGCTGGTGGTTAAAGGGGGATTCAGACCATGAAATCTTCATGTGTGGATTATGAGTTCAGGTTGTAGTTCCTTATCATACATTATGGTTTTACAATCTGGCCGACTCCCATCTAACAGGAGGGCCAAATCTTTCTTTCAGTGATAACACACCTCTCAAATCAAATGGATTTAAAACGCTGGGTGCCAGATGTCACATTTATTCAGCAAACATTAATCAATGAATAAAACGCAAGAGGCAAAGCTTCAGACAAAAAGCTGCCAATTTTTGGTTGAGAATTCAACCAGGTTAGTCTGCAGCTCTGAATACAGATCAATCGGACCATACGGACATGGGAGTGAGGAGCAGGAGTAAGGCCATTCAGCCCCTCGAGCCTGCTCCACCTTTCAACAAGATCATGGCTGAACTGCTTGTGGCCTCATCTCCACTTCCCTGCCTGTGCCCCCCCCAGCCAACCAAATAACGATTTGACCCCCTTGTCGAGCAGAAATCTGTCTAACTCAGCCTTCAATATATTCGATGACCCGGCCTCCACTGCTCTGTGGGGGACAGAAATCCATTCCACAGACTAACGACTCTCTGAGAGAAGAAATTCCTTCTCATTTCTGTCTTCAATGGGAGACCCCTTGTTCTGAAACAGTGCCCCCCCCCCCACCCTTAGCACCCTCTCCACCCCACTTGACGGGGAAACATCCTCTCAGTATCTTTGTTTCCATAAGGTCGCCTCTCATTCTTCTAAACTCCAACGGGCACAGGCCCAACCTGGCCAACCTTCCTCCATAAGGCAGCCCCCTTCATCCCAGGTATCAGCCCAGTGAATCCTCTCTCAAAGGCTTCTCATATGATCCGCCCCTTTCTGAAGTGAACAGGACAAAATTTATAGTAACTGAATTGCTAACTACCAGTTGCAATACCCAACCTTTCAGGCGTCTTATTTTCTCAACTGTACAAGGCACTAGTTAGACCACACCCAGAATACTGTGAACAGTTTTGATCCGCATATTGAAGGAAAGATGTACTGGCATTGGTGCCAGTCCAGAGAAGGTTCACTAGGTTCATCCCGGGGATGGTGGGATTTGCTTAAGAGGAGAGGTCGAGTAGGTTGTGCCTGTACTCACGAGTCTAGACGAATGTCATGCGAGCTCACTGAAACATAAGATTCTTAGAGGGCTTGATAGAGTAGATGCTAAGAGACTGTTTCCCCTTGTGGGAGAGTCTAGGCCCAGAGGGCATAATCTCAGAGTAAGGGTAAGAGTATGAAGAGGAATTTCTTCTCTCAGAGGGTAGACAATCTGTGGAATTCTTTATCGCAGAGGGCTGTAGAGGCTGGGCCGTTGAGTATATTGAAAACTGAGATAGATAGACAGATTTTGAATCAGTAAGAGAATCAAGCATTATGGGGGCAAAGGCAGGAAAGTGGAGTTGAGGATTATCAGGTCAGGCGTGATCTCATTGAATGGCAGCGCAGACTCGATAGGCCGAATGGCCTATTTATGCCCCTACCTCTTATGGTCTTAAATCATAAAACAATTCTTCTGGCGTTATATCAAAAGCTATCACAGATGATGATTCAGCACGCAAACCAAAAATTAAATAATAACCCTGAAATACAACATCCCACCACACACACCACCACCAATGAGCCCACACCCTCATGCTCCCGGAGACTGTCCCTCAGTCCAGAAATCTGGTTGCAACCCACTCGCTGACCAACCCGGATCTCCCGGGTCATTTCTTCTTCTCCTCACCGGGATCCACTTGTAATTTTGGCAGCAGCTTCTTGCAGGGAACATATTTTTTCAGCATTTCATGTACCTGGGAATGGACAATTGAAGAGTCAGGTTGGAGGGAAGGGGAACGCTGTTACTGAGCAACTGACAAGGGGATCTCAGGAGACATCCATGAGCCCCTTAGCACGAGGGAAATTCCTTCCATGAACACGAGGGGGAAACGTGCCCCCCCTCTACACCCGAACAATCCCTGCCCCCTCCACACCAGCTCACTCTCTCCTTATTCAGCGTTTCGGAAATTCACTCCCCACTCACCGCTATCAGTTCAATCAAACATCTACCAGAGAGTGAGGAAGGGAAATCTTATCCCTGCCCTCGACTCAATGCCAACTGGAGATGGTCAATCAATGAAATGCTTAAATAATGCTGACTCGGGTTTTTGATAAGGTGATGCCCACAGCCTGAGAATGACTGCAGGATGAACCCCCTCACCTGCTGGAGATGGGCCTGCTTTTCCTCGCGAGTGTCCAGTTTGTTCTTCCCGATGTACAAGGCTTGGACTTCGGCATTGTTCTGGTCAGAGCGTACGTTGCTGAGGTGCAGGACCACTGTAACATCGAGAGGACAATGCTTCAGACACACACACACAAAGCCCTGGGCAGGGTTAGAGGTGGGAGTGAGAACTGGTAATAGAGGTGGATTGGAGGGAGGGGTTGTGTAGGGGTGGGAGGAAAGGGAGGGGCAAGGCTCGAGGATCAGACTCTGTCCACTCCCCTCGCTGACAGACTGAATGAATCTCCGTGATGAAGTTTTATTGTGATAAGATTATCCTCAAATTGAGTTGACAAGTCAGGTACCTGAGTCTGATGATCCAACTCTGACAAAGGATGGACGCCGAGTGGAATCTCGACTACTTTGTTCCTCAGATCCCTCGTTGTGTGATGTCTCCCGGTCTGTGATAGCAAAAGGGAATGTTACTCAAGTGCTTGCTGAACCCCCAAATCCCCAAAGCGCTGTACCCCAAAACCCCAAAAATTCTGAGCCATTAAACTCCGAAACACTGAACCCCAAAATCACTGAACTGCAAAACCCACAAACACTGAATCCCCAAACTCCACTGACATTGAAACCCCCAAACACCAACTAAGACTGAACACTAAAACACTGAAAAACCAAATACCAAAACACTGAACATTGTTTCAAGTTGACATTTAGAGAGATAGTCAGATTCTGAGATGAGCAGCATTAGTGTCAGTTAACTGTCAACCTCCGTTGTCTCATTAGTTTTTGGTTATTTCAGCAAGAAGCTGAGATGGAGAGTGACTCATCACAGCTCAATATAAGACAGGGAATTTTACAGTAGGCAGTCAGTAATGGACACACAGTCATTGAGAGGAGACATAGGCCTGAGTGATACAAAGACTGAGTAAGTATATTAGTGAATTTGGAATTTGCTTTAAAGTGAGAATTCGAATGGTAAAACTGTTTCAAGTTCAATTTTCGAGTAAGAGTCTGATTCTGACCTAGAAATATTCTGTTTAGCAGGCAGGTGCCATAGGAAGGCTGGAGATTTCAGAGACAGATCCAAAAGTGAGTATGTTTGGACATGTGATTCATTTTGAAAATTTGCATGGTAAATATGTTTCAAGTTCATTTTTAGAGTAAGGGTCAGAATCTGGCCATGGACTCGCACATTTTTAAGTAAGTTAACTGGACAAACAATTGTCTCAGGTTTAAATCACCTTTTCCTGAATAGTTCCTGACGACTGTAGCAGGAACCAAAGGTAGAGAGGGCCTCATCACAGCTCAATATAAGACAGGAGCTTTTACAGTGTGCAGTCAGTAATAACACACAGTCAGTGAGAGGAGACATTGGCCTGAGTTAAACACAGACTGAGTGAGTATATTTATGAATTTGGTTTAAAGTGAGAATTAAAATGGTAAATGTGTTTCAACTTCAGTTGTGGAGTTAATCAGATTCCGGCCTGGAACTAACAGATGTTGAAATAAGTTAAATAGTTACAGCAAATGTCTCTGGTTTTAATCACCGCAAGAGAACATTTAATTTGGAGGAAAATTTTGAAAATTATTCACTTAATCGTTTATGCAGTCTGAAACCCACCAATGTCACCCTGCTCTGTCACTCCTGACTGTAGCCCTGCTCTGACACTCCTGACCAGTCACAACATCCCACTCCCCTCAGTCACTGCATCCCGCTCCATTCACTCACTGCATAACACTCCCCTCAGTTGTTACATCCCACTCCCCTCAGTCACGCCACCCCTGTCCCCTCAGCCTCTCCATCTCACTCCCTTAAGTGTGAGTTTTCAGCGACCGGATTGTGTGAAGATTTTTAGTAGAATATTCTCTCCAGGCTGATACGTGTTATTTTTGATCCTGTTGGGCCAGATGATAGAGCGACTGTGGATTCTCGAGTTGATTGTTCCTCAGATTCTGGAGTTGGTGTTGTCCCTGGATCTGAAATGAATTAAGGAGACAGGGGAGATTGCGGAGGGTGGATCACTCAAGAGAGCTTTAACTTGGTAGGAAAGTTTAGAAAATGATTCACTTCATCATTTATACAGTCTGAACCCCACCAAAGTCTGAACCCCAACAATGTCACTCCTGAATGTACCACAATCACTAACTCCCAGTCTCCTCACTCACTCTATCCCACTCCCCTCACTCACTAAACCCCACTCCCCTCACTCACTGATTTACACTCCCATCAGTCCCAGTTCCACCCCACATAGTTACTACATCCCACTCCCTTCAGAATGAGATTGCAGTGATTATGTTGTGTGAAGATTATTTTGTAGAATATCCCCTCCAGACTGATCCCTGTTATTTCATATCCTGTTGGGGTCGATGATGCAGGGACAGTGGATTCTCGAGTCAAGTGTTCCTCAGATTCCGGAGTTGGAGTTGTTTCTAGATCTACAATGAGGTAAGGAGACATGGAAGAATTCAGAGTGTGTTTCACCTCAAGGGAGCATTTACTTGGTGTAAATGTTCAGAAAATGATTCACTTCATCTTTCATGCAATCTGAAACCCACCAATGCCAGTCTGTTCTGTCAGCCCTCACTGAACAACTGTCACTACCTCCCAGTCTCCTCCCTCATTTATTCCGCTCTCCTCAGTCCCTACATTCAACTCCCCTCAGTCCCTGCATCCCACTCTCCTCAGTCCCTACATCCCACACCCCTTATTCCCTACATCCCACACCCCTTATTCCCTACATCCCACACCCCTCAGTCCAGATGTCCCAGCTCCCTCGGTCCAGATGTCCCACCCCCCTCAGTCCAGATGTCCCACGCCCCTCAGTCCAGATGTCCCACCCTCCTCAGTCCCGACATCCCTCTCTCCCAGTCCCGACGTCCCTCCCTCCCAGTTCTGACGTCCCTCCCCCTTCAGTCCCAACGTCCCTCCCCCCTCAGTCCCTAGGTCCCAGCTCTCTCAGTCCCGACGTCCCACACATCTCAGACCCGACATCGCACCCAACTCAGTGTCTGTGTCCCACTCTCCTCAGTCTCTAATACCAACTCCCCTCGAAACGCTGCTCACTCACCCCTCAATGTCCAACAGTCACTAACTCCCAGTCCGCTCAGCAACTGCAACCCCACTACACTCCCCTCACACCGGGTACCCCACTCCCCTCAGTGACTGCACCCCACTGCCCTCAGTCACTGCATCCCACCCCCCTCAGTCACTGCGTCCCATCACCTCAGTCAGTGCATCCCACTCCCTTCAGTCATTGCATCCCACTCCCCTCAGCCACTTCATCCCAACCCCCTCAGTCGCTTCATCCCACTCACCGCAGTCACTTCATCCCACCCCCCTAAGTCACTTAATCCCAAGCCCCTCAGTCACTACATCCCGCTCCCCTCAGTCACTTCACCCCACCCCCCTAAGTAACTTTATCCCAACCCCCTCAGTAACATTTTCCCACCCCGCTCAGTCACTGCACCCCACCCCCCTCAGTCACTGCATCCCATCCCCTGAGTCACTGCATCCCATCCCCTCAGCCATTGCATCCCACTCCCCTCAGTCACTTCATCCCAACCCCCTCAGTCACTTCATCCCAACCCCCTCAGTCACTTCATCCCATTCTCCTCAGTCTCTGCATGCCAACCCCCTAAGCAACTTCATCACACCGCCCTCAGCCACTTCATCCCACCCCCTAAGTCACTTCATCCCAACCGCCTCAGTCACTTCATCCCACTCCCCTCAGTCACTTCATCCCACTCCCCTCGGTCACTTCATCCCACTCCCCTCAGTCACTTCATCCCACTCCCCTCAGTCACTTCATCCCACTCCCCTCAGTCACTCCATCCTACTCCCCTCAGTCACTTCATCCCACTCCCCTCAGTCACTTCATCCCACTCCACTCAGTTCCTTCATCCCACTCCCCTCAGTCACTTCCTCCCACTCCCCTCAGTCACTTCATCCCACTCCCCGCAGTCACTTCATCCCACTCCCCTCAGTCACTTCATCCCACGCCGCTCAGTCATTTCATCCCACTCCCCTCAGTCACTTCATTCCACTCCCCTCAGTCACTTCATTCCACTCCCCTCAGTCACTTCATTCCACTCCCCTCAGTAACTCACATTCACACCCCTCAGTCACTTCATGCTATTTTGCTGACCCACGAGACCCCACTGCCCTCAGTTAGTGGACCCCACTCCCATCAGTCACTTCATTGTATTTTATAGAATATCCCCTCCAGAATGATATCTCATATTTCAGATGCTGTTGGGATGGATAATACACAGGTACTGCAATTTAAGTCGTATGTTCCTCAGATTTCGGAGTTGTTGATATCCCAGGGTCCGAAATGAAGTAAGGAGAGATGGAAGATTGATGAGTGTGGAGAACCTCAAGATAGCATTTAATTGGTAGCAAAGTTTAGAAAATGATTCACTTCTCCATTTATACAGTCTGAAACACAACACTATCACTGTGCTCTCCACCTCCCCCCCCCCCACCCACCCACCCCCGCCCTACCCCTGAATGTCCAACTCACTCACTGCACTCCAAACCCCTCACTCACTGCATCCCACTCCCATTGGTCCCTACATCCCACTCCGGTCAGTCACTACATCCCAATCCCATCAGTCGCTACATTCCACTCCCGTCAATCACTACATCCCAATCCCGTCAGTCACTGCACCACAAACGCCTCACTCACTGCACCCCACACCCCTCAGTCACTGCATCACACCCCCCTCAGTCACTGCATCACACCCCCCTCAGTCACTGCATTCCATTCCCCTCAGTCAGTGCATCCCACTCCCCTCAATCACTACATCCCACTACCCTCACACTCTGCATCCCACTCCCGTCAGTCACTACACCCCACTCCCGTCAGTCACAACATCCCATTCCTTTTAGTCACTGTACTCCACTCCCCTCAGTCACTACTCCCCTCTCCCCTCAGTCACTGAATCCCACTCGCCTCAGTGGAATAATACAGAACCTTAAACGAATACAGATCCTGAAACGAATAGAGACCCTGAATGAATACAATGAATCTAAAACCGACCTGAAACTAATGCACACCTTGCAACTAATACAGATCCTGAAACTAATACAGATCCTGAAACTAATACAGACCCTGATAATAATGCAGACCCTGATAATAATGCAGACCCTGAAACTAATACATATCTTGAAACTAGTATACATCCTGAAACTAAAACAAATCGTGAATTAATACAGAGTCGGAGAAAGAGTATTGGAGGGCACTTGCTGATGGAGACCGAGAGGGACAATAACGCAGCAAGTGTCTTGGAACCATAATCTGGGGCAGACACAGGGACGTAGTAAGTGAGAGAGTGACAAACAAAATGTAGGAGATTCCGGAATTTAATGGGAAAGAGAGTGACAAGTACGTGAAAAAAGAGAGGGAGAGGGACAGATGTAAATCGAATGATGGTATGTGACAGAGAGAAGCAAACAGGGATTGACAATGAGGGTGAAGGAATGGGAGTAAAAAATGGTTTGAGAGAGAGTGACAACAGAGAGTGAGAGTAAAGGAATATGAGTGAAAGAGAGAAGGTGTGTGAGAGATTGACAAACATGGAGTGAGAGTGAAAGAATGTGAGAGGAACAGAGAGTTTGTGAGAGACAGTAACAATCAGTGGGTCGGAGTGAGAGTGAAGCAATGTGCGAGAAAGAGAGATGGTTTCAGGGAGAGTGACAAACAGGGAGACAGAGTGAAAAAATGTGAGAGAAAGAAAGATGGTGTGATAGGGAGTGACAACAGGGAGTGAGGTTAAGATTGAAGGAGAGCGAAAGAAGATGGCTTGAGAGAGTCACAAACGGAGTGAGTGTGGGGGCTGAATGTTCCTGGTCCCATTAGTGCCCAAAGGAGGGGGTTACTCTTGTGAGAGTGTGCAGACAAATAGAGCGGCTGGTTACCTCCTCTTCAGTATAGAAATGGTTATTTGGTGATTGATGTAAAGAACAATGAGGGATCCTTCATGTTGTGGCAGATTCGTAGCCACCGACTACCAGGGCTGTGCAACTTTCAGGTGGGGCTGCCCCAGCGCCAGACCTACCGGCTCTCTTAATAATGAGGCTACATGGGGAGTTCCCATTATTCAGCATCTCACAGTGAGCTTCGCAATGGACAATTAGGAGACGGCCTCCAGGAAAGATTGTTCCCTCATCTCACAATCCCAACATCAGTACTCGGGACTCTGATTGGGTCCCGAATTCATGGTTCCGAAGCTCGCGGGAATAGTCAGGTCACAGGGAGAAGCGGAGAGAGAGAGATAGAGACAGATTGAGCTGAAAGGAATTCAGATGAGGTGTGAGCTGTGGATGGAAGTGAGCTCTGTCAGTGGGTCCTTTTCATTTCCCAGTCACTGTGTGAATCCTGAAAACCGGATCACGTTATTTCAAATTGCATTCTAGTTCCATCCAATGTGTCTGTGTGTTTGTGTGTGTCTGTGTTTGCATCTGTGTGTGTGTGCGTGTGTGTGTGTGGCTGTGTGTATGCATATCTTTGTAGTATTTGTGTGTGTGTATGTGGGGGTATGTGCCTGTGTGTGTGTTTGTGCCGGGGGGGGGGAGTGTATCTATGCGCGTTTGTGCCTCTGCGCCTCTGTGTGTGTCTGTCTATATTTATGTGTGTCAGTGTATGTGTGTGTCTGCATCTTTGTGTCTGTGCGTGTGTGTGTGTGTCTGTGTGTTTGTGTTTGTGCCTGTGTGTGTCTGCGTGTGTGTGTCGAGGGGCTCACAATTCTTCCCTCTGCTAATGTTCATCATTTCTGATCAGTGGTTTCTAACTCGCTGCTCTCTGATGTTGGTGAGTGTCTGTCGGTTTAAATGATAGAGGGATTTCAGAGACATTGTTGTGCTTTTACTGGCGAACATTTAGATTTGATTTAATCACATTTATCTTTATTGATTCTCCTCAGCATTATTAAAGTACTAAAGGTTACAATTAAAGAGCCCAATGGAAGGCGGTGCAGGAGAAATATTTAGCACGAAGTTTCAAACGCCAGTTTTATTCATATTGTTGTTGTTCCCTTGGATGTTCAGGAGAGCACATGTGGAGGGACTTGGCGGTGAACCTTTGCACTCTCACCTTTTCTCCCTGCGTCAATGGGCGGAGCGGGCGGGAACTTTCGCTCCGACCCCGTCCATTGTGCCCGACACAGGAAGCAGGACCAGGCCCTTTCCATTGTGACGTCATCAATGGGCCAAGATCACTCCCCCGTTCATTGTACAATCTCAGGACCCTCCACACTTTGTTATGACGTCATCATGGGACTAGGTCCCGCCCCCTGTCCATTGTGCCGTCACATGACCCACCTGCCATATTATAACGTTGTCATGGGGAACGGATCTCACCCCCTAGGCATTGTGCAGTCACGGGTGCCGCAACTCCCGTTATGCCGTCGTCATGGGAAACAGCACCACCCCCACCCCCCCGCCCCCCACTTGCTCCCCGGGAACTGTGCGGATTTGGTGCCTCACCTTAATACTCTCACCATGGGCATCAGGCACCTTCCCCACACCCCATGCCGGAGGCCGTGCTATCCAACTCCTCCAGTCACTCTGTCGAACGGCACAGCACCCCCACCCACTGGGAATGTGAATTAAAATGAGAAAATGCTGGACTTTCCCTGAGTCATTTCCTCTCTCCTTTTTGAATGAATTCCACGATTGGTGCAAAGGGACATTTCAGCACCTGCTTCATTTGCTCCCTGAGTTTTCTCAGGGTCAGGGCATAAATACAAGAATTGGTGGAGCAGCTCAAGAGCTGCAACATGAAGCCCAGTTCCTGAACATAAGGATGCAGTAATATGGAGTCATAACCCAAACTTTGCATCCGGATCCATACAGAATACAACATAATTGTTGCCCACAACAGCAGGAAATTTGCCGAGATAGTAAACAGTAAAATCATGGATTTCCTTCGACTCTCCATCTCCGGATCTCTGAGACCCTCTCCACTGCTCTGAGCCCAGAGTCTCCTGCGGGCTCTGCTGCTCACCAAAATGTGTCTGATGGTGAAAACATTGAGCAGAAGAACCAGGACAAATGGGACACAGGGAGTAAGAATGTAATGGACAAACTCGATTGTTACCCAAACCGTAGACAAGTAAACATCTAGCGTTACAGAACAAAACCAGGGCAGGTTCCTCATTTGATACCGTCCGGTGAACATGAAATACCAGAAAAGGTTCTTTAAAAAGCTCAGCACAGTCACTGTTCCAAGTACCACAGCTGCTGTCTTTTCGGTACAGTATCTACATTTCAAAGTTCGGCAAGATATGGCTACAAATCGGTCAAAAGTGAAAGTGACGGTGAACCAGACTGAGCAATCAGTGGCTGCATAAAGCAGCACGGCATGGATATTACAGATACGAAGGAACCACAGGAAACGAAACTGCTCCCGAAAAACAATTGGAATATGCCTCAATACCATGTCGAATATAATCACCATTAAATCCGCAGATGCCATAGCCAACAGGTAGTAAGTTACACATTTGGTGAGACCACACTTTCCGCGGGAAATGATCAGAATTGTCACCGATATAACTGCGAGCAAGGGAAATAAACAGGAAAAGAATACATTAGGTTGGCAGAAAAGTTTAGTTGATAACTTAGTGTCATTTTTGATTGTGTCACTGTAACCATTAATATATTTAATTGATTTTACCTGAAATAACAAATGGTGGAGGTTTAAAATATTGTATGTCTGGATAGATTAAATATTCAAAGTACAACACTGATATTGTCGAACTCAATTTTATTGGAGATGCAGGAGCACAGCGGCATTGGGTGCCTGTTCCCAATATTTGAACACGTCAGGCGAGGTTAACAAAAGCAGTTAATAAAGCAGCAAGGACCTTCAGCTTGATGAATGGGTGCAAACTCCAGAAAGCTACTCTACAACTATTCAAAACACTAGTTTGGCCAAACGAAATGTATTGTGCCGAATAATGTGCAGGTCACTTTAGAAATAAGGTGAATAATGTCTAGAGGTTCGAGAGGAAACAGGCTGAATGGCACCGCAGGTGAGTGATTGCAATGAGATGGATAAATTGGAGAAGCTTCTTTATTATCATGAAGAGTGCAATCACAGAATGGGTGCAGCATGGTCGGTTGGTACTCAATACATCTTATCCATGCTGGGCCACTGACGGAGCAATTCGCTGGTGTCACTTCCAAAGCCATCTCCCTTGTTCTACACTTATCCCCTTTTCAGGTACTAAACCAATGCCCCTTTTCCTCGGTTGGGCCTGGCTCCAGCACATTCTCAGCCACCGCATCCAGTTTTCTAATAAAGGTTTTCCTCAGGGGGACATCGCATCTTTTTCCAATTACCTTACATCCTGCCCTCTGATTCCCGATCCTTCCAACAATGAAAGGGTTTCTCCATGCCTACTTTTTCCAGACCGTTTATAATTTTAAATATCTGTTCAAGTCGCCCCTCAATCGTGTGTTTTCCAAGGAGAACAGCCACAACTTTTCCAATTAATCTACACAACTTGGTTTAATCATCTCAGAGCAAATTGTCGTCTGTATTTTCTGTACCATCTTTGGTGCCTTAACATTCTTGTTAAAATGAGATTTCCAGAGGTCGGCACAATGATCCAGCTGAGGACGAAACTGCGTTTTATGGAGGTTCATCATCTCCATCTTCCTTTCATACTCTATGTGCCTCCTCATAATGCCCAGGATGCGGGTAGGTTAATGAACCACTGTCTCAACCCATCCTCCCACATTCACTGATTCAGGCGCATGTACATACAGATCACTCTGCTCCTGCAATTGTGTGCTGAGAAATTAACATTAACGTGTTCAACATTTTGACCAGTTGAGAGAAATTGTAGAAAGATGCAGTTGATTTTCCTTTTGCTGAATGGGTGATAAACGAATGGCTCAGATATAATCTGACTGGCAGAAGGAGCAGACGTCTCATTTGAAATACACTGACACTAATGTGGTGCTGCCTGTTCTTATATTGCTTTTCAAACGTGCATTTGTTAAACATTCGAAGGCGAAAACCTCTCTAAAGTGGTGAGGAGCAACAATATAAGAATGAAAATATTCGCTTTTGGCCTACCAGCCCATGTAACTCTCTGAGCACAGGAACGGTGGTTAAGCGGGATTGATTCCAGTTAGATTACAGGCAGCAGAACGTGGTATCTGTTGAGTTTTATAAAGATTTGTAACCAGGAGGTGAAGTTTGAGCAAGCTGGTGGTGGTGGGTGGTGAGTGAGAGGACGATTCTGGCTCGGTTGACATTGTAATAGACGGGTCTCAATTTGAAAAAAAAAGCCCAGATTTTGTGTTTATGAAGCAGATGTGTCGAGGTAGGATTGGATATATGTGATATTAGGAGGGTTGTCGTGGGCCGTATTTCAGATAGATGTATATTGGGTAGGAACTGAGCTAAGGCCATCAGCAAACCCTCTGGTTGTACAGGAGGAATTGGGCTTGGTCGCGATATGGGGAGGGGGCGGGGTGTGTGGCTGGTGGAGGATGTGTGGATGGAAGACAAATTTTCGGATGCAGTCAGGTGACACTGGCTTCGATCCTTACAAGGCTCAACTGAAAAATAAGAAACAGGAGCAGCTAATCAGTGAAATGTGGCTTCCAAATATAATAGCTAGATAGAGAGACATCCAGGGATATCAACTGAACCGAAGATACGAATGTGAATTTCAAGCACAGCATTGCAACTGAATATTCTGTACGTACTTAAAAACTGGAGAGAGAAAGACTTACGATGCACACTAACAATAGCGAGCATTGGATAATAAGAACGTCGAATAACTGAAGAAACATTGGGAACCGATATTTCAATGCGATTCCATAATAAATCGCCAACAGATAGTGAACATACCAGGGTAACCCCCTGCCTCTTGTATGATAACAATCGACTGTTCTCAGGTATTATTCCATTGTTCAAACATTCCAACCTACAGTTCTCAGATTCTGATCCATTGTTGTAAAAACAAAATCTATCGTTATCAGATTCTGATCAATTGTTGTAATATTCCAAACTATTGTTCTCAGATTCTGATCTATCTTTGTAATATTCCTCAGGTTCTGATCCATTTTTGTAATATTCCAATCTATTCTTCTCAGATTCTGATCCATTGCTGTTACATTCCAATCTATTGCTCTCAGATCCTGATCCATTGTGGAAAAAGTCCAAGCTGCTGCTCTTGATTCGGACAGATCATTATAATAGTCCAAAGTCTTGTCCTCTGTTTCTAATATATCTTCTCCCTCGCTTTGGATCTGCTGCTCCCTGACAGTGCAGCATTGAGGATCCGTGTTATAGGATGAGATGGCTGATTAGAAGGATTCGCATTTTAATTGAATTTTAATTGCTTTATTGGCACAATTAAGGTCCATGGAGACTGATATTATTATGCCACGAGAAAAGGTTTAACTTAACCCCTTTCTATTGCACCATAATGAAACAGCTTTTTTGAAGCTTTTGTGGGGATGTCTGAGATTTTACGAGGGAAGGAAAGGTGGAAATCGTGGACACACTAAACATTATCCTTCAATCCTCCTTGGATATCGGACTATTCCCAAACTGTTGTCAATGTTGTTCCCTGTTTTTCGAAGGGCAGATGGATAAACCTTGTATCTGCCAATAAATCAAAGAATTGTTAGTGAAACGTTGTGCTATATCAGAGATTCAATAATTTGGGGCAAAATGAGTTTGTTGATTAGAAAACATGGGTTTATAAAAAACTGCCAGAAGAGACACATTAATGAAATAATGCCTCTGACAAACTCGATTAGCGTCGTTGATGAAGTAGCAGGTAGTGTTGTTGATGAAAGTATGTTTTTTATTAACTATACGGACTAAGAGTGACCACGTGCCAATTACGGTATTTGTTGGGAAACAGTAACAGATGGTTCAACAACACAAGCACAATTGCCTGAATGCTACAGATTATAATCAGAGATGCTACACGCTCAAATTTGCTCCTTCCTCCAGAGAATTATCTTAGAACATAAAAACTTTTGAAGCTATTTACTTCTTTAGAGATCACCCAGAATGCCAGTGCTATGTCGCTTGTTTTATACTTTCTCAGTTCCAGCCATCCTCAGCCTTAGGACTTTCAATTAACATGTATTTAGGAGACTCATTCCCTTGTTCTCTTTTCTCCTCAATATTTCCATGTTAATCCACGATTGGCTATATTTTGTCACAAGGCAAAGGTGAGGACCGCTGTAGATTTTTTTCAGTTTTAAACCAGACAACGTTCCAGATTATTTTTCCTCATGTAATCCAGACTGAGATTAAATTTACTTGCATTCCACGTGATGAATCTTGGGTTTAGAGATTTCGCTGCTCACTGCACAAGCCTAAGTAAGTGTCATCAACTGGTTAATTTCTCACAGTGAACTTTCTACGGCACCTGTCCCATTTGCAGCTAAACAATCTCATAAAACAGGCAGATCAATAGAAACCAGAGATTCTCACAAAACTGCTCACATGCCCGAGGGGCATCTTCAGGAGTCTTCTCAACTAGACCTTTAGTTTACGTATCCTTAAATGGAACATATTTCACTGATTTGAAGCAATACATAGATCTTACTGACCTTCATGGATTATGCTTGAACTAATTTAGATCTAATGCTTTAACAAAACTTCTCGACCGTCGGCCCTGAGTGAAATGATAATAGCCGCTATTTCTACACAAGAAAAGCCAAGGAGTATTCACCCATTGTTTAGTACCTGCTGCTATATGACTCTTACCCTTCTAATCCGGTCTGTTAGATTTGGCCTGAGGGGAAAGGAAGCCTCTTTCATATAGCAGCTTGTTCTGGTCTGGAGAGCATGTCTGGAATTGTGGTGGAGGAATGTTCAATCGAGGCATTCAAAAGCGCGTTAGATGACAATTTGAATAGAAACAATGAGTAGGGTTATGGGGAAACGGCAGGGAAATGGCATTGAACTGTGATGCTCATTCGGACAGCCAGCGTGGTCCCGATGGGCAGAATGGCCTCCTTCTGCACCATCACAGCTCCGTCATTCTGTGATCCTGAATTTACCTTCACGCGTCCAAACGTTTGAAAGTGAGAGCATTTAATTCTACGCACCTCAAAGTTTTGCGTTAAATGCAGGGTGGGTGAGACGGGGTTGGGTTGGTAAATGCGGGAGGTGGGATAACGACAATCAGATGTTCATTTTTAAGGGAGGACCGCATTGTCAGAGGGTCAGCACATAGGGAACACTGCACTGTCAGAGGGGGAGCACATAGGGAAAACTGTACTGTCAGAGGGGCAGTACAGAGGGAGCGCTGCACTGTCTGAGGGTCAGAACTGAGGAATTGTTGCAATATCGAACTATCAGCACTGAGTTAGCACGGAGCTGTCAGAGATTCAGCATAGAGGGAATGCCGCATTGTCGGAGAATCAGTACTTACGGTGTGCTGCGCTGTCAGAGGGCCAGTGCTGAGTTCAAAGCCCGGTATATCACCCACCCTCCCTCTCTCTACCTGGTATATCACATGGCGCAGCCCCGCTGCTGGTGTACTTGGTATAACAGCCTTCCGCAATCGTGATCCTGGAATCTCACTCACACTCGCAACTTTTACTTTTCATATGTTCCCACTTCCCCGGTGCACCTGGAACAGGTACCTCCCCCACTGTAGCTGCTATATACCTTCATGCCCTGGTGTGCCTGGAATACGTCCAACCTCATGTACCTTTATTATCCGTCACCCTGCCAGTGATAGACATCATCCCCCCTAGCTGCTGCTGCTTTTGTTGATGGCCTGATTGCTCTCACAACCAGGGATTTGCGGGACCACTGATGACGCTCCCCTTCCCTCTGTTCTCCAGTCTGTGTGGGTCTCTGTGCAGCGCTGGCAAATAACAGCTTATGGAACAGACTCTGTCCGTTTGTTGTGTCACCATAATGGCCGCACCCTCTCCCACTCCGCCCTCTGCCTGATATCAGCCCAGCAAACATGTCCTTTGCTGATGGAAAGAAAAAATAAAACGGAAAAGTAATGGATATTCTCAGTCAGTGAATGTTCAAATTCTCGGGTGGATTAAAGAATTAGAGTAAAGGGATATTTCAGCACAACTGCTCCCTGAATTTAACCTCGGTCACGGTGTTAATCCCAGCGTTTTTCAGCAACTCAGGAGCTGCAGTATGAAGCCCGATTCCATCACAATATATTCTAGATCAATTTACACATTCCCCAAGAACGATATCTTGCTCCACATAGAAAACAATAGTAACATTGCCCACAACAGGATGAAATTGGCTGAGATAACGAGCAGTAAAATCATGGATTTCTTCCGACGCTCCATCTCTGGGTCTCTGGGACTCTCCCCACTGCTGTGAACCTGGAGTCTCCTGCGGGCTCTGCTGTTCACTAAAATGTGTCTGACGGTGAGAACATTGAGCAGCACAATCAGAACAAATGGGAGACAGGGGGTACAAATTAAGTGGGGCGATGGTGTAGAGGGATTGTCACTGGACGTGAAACCCGGCATCATGCTCTGGGAACAGGCGTTCGAATCCCGCCCTGGCAGATCGTAGAATTTGAATTTAATAAAAAATTTGGAATGAAACGCACAATGATGACCAGGAAACCATTGCCGACATTTGCAAAATACCACAGGGTTCACTAATGCTCTTTAGAGAAGGAAATCTGCTGGGCAACATGTGCCTCCAGATCCACCGCAATGTGGTTGACTCTTAACTACCCTCTGAACAAGGGCAATTCGGGATGGGCAATAAATGCCAGCCTAGCCAGCGACGGCCAAGTTCCATGAATGAATTAAATAAGAATGTGATGAAGGAACTCGACAGCTGTCCAGACGGGAGATGGTTTTGGAAAGATTATCCTGCAGTCAGCGTCGCGGTGAAACAGTCTGCAAAGACTATCCTGCAGATATTTTTGAGAATAAAAATAGTGACATCAAAAAACAGGAGCGAGAGCGATGGAGAGATCAGAACCAGCGCGAGTGCGGGGATGCTTGAAAAAGTGACGTCAACACAAAGGTGACAGCTGATTGGTGAGTCACGGGAAAGTGTATTCCCCTGGGTAAGCTAAGGAAAGGTAAAAGTTATATATTTTTTTAATTTAAAATACATAAATAACATAAAGTGTCTTCTTTACTTTATTTAAATTAAAGTAAAGAACGGGTGTTTTTTTCAAACTAGAGGCACGGCAGGGCAGCTCAGTCCCATGTGGGAAGTAGTACAGGCCGCCAAACATCCATAGAGAAATGGATCTTGGCAAATTTCAGAGCAGTGTAAAAATAAAAGGGTAGTAATAGTGGGAGATTTCAATTTCCCCAACATTAACTGGGTTAGTCATAGTGTGTTAGTTTTAGAGGGAGATCAATTCTTACACTGCACCCAGGAGAGCTTTTTAAGCCATTAAATCGAAGTAGGGGCGGTCTTGGACTTAAGTTTAGGGAATGAAGCCGGGCATGTGGCAGAGGTGTCAGTGGGGAAGCGTTTTGCGCATACTGATCATACTCCATTAGATTAACGTCGTTATGGAAAAGGACAAGAGAGTGCCAGAAATCAGAGTTCTAAATTGAAGAAAGGCCAATTTTAATAAGATCAGGTATGATTTTACCAGTGTTGCCTGGGAGCAGCATATTTTAGGTAAATCTGCTTCAGAGAAGTGTGACTCATTCAAGATAGAAATAGGGAGAGTGCAGGACCAACATATTCGAATAAAAAATAAAGGCCCGGACCAATAAATCCAGGGAAACCTGGATCTCGAGGGATATACAGGATTGGATAAAGAGAAAAAGAGAGGCTTATGGCGGTTAACGAGAGCTCAAAACTGTGGAGGGCCTATAAGAGAATAGAGTGTATAAGGGGCAATTTAATAAGGAAATTAGGAGAGCAAAAAGAGTGTATGAAAAATCATTGGCAGGAAAAATAAAGAAAAATACAAAGTTATTTTACAAGTTAATTAAGAGTAAGAGGATAACTAGGGAAAGATTAGAGCCCATTAAGGACCATGGTGGAAATTTGTGTGTGGAGCGGGAAGACGTAGGTCAGTTTCTAAATGAATGACTTGTATTGGTGTTCACAAGTGAGAGGGGTGATAGAAATCATGCAGCAGGGCTGTGAGATAATTAAATAATTTATCACAGAAAGGGAAGAAGTTGTAAGCGGTCTGACAGGCTTAAAATGAGATGAATCTCCAGGACCAGATGAAATTGATCCCAGGCTGTTGAATGAGGCAAGCGGGGAGATAACAGGGGCGCTGCAAAAAATTTTCAACACCTCTCTGACCACAGGAGAGGTCCCTAGGAGCCAATGTGGCACCGCTATTCAAGAAGGGAGGAAGGGATTTACTAGGGAACTAGAGGCCAGTCAGCCTATCATCAGTGGGTAAATTATTGGAAGTAATTCTGAGGGCGATAGTTTATCTACACTTGGAGAGGCAGGGAAAATCAAGGACAGTCAGCTTGGTTTGTTTAAGGAGATGTAATGCCTGACTAATTTGATTGAATTTTACGAAGACGTGACCAGGTGTGTAGATTATGGCAAAGCATTTGATGTAGTCTACTTGGACTTCAGCAAGGCTTTCGATATGGTCAGGAGACTGATAACGAAGGGAAGAGCCCACAGTTGCCAAAGCAATTTGGCGAATTAGGCCCAGAATTGGCTGAGTGGCAGGAAGCAGATGGTGATGGTCCAGGGGGGCGGGGGCGGTTTGTGACTGGATGCCTGTGTACAGTGCGGTTCCACATGGGTCGTTGTTGGGTCCCGTGCTGTTTGTGGTATAGCTATAAACTATTTAGATTTGATGTAGGGGGGTTGATCAGTATGTTCGCGGATGGCATGAATATAGATGAATATTAATGAATCTTGATGAATATTGATAAATAGTAAGAATATGAGCCATAGATTACAGGTGTATAGAGACAGGCTGATCAGATGGGCTGATCATTTTCAAATGTAATTTAATTCAGATAAGGGTGAGGTGATGCAATTGGGCAGGACAAACAAGACACGGGAATATGATGAATGTTATGATCCTGGGAAGTACCGCGGATCAGAGAGATCATGGTGTGCATGTGCAGCGGTCCATGAATGTAGTGGGGCAGGTAGATAAGGTGATGAAGAAAACATATGGGATACCTGCCTTTATTAGACGAGGCATAGAATATAAGAGCAGGGATGTTCTGCTGAACTGTATGAAACGCTTGTTAGGCCACATCCAGTATATTGCGTGCAGTCTGGAATCCGCATTATAGGAAGGATGTGTTTGCATCAGAGTGTAGAGGAGATTTTCCAGGATGTTGCCTGGCCTGGATATTTTTAGTTATGAGGAGAGATTGAACAAACTGGGGTTAGTTTCGCTGGAGCAGAGGAGGTTGAATGGTGACATTATTGACGTGTATTAAAATTTCAGTCTCATAGATAGGGTAGGCGGGATGGAAATTTCCCCGTTGGTGGAGGGACCAATAACCTGGGGGCATAGATTTATGTAAGGGGCAGGAGGTTTAGAGGGAATTTGGGGAAGAATTATTTCACCCGGAGGGTGGTGAGCATCTGGAACTCACTGCCTGAAAGGGTGTTCGGGGCAGAAAACGTCATAACATTTGAGAAGTATTTGGATGTGCATTTGTGATGCCCTGACATACAAGGCTAAGGGCCTATTGCTGCAAAATGGGTTTAGAATATTTAGGTACTTATTTGACCGGCGCAGACTCGATGGGCCGATTTTTCTGTGCTGCAGACGATTTTGACTCGATTACTCTATGTCTGAAATTGTATTATTCCAAAACAAAATCATGGATTGTTCATCAGCAAACAAGAATCTGGTAACATGAAATACCAGAAAATTTCTTTAAAAAACTCCGCACAGTCATTTTTCTCAGAACCATTTTCACGGTTCAATATTTACTTCTCAGTTTCTGGAAAAACATGGCCACAAACCGATCAAATGTGAATGTCACTGAACCACACACAACGGCCAATGGCTGCATAAAGCAGGACGGCATCGGTATGACACAGACGCATGGCCCACGGGAAATGAAACCATTCCCAATAAACAATCAGAATGCTTGTAAATAACAAGTATCAGTTTGTTTGAAGTCACTGAAATTTTCCACTATGTTGCTGCATCCAGTGCCGTATTGACACTATTGTACATGCAATAATATGATTGTCTCTGATATGGTGGGAGGCAATAGAGATTAGATGGCAATAAATATGTTACTGAAATTGCTGAACTCGGATGTTATCATAATCCTGTCCCCCTGGATTCTTTAACTGGTATAAAAATGTTGCAATCTCCAAAACACTTGTAATTTTGATGAAGAAGAAATAAATAATTTCTACACGCTTTATAGAATTAAGAGGCATATACAATGAGACTTACCAGGGATTCCAATAATAGCGAGGGTGGGATAGTAACCGGCCTGAATCACATGGAGTGCCTGATAAATCCGGCTTTCCACTGGCAGCCAATCAAATAATGTAGAAAGTAGATAAAGCGCCTCCAATAAACTCCTACTCATTGTTGTAACATTCCGATCTATTGTCCTCAGGTTCTGATCCATTGTTGTAACATTCCAATCTATTGTCCTCAGATTCTGTTCCATTGTTGTAACATTCCAATCTATTGTTCTCAGAATCTGATCCACTGTTGGAACATTCCAATATTTTGTTCTCAGTCTCTGGTATCCTCTCTCCCAGTTTTATAACCGCGGGTCCTTGTTCCTCATGGAGCTGATGCCCCCGCTGACAATATGAGGTAACACAATGTAGCGACTCCCTTATTAACAACAGTGGGAAGCCCCCCCAGTGAGTTATTTAGGATCCATGGAGACTAACATTAATTACAGCCACTGAACAAACAGGCTCATTTAACCCTTTCAGTCCAATTGTACATGCACCACACTAAATTGGAACAGTTAGCTGGTCCATCTGGGATGTAAGAGGGTTTCTGAGGACGGAATACTGTAAAGATAATCGTGTGAAGCAGAAAATCGGGCAAATGTCGGAGTTGTTTCGTAAAACTATCGGGTGGACATAAGCATGTCGTTGAAGGTGGCATGACAAGCCTTTTAGAGTATTAAAATAGCAATATATTTTTATTGTTAAACAGAATCAGAGTTTATGAAACTAAGAAAATCAGACAACACATATGTAAATATTGGTGAAGCCTCAGCTGGAGTACTTGTGTCTAATCCTGGCCAGCGTTTTTCATGAAGGATGTGAGGGCCTTGGAGAGGGTGCAGAGGAATTTTACTGGAATTGGAACAGGGATGAGGGGCTTGAATTACGTGGGGAGACTGGAGAAGCCGGGATTGTTTTCCTTCGAGCAGACCAGGCAAAGGGGAGGTTTAATCGAGACATTTAAAATCACGAATGTTTTTGACAGAGTAAATAACGAGAAACTGGCGATTCTGTAAAATCAGTCAGTAACCAGAACAGTGAGTTTTAAAGTGATTGACAAAGAGGCAAAGAGCGTTTGAAGAGTTCTTCGTAAAAATAAATCTGGAATGTTCTTCCTGAAAGGCTGGCGAATGTAATTAATCAATTAACTGTGAAAATAGAATTGGATGAGCACTTGCAGTGGACATTTGAACAGCTAATGGAGGGGAGGAGCGAAGGGTTGGTTAGATAGGTCTGGTAAAGAGTCGAAACGGACAAGCTGGGCCACATGGCGTCTTCCTCAAATTTATGATTCTATGGCTTTGTTGCATCAGAGGTCATAGGGTACCAATATTATGTTTACAGTTGATTTTTAACAGAATCATCCAGACAGAGGCTGGACATTATTGTATGATGATGGATGCAAGAGCGCAAGCAGACACACTCACTTCTCTCAGGAAATCGTCTCAGAAACTCCTCTCCGGAACTCCTCTCAGTAACTTCCTCGTATCATGCCGTTCATAGATTACTTCCTTGTCAAATTACTCCTTCCAATGTGTATCACCTCACATTATTGAGGATTAAATTCCATCTGCCAATTCTCTGGCACTTAGACCATCCCTTGTATATCTTCCGGTAAACCAAGGCACTCGACCCCACTGTTGACCACCAGACCAATCTTTGTATCATCCGCAAATGTACTAATCCTACCCACAACATAGTCATCTATGCAGCCATCTATCTTCTCAGGGACTCCTCTCAGGAACTTCTCTCAGGAACTCCTCTCAGGAACTTCTCTCAGGAACTACGCTCAAGAAATCCTCTCGGTAACAACTCTCCGGAACACCGCTCAGGAAATCTTCTCAGGAACTCCTCTCAGGAACCCATCTATGGAACCAGTCTCAGTAACTCCGCTCAGGAACGCCTCTCAGGATATGCTCTCAGGAGCCCCTCTCAGGAACCATTCTCAGGAACCCCTCACAGGAATCCTCCCCAGGATCCTCTCGAAGGATGCCATGCCAGGAACTCATTCAGTAATTTCTCTTAGGATCCGCACTCAGGATCTCCTCTGTTAAACGTGTCTCATGAAGCGCTCTCAGTGTCTCCTCTCAGGAATCCACTCAGGAATTCCATTCAGTGACCCCACTCAGGAAGCCCCCTTAGGAATACACCTCATGGACGCCTCTCAGGAACCACCCTCAGGATTTCCTCGGAGGAACTCCACTCAGGAACCCCTCTCAAGAAACCCTCTCAGGATCCCATCTCAGCAACTCTTTTCAGGAGCCCCTCTCATGAACTCCTCTTCGGAACTCCTCTCAGGAACCCCTCTCAGGAACCCCTCTCAGGAACCCTTCTCTGGAACACCACTCAGTAACTTCTCTTCGGAAACCCTGTCAGGAACCCCTCTCAGGATCTCCTCTCAGGAACTCACCTCAGGAATCCCTCTCAAGTGCTCCTCGCATTAACTCCTCTATGGAAACCCTCTCCCGTACTACCAATAGCAAATCGCTTTCAGGAACCTCTGTCACGAACTCCTCTCAAGAACTACTCTCAGGAAGTCCTGTAAGGGAATCATCTCAGGGTCCAATCGCCAGATCAATGCTGAGTAACTCCACACAGGAATCCCTCTCTGGAACCAGAATCAGGAAATCATCTCAGGGGCGCCTCTCAGGACCACCTTTCAGTAAACCTTCTCAGTTAATATCTTCTGTAACTCTGCTCATAACGCCTCTCAGGGTCTGCTCAAACAAACTCCTCCCAGTTTCTTCTCTCAGTAAACCCTCTGAGGAACACGTCTCAGGAACTCCTCTCAGTACCATCTATAAGGGACCACTCTCAGGAACTCCTCTCAGTAACTGCTCTCTGGAACTCCAAATAGGAACCCCTGTCAGAAACAACCCTCAGTAACTCCTTTCTGGAACACCTCTCAGGAAATCCTCTGAGGAACCCCTCAGATGAATCCCTCTCACGATATCCTCTCAGGAACCCCTCTCAGGAACGCCTCTCAGTAACTCACCTCTGCAACTAAATCTGTAACTGTTCTCAGGAGCTCCTCTCAGCAACTCATCTCAGTAACTCATCTCGGGAACCCTTCTCAGGAATTCCTCTCAGTAGCTCCACTCAGGAAACCCCCTCAGGAGCCCCTCGTAGTAACATCTCTCAGGAACTCCTCTCAGGAACTCCTCTCAGGAACTCCTTTGAGGAACTCCACTCAGGAACCCCTCTCAGGAACTCATCTGAGCGACTGGACCCTGGACCTCCTTTCAGGAACTCCTTTCAGGGACTCTTCTCCGGAACCCCTCTCAGGAACTCCTCTCAGGAACCACGCTCAGAAACTCCTCTCAGGAACCTCTCTCAGAAACTCCCCTCAGGAACACCTTACGGAGATGAGGAGAAACGTCTTTAGCCAGTGAGTGGTGAAACTATGAAATTCGTTGCCACAGAAGTTTGAGCAGGCCAGGTCATTGAGTGTGTTTAAGACATAGATAGATACGTTCTTGACAGGTATGAGGATCAAAGGTTACAGGGAGAAGGCGCGAGAATGGGGTTGAGAATTTTCTCAGCCATGATTGAATGGCGGAGCAGATTCTATGCGCCAAATGGCCAAACTTCTGCTCCTATGTATTATTGTCTTATGCTCTCAAAAACTCCTTCCAAGAACTCAACTCAGGAACTCCTCTCAGTAGCTGTTCTCAGGAACTCCTCTCAGTAACTGGGCTCAGTAACTCCTCTGAGGTACCCATCTCAGGAACAGCTCTAGGGATCTCCTCTAAGGAACCACATTCATAAACTGCTATCAGCAACCCATCTCAGGTACTCCTTTCTGGAACTCCTCTCAAAAACTCCTCCCAGGAACCGCATTCAGAAGCTCCTCTCAGGTACTTCTCTCAAGGACTTCTCTCAGTAACCCATCTCAAGAACCCCTCCACTGAACGCCCCTCAGGAAACGCCCTCAAAAACTCCGCTCAAGAACTGCTATCAGGCACCCCTGTCAGAAACAACTCTTACAAACTCCTATCAGGATCAACTCTCAGGTATTCCTCTCAGGAACCCCTCTCCGTAACTCCACTAAGAAACCACTCTCAGGAGCATCTGTCAGGAACTCCTCCCAGGAACCCCACTCATGAACGCCTCTCAGTAACTCACCGCTGTAACTCACTCTGTAACTACTCTCAGGATCACCTTTCAGCAAACCCTCTTTGGGACTCCTCTCAGGAAGTCCTCTCAGTGGCTCCTCTCAGGGACACCAGTCACTAACCTCTCTCAGAATCTCCTCTCAGGAACCCCTCACAGGAACTGCTCTCAGTAACGCCCCTCGGGAACAACTCTCAGGAACTCCTCTCAGGAACCCCACTCAGGAATTCTTCTCAGGAACTTCTCTCTTGAACTTTTCTCAGAAACCCCTTTCAGAACGTCTCTCATAATCTCCTTTAGGAACTCCACTCAGGAACTCCACTCAGGACACACCCGCATGATCTACTCTTAGGAGCCCCACTCAGGAGCGTCTCTCAGTAACTCGCTGCTGAAACTCACTCTGTAACAACTCTCATGATCACCACTCAGCAACCCCTCTTGGGGACTCCTCTCAGGAAGTCCTCTCAGTAGCTACTCTCAGGGACCCCTCTCATGAACCTCTCTCAGGATTTCCTCTCAGGAAACCCTCAGGTGAACTGCTATCACTGACTCCACTCGGGAACAAATCTCAGGAACTCCTTTCACGAATACCACTAAGGAATTCGTCACAGCAACGTCTCTATTGAACTTCTCTCAGGAACCCCTCTCAAGATCGCCTTTAAGAACTCCACTCAGGAACTCCACTCAGGAACTCCTCTCAGAAGCTCCTCTAAGAAACCACTCTTACGAATTCCGCTCAGCATCTTCACTCTTGGGCTTCTCTTAGGAACAACTCCCTCAGCGACGCCTCTCAGTAACCACTCTCAGGAACCCTTCTGTTCCTACCCTCCCTACCTCCTCTCATAACTTCTCTCAGGAACTCCGCTCAGCATCCCATCTCAGTAACTCCTCACAGAAACCACTCTCAGGAATTCCATTCAGGAACATCACTCTTGAGCTCCTCCCAGTAACTTCTCTCACTAAAGCCTCTGAGGAACAGCTCTCAGGAACAACTATGTTTATTCCCACTACGCGAACACTCTGAGGATCTCCTCTCAGAAACAGTTCTCTGGATCTTCTATCAGGAACCCCTCTCAGAAATACCACTCAGCAACTCCTTTCAGGAACCCCTCACATGAAACCCTCTCACGATCTCCTGTCAGGGACGACAATCAGGAACTCCTCAGGGGAACCCCTCTTAGTAACTCCTCTCAGGAACCCCTGTCAGGAACTCCTCACAGGAACCCCACTCAGGAATGATGCCCAGTAACTCAACTCTGTAACTCCCTCTGCAACTCATCTCAGCAACTCCTCTCATTACTACCGCTCAGTAAAGACTCTCAGGAACCCCTCTCAGTAACTTCTCTCAGGAAAACTTCTCAGGAGCCCCTATCAGGAGTATCTCTCAGGAATCCCTGTCAGGAACACCTCCCAGGATCCCCTCTCAAGAACACCACTCATCAACTAGACTCAGGAACCCTTCTCAGGATCCCCTATCAGGATCTACTCCCAGGAACCCCTCTCAGGAACTACTCTCAGGAACTCCTCAACAGAAACCACTCTCAGGTATTGTCGCGGAAAACGGAGTGAACACTCAGACCCAGGAGGTTTGTCTCGGAAGCCTTTATTAAATCGTGATATCACGGAGAGCCCAGTAGCATACAATGGAGCTAGCTGACACTCTGAAGAAGCATCAGAACAGACACATAGTTATAGTTAAAGTCGTACATATCAAAGAGCTTGAAGGTGATAAGACTGTCTAACCTTCAAAAATTAATTACATTAAGAATCATTGTCTTTGGTATGCAACACACAATTAGTCTATTCTAATTGATGACTATACAGGATATTCGGGGAAGCCCATCTGGTAATAGAAAAGTGAGATAGAGCAAAGATAACCATGCTTGACCTTATCTTTAGTGCTAGGGGGTGTACACTCTAGAGAACAGATTTCCATTGCTTGATCCTTTCTCTTTGTGTTGGGGGCAGACATTCTAGCCTTGTCTCAAGGATTCTAGGAAGCTTGTTTATGATACTCCTTTTCTCCTTTCCTGGTTAATTAGCTGGCAGCTGCAGGTGTGCCTGTTAGAACAAAAGAGGGAACTGTGCTGTTGTTATCCACTACGGTTTTAACTGTTTGACCCTTAGTTGTCCTGTAGATATATTTTATTCTTCCACAACCCCTCTTGTTAATCTTTCAGATTAATACCAATGAGGAATAGTATCTTCATCATCATAAGTTGGCTCATAACCATAAGGAAAAGGCTGAGCCCTGGCAGGGTAAACTTTTTCTCCCCACCAGTGTATTTCGCTGGGGCCAGTGCATGTCAATTGAGGGACAACCTGGAGCTCCTCCTAATCCAGTAGAGACACTGTTAATAACCTCGGAACAGCAAATTCGCAGAGCAACACATGCACAACACCCTATAACACATGGTATGACCAACCCAATTAAAACGTATAGCAGCCAACTTCCCCAACCGGAGAACCAACCTAATATTACAGACCACCAAGAATCTTTTTGACAAAAATTACTCAAACTTTCCGTTTCAATACATAATACAAGTTAGATCACTTGGTAACAGCTGCTATATTGTTGCCGGACAATGTATTTTACAACGAGTGGCGTTGACCCAGTCTTCCTTCTCTTTAACCTTCAAGGCCGTTCGAGTTATTAGCAGCACAAGATAGGGTACTTTCCACCCTCTCATGCAATTCAGCCGCTGTTTTGCATAGAGGAAAATGAGTAAAAATCCAACATTTAGTCTGATGAACTTGCGAGGCTACGGCCTGCATTCGTTGAACCGCAGAATTGGTATTCCATGCTCCCGCAAGGACCACGCAGCACAGGATCCAAATCGGAGTCAGCATTCTGACGGCTCAGTTAAATTTCTTGCACAAGCCCTTCCGTCCAAGGTCAGCGTTCACTTGACGTGCGATGCGAGGATCCACAAGGGCGTCCATCAACATTCACGGCCATATGGGTGGTGAGCAGCACTTGGAAAGACCCTTCCCATCGAGGTTCCAAACAGTTCTTTCTCTTGAAGGTCTTCACTGGGACTAGGTCCCCGGGCTGGTATTGATGGCAGTCTTCAATGGTGGGCTTTTTCTGAGCTTCTACTACCTGTATATGCAAGCACTTCAGAGAATTAGTGAGCACTGTACAGTATGTAATCATTTCCTCATCCATAGCGTGGATGTCCATTTCCCTAGCAGACAAGGGTGGGGTCACTGGGAGGCGCATAGGAAATCCCCTTACAACTTCATAAGGAGAGAGGAAGGTGCTACGTTTAGGGTGAGAGTGCATAGCCATGAGCGCCAAGGGTAGACCTTCAGGCCATTTAAAACCAGTTTCTTCACATAATTTAGTTTGTTTTTCAGAATAGCATTTTGACTTTCCACCGCCCCAGTACACTGGGAGTGGTATGGGCAAGAAAGGTGATGGTTGCATTGTAAGGCCTTCCACAGTTCCTTTATCACTTTAGCAGTAAAATGAACTGCAATTTTACAACAACAACAGCATAATTTCTTCGGGTGGGATACGCCTCCCCCCATCGCGAGAACAAACATACTTGAACTAAAACATAATTATATTCCATACATTTAGGCATTTGTATAAAGTCCATTTGTGGGTGTACACTCACTGTGGGCGTCATTCCTGGGTTATGTCATTGACATAGGTATGACAGGTATTACTAATACAATGCCTATTAGCATATTAATATTCACTATACATTCAACATTCATTCTACACACACGTGTTAAACCCCTGAGCTGGCAACCGGTCAAGTCATGATTCTTTTGTCGTAACAGATTCAATAGATGCTCATTAGTTACCCATGAAGGGACTACCCCTTCTTTAGTCTGTCTTAAATTTTCTCGGGCTTATTCCAGTGCCCAAGATCCATAGGTGTTGCATACATCATTTCTGCTCGCCTTTGTCTGAAATATTGTTCCCTATTTCAATTAATTTATTGATAGTCCCCGCATGACTTTCGAGCACGGTAGCCAGACTTTGGGTTAACCAATGATGTCCCTATATTGAATATCATAGTGGCATCATTTATCAGGCTGCGCTTAACGCAGTTCCCTCACAAGCCTGATCGCATCTCGCCACTGAACTGAACTGCTTCAGTCATCAACTGGCGCGTCAGAGCCCTATAGAGTGCTTGGGTATGGGTTGAGCACTATTAGGGAGGACGAAACCGGATACATTCAAGACTATGGGTACCAGCTCATGTTGTACATTATCATACAATACTTCTGATTAACCAGTACCAAACCATTCGTCGGTCCTGAATGCATAGTCGGACAAGATGGATTAGTTGGTGTGGTTTGAGGGGCTTCAATTATCTCTACTCAGACTGTGAAAGTAGAGGTGGGGTGTGGCTGGGTATTGGCGGACCTCCCATGCTCTATCTGAAGCAAAACCTTACTACAATTTGAAAGCACTTGTTCTCCTACTGATAGATTTATCATTCCCCGTTGCGAGTCAATCGGCACTGTCCATGCTGTACCAAGGTTCCTCCTGCTGTGCAGGATGGGCAGTGATGTTCCCCGACCTTGTTGCCAGTACTGATAGGCCCACGACCAGGATCGTAAATCTGTGGAGACATTAAAATTGGCTCCCGTTCACTGGGTTACCGCTTGGTCAATTGTCATGTATCTTTAACTGTGTGTAATGCCTCCATTTACTTCCCGTTCTCATATCTACAAGTGCGCATGTATCACCTCCATAATTACCTGATATGGTCCATTGCTGCTCTTTGGATTTGCCTGTTTCCATATCCTTAATCACCTGTCGGTCTCTGACTTCCTCTCTCCACTCATGTAATTGCCTACTTAATTCCCTTACATTGTCCTGTATTTTTCCTTTCTGTGGCCCTTCATCTCCTACTATAATACCTTCAGGTAAATGCATGGCCCTTCCTGTTATCATTTCAAATGGGGTGTACCTGGCGGTCCTGCTTGGGGTAGCCCACAGTTCATTAGAATATTGGGCTGTTGCCTCTCTCTTGATTGATTTTTTTTTTTAAGTTCAGTTCATCCTTTCCACCATCCCTGGACTCTGAGGGTGGTAAGGAATATGGAATTTCTGTTTAATCTCCATAAGATTACACATTTCTTTAGTGACTCTCCCTGTGAAATGAGTTCCCTGATCTGAATACATTTGGGTATTGTCCTTCCAGTTTACTCCCTCCTGCAGCTGTCTCATGTCAGACTTCAATTCCATAAACAACTCTACAATGCACCTTCTTATCTTATCTTTCAATGGCTCAGTATTTTCACTTCCAGTGATGGTTCTCTCTGGGAACCACTTAACTCTGCCTGTCATCAAGGTGTTAATCCTATGGTTTTACTTTTTGTAGCTTGCAGGCACATGAATATAGTCAGTAATACATCTATTTAGCCTTTTTCCAGCTTTCCCTTTACCTCTAAGTTTTCTTTCCTGACCATGATCATCCTTAGGTTCTCTGGAGTTCAGTTTCTCTATTGGCTTGATTGTTTAAAATGTTTCCTTACTCTTTAGGCCATATTAACTATTCCATTTAAACGGGGATCTCTGTCTCTAGAACTTTGCATATCTCCCCCTCTGCAGTTCTAATGCCTCAGTTGATGGCCAGATTGTCTTATCTTGTTCATGTTGCCTGGAGAGACTTTAAAATATTTTCATAACAGTTTTAAAAACTGAGGTATTGACATGTTTTGATTCCTTTTCTTCTTCTCAAAGATTTTATTGTCTTAAAAGAAACCGACTAAATTGTGTCTGACCCTTTTCTTTTAAAATTATCCCAGATTCATTAACTCGGCCAAAAATTGGATTTCTGCCAAACTTTGCCAAGGTCTTGAGCTTAGCTTCATATTTTTGGGAACAGACTTACAAACACAAAAGCTTGCAGCATTTGAATTAGTGCCAATTGGTGTCAGAACTTTTAAAATGAAAATTCCCTTTGAGAACTTTATCAAGAACCAAACCGCAAATTTTTAAACTTTGTAAGAATTGTAATTTACACTATCAAAATTAAAACAACCTCTTTTTCATGTTTAATGATTTGTATCCAAGTTATAATTTAAGTATATTTATCGACACATTTTTTATCTTAGATAGCATCCTAGTGATTCAAAGGTAACCTCTTAAATTACACTGCACTTTACATCTCAAGATTGACCCAAATTCAAATTCCAGTGCTTTTGGAAAGCAAATTTCCTTCAATATTTAATTCGCCTCTTCTTAAGAAACCCCTTTTTATCCATTGGAACCATCTAGATCTTATGTTTATGTCTTTTCGTTTTCCTAGGATCCTTCTGAATTTCAAGCAATTTCTTTTTCTCAGAATTTTAGAATACTAACTCTTATGTATTAATCCCATTCAGCTTGGAAGCTGATGATGAGGGTTATTCCCTACTAGTCTGCAAGGGGGTGGTACAAGGGTTGGTTCATCTCAAACAAAGGCACGCCCTTTTTTATCTTTACACTAACTTCAAATTACGATTTTTGCCAGAAATCTCAACTCAAACCTTATACTCAAAACTTTGGAATATTTGAATAAACTTTTCCTTTAATCTAATTTGGGGCTTTCGACTCTAAAGTGCTCAACTACACACACAAAAGACAATTCAGAGAAGAAAACACATTAAAGCTCACATACAAATGCTTCATTGCACACAAAAAAACACATATATAAAGGTATGTATCGATACTCCTATAATATTGAACTTAAATCTAAACGAAGCTTCGAGTAGCAGTGGGAGAATAAAGGGATCTTGAAGGCTCCACCTATAGGGACCTTCAAACTGACGAAAGCTCACATTTTCTCTGCTGCTGCTTGTAAATTGCTCATTAACCCCCTAGCGGCTCCCTCTCTCTCTCTCTCTCTCTCTCTCTCTCCTCAGCACAAACAGCTCTTGTAACATGGAACAATTCATTTTTTTTTAAGTTACAGAAGATTCAGTATCGGACTATCTACTTCCCTAAAAACATGTTATAAGTGCTCAATTTGTCCCGATTAGAAGTTCCAGCTGTTGGGAAGCTCTCTCCTTTACTTTGAGTCCGTTTAACCCAATCAGAAACGTAATGGACAATTTCAGGACCGTAATGGACAGAAAAGAAATCACAGAAATTACTTACTTTTCACCTCCAGGGCACTCGAACCCCTGGGTATACTACTACTACTTTTTTTTACCTCCATCCATATTTCAAAACACCCCATCATATAATCAAAATCCCAAGTAGGATCCCTGGCCCCATTAGCCACTCCATCCCACCAGGCCTGGATGAGGGGTATTTTAAAATTCCTACCATACAGCCAGTCCCCTTGTGTCCAGCCATATAAGTCACTGCTAAAAGGCACCGCATACCTGTCATCACCCGTCTCTTTTACAACAATGTCGGCTGGCGACCCCGGAGGGACGAGCGGGCCTCTTACCTTTTGTCGAGCCCTGGTTACCATTTTCATATGTTTTTTTCTGTTTTCTTGCCCATCTTCAAAGTTCCTGACTTGGGCTCTGGCTTTGGTTTGTTTTCGGAACCACGTGGAACCAGGGAGGCGGCATATGCCGCTCTGCTGCTGAGACCTCCCATTTTTCTGAAAAGGAAACACAATTCGCAGCGCGGCGCGTTTCCTACCCTATGCGCTCACCGGTGTTTAAGAGTTCCTTAACAAGTCCTCCGATTCTTTGGGTCACTCAAGTCTCTTTGATCCGTAGCTACCCTTTTACTCGCCGTCCCCTTCTCATCTGGGACGCTAATTCACTGCAATCCCCTTTCAGCTAGGATGCAGTTCGCACTCTCCCTAACTTGGGAGAGGTATTCATCTCTTTGTTCCGCGAGGGTTCTTTTTTTAGAGATCCGACTGCCCAGGATTTCAAACACCTCTTCAACTTAAGAGGCTACTGGACTTCAGTCGGATCCCATCCTCGTCGCCAATTTGTCGCAGAAATCGGAGTGAACACTCAGATCCAGGAGGTTTGTCTCGGAAGCCTTTATTAATCAAGATATCACGGAGAGCCCAATAGCATACAAGGTAGCTAGCTGACACTCTGAGGAAGCATCAGAGTACACACAAAGTTATAGTAAAAGTGTAACATATCAAAGAGCTTGAAGGTGATAAAACAGCCTAACCTTCAATAATTAATTACATTGAGAATCATTATCTTTGGCATGCAACACACAATTATTCTATTCTAGTTTATGACTACACAGGATATTGGGGGAGTCCATCTGGTGATAAAAAGTGCGACAGAGAATAGATAAACATGCTTGACCTTATCTTTAGTGCTAGGGGGTGGACACTCTAGAGAACAGATGACCATTGCTTGATCCTGTCACTTTGTGTTGGGGCAGACATCCTAGCCTTGTCTCAAGCATTTTAGGAAGCTTGTTTATGATACTCCTTTTCTCCTTTCCTGCTCAATTAGCTGGCAGCTGCAGGTGTGCCTGCTAGAACAAAAGAGGGAACTGTGCTGTAGTATTCCAGTATGGTTTTTAACCGTTTAATCCGTAGTTTCCCTGTAAATGTATTTTATTCTTCCACAAGTACAGAACACGGCACATAACTTACTCACTGAGTGTTTCCCAGATTTGCTGAGTTTATTCGACATTTCTAGCCTGGAATTTGCTCTTGCACTTTGGGAAAAGATCATCGGAGGCACCTGTAACAATGATGATAGAGTGGGTGTTGGTTGCCTTGCAATGGTGATAGAGTGGAGCGGCCCTCTCTTTTTGAAGACCAGATGAGGATCTGGGCTAGTAACTATGATGACAGTGCAGGTGGCAAAACCTGCCACTACAGTCACCAAACATTCACGTGTCCTCTCGCTTCCACAGCAGTGGTGGGTCCTGACTGATTTGTGAATGTCACTGGTCGCCACAAACGTGCTCATCCATTGCCACAACACCTGACTGCCCAAAAGCTGTCTCCATGACTAACGGGCGCACCGGGGTGGGGGTGGTTGAGTTTTGCGCCAAGTACATTGCAGGATGTAAAAAAATTACATTGACGACAGGGGTTTGGTTTTGATATGTCAGGTACAAGCAACGAGCATAGTGGTGCTAATGGTATAATGGGGCATATCTTATATTGGTTGACAAGCAAACATGGGATGATACAAAATGATTTCCTGGCTGATGGCTGATGTACCTGACAGACCAGATAGGCTTTTGTTTTCTAATGTAGAGTGGAAAAGTGTGGATACAACAAATGCTCAAAATAAGGAGGTTCTCCAGATGGACCGACTGATTTGCCACGTAAACAGGTAAGATGGGGCGATATATCAGGTAGAAAGTAGTAGAGGAACGAGATCACGAAGCACAATCCGTGGAGCGTGATATATACCAGCAGCATCAGGAGAGGGGGATGGTGAGCCAGCATACTGGTGCAGGTGTGGTTAGGGAGGAAAGCCACGTACACAGGAAGAGGTATAATGGGAATAATGGGATGCGTATATATACTTGTACAGTGGGTTAAGTCTGATTGCAGAACAGATCGAGAGATAAAGCAGGCACGGGGTATGGTTTTTTTTTCGTGCACAAAGTAGGGGAGTAGGCTATACGTGATGCAATGGGTGTGTTGATATAAAAGGTAAACTGGAGGAGGGGTAAATATATATTACGTGCTGCAGGGCAGGCAACGAGAAACACGATTTTCCAGGGAAGAAGGAGATGTATACCAGGTACGCTGCGGAGGCTGGGGGTGGCGGAGTATGGGAATATGCCAGGTCCAATGGACGGGGGGTGCTTTGTTCGGTTTTACCCGGGAATGGGTGTAATATGCCAGGTAAATCCGCGAAGAGGATGTATATCAGCTACAACTGGGGGCCTTGGGGATATATTACAGGAAAAGCAGGGAGGAGTAGTTATATACCATGAACACCGGGGGAGGGGCAGTTGCAGAAGTTCCATTGGATGAACGTAGAGTGGTACCCAATGAAAGCAGCGAGTGGGGGAATATATGCCGGCCACACTGGGGGAGTATGAGATTCACACCAGACGACCAGGAATGACCAAATTTCTCTCTGGAGGGAGCGCTATGAACCGCTTCTCGGTGGAGGGCAAGGCCATGGCGGTGACGGACATAATAAATTCTCTCTCTCTCTCTCTCTCTCTCTATCTCTCTCGCTCTTTCGCTCTCTCTCATTCTCTCTATCTCTCATACATATACGTTCAACGTCTTAAATAGTCAGTCGAATGCCTATAATAATGGATATTGTTCCTGCGTTTCAGCATTTTGCTAACTTCAACTGACAAACTGACAACTGACAAACTGCTTTATAAACCTCCTTGATGGTTATTTAATCTCTAAGTAGTCAGGACTCTGTAACATTTATTTCACTGTTTATGGAAATTCGACAAAGAAATTCTCACTGAGCACCAAACATGGAGCAGGGAGATCTCAGGCCCCATCATGGTTTTACCTCTGACAAGATCGGCACAGGTCCTCCTGTCACATTGTCGGATGAGTGATGGAGGCAGGGGATTACGGGATTCATGCAGTAATCCTTACAACCGCACATATAACATGACACAGAGTCCGAAATGCAGGCAATGGAAGCCCACACGTATTAGTATCGAATATAAACATTGTAAAACATCCACCGATGCTGCAGAGAGCATTATATGGCAAAGCGACAACAACAACTCATATTCATATTACACATTTAACACAATCACATGGCTTTGGTTGCTTCGCATTAGCTCCACACAACACAACTTGACAACTGATCAAAGATTTAGTCAAACGGGTCGGTCTTAAGAATTATCTTAAAGGAGGAAAGGGAGGCAGTAATTTGGAGCAGTGCTGGGGTGGAATTCCAGATCATGGACTGTAGGCAACTGAAGGCAAGTTCAGCAATGGTGGAAAAATCACAGTCGGGGAGGTTCATGCAGCCGGAATTAGGCGACCACAGTTATCATGGTGACTTGCGGGGGGAGGAAGAAATTACAGAGATCGGGAAGGGAATGTCATAAAGAGACGTCACAGACGTAATTGTGACTTTTTTTCGCAACTGACCAACGAGCCAAATATGAGATTGTTTCCCTCGCCTCCTGTCTGTTTCCTCAAATGTTATTGACTTTTAGTGAAGCAAGAACTGGAGGTGTCACAGGTTATCAGATCCAGGTGAGGGCGCCAAGTACAGAAAGTCCCAATAAGAACACCATGTTTTTCTAAAAACAATGCTCGCCTTTCAGAGAAAAAAAGAGATGGGAGGGATCACTAAACAAGCAGAAAAAACAGCTTTCCCAACAGCATTTGCTTGTTTTTGCTTCAAAAGTTAAAAAGCGCGTTATTCCATCCATCTTGTTTAATGTGAATAGCTTTGTGGGCTGAATCTTTATTTAGCCTTTAGTGGTAAGAGTGATTATTTCACACTTTCCACTCCCCCAGTGAAGCTGACAGGAGTCAGTGTATTTAAACAGATGCTTATTAACCTCTGCTTATTTTTGTCCAAGTCTAATTATTGTTTTAATCTTGTTGTTCTGATCAATGCGAGGAGGAGCGCCGATGGGAACATTAATCTGCCTCAGAACGCCAGGAGGGGACTGATTTAGACGGACAGCACTGATACCATCATTATTTTTAAATTCACCAACACATACCCTCAGTGAAAGGAGAGTGAAATGGAGAGGGCAGGAGAGGGGTTTGAGCCTTTGTTTACAATGCGGCGCAATAACTCTTCAGATGTTTGCCGAGCAGACACTTAATCACGTTAGTTACAGTCTGGTAAAAATAAAAATCAGCAGCTTCTCTCTCTCTCTCGGCCTCTCTTTATTTCTCTCTCTCTCGCTCTCCCACACACACATATCTCAACTCTCTCTCTCTCTCTCTCTCTTTCTCATTTCTCTCTCTCTCGTTTTGTCTCGTTTGTTTTCACGTTAATAACATCGCCTTCACGTTTTTCTATGTTCCCGAATCCATCTCATCCATACTTCCTGCGCAGTATTCTCGGGACTGGAGCTTTTAAAGAGGGACGGTTGCCCTGACCCGGTGGTCAATTCAAAAAGACGTGATAAAGCCAATTCTAACCCAGGGAACTGAAGTATTTACAAACACAGAGAAGGGCTACACCACGGGAGGCCTTATGGCTTTGTTTGGAGTGCATAACACAGAAATGTCTGCAGACACAGGGAGCAGATGCTCGCTGTCAGGCCTTACAGTTCTCCAGGCAGTGAAAGGCAGGTAACTATTCATAAATGAAGCGGCGGAGTTGACTCGGAGAGAACTCGCACATTTGGACGCTCTCAGAAACATTAAAGTTTTTTTATAAGCCCAGAAAGCTTCCAATTAAACGAAATATTGAAAGAAAATCCTGGCATAATATCCCTACTAATTGTGACAATGGAACTATTGAATTGTCTTTAAAAATCTCCGGCTAACAAGTTATTCCAGTCCCACGGTAACGTGGCTGACTCCTAACTGCCCTTTGAAATGGCCGAGCAAATAATCTGTTTTATAGACACGCTGCAGAAATGTCGAATAAGGATGAAATCGAACTGCCCACCCAGCTTGAACTGAGGGACTGCTCAGCACCCGCTTCTCTAGTGCAATTAAAGATCCGCAACAAAAGCAGGTCTTGGCTGTGATGGTCACCGCCGATGAACGAAGAGGGCAAAGTGCAATTATCCAACCCCGCGCAGTCAAGGCTTAGTCACTTCTGGTGACCAACACTAAAACAGAAATGCTGATCGTTATTTCACTCCAGCTTGTGGAACCTTACAGACTTAATTAATAATTACCAACCTGGTAGTGCTGAACATTCAATCTGCCTAAATTGTAACACTGACCATAAACATTGGAAAGAACGTTATGGAAGTCTGTGTTTCACAGGCCTGCATGAGTCCATCGATAAAATACAAAGGAAACGAATACAAAAAGTCAACCTGTCTTTACATTTAAGGTTACATATCTGGAATAAGTAGTAAGTTGTTTGTTCACTTTAAAATAATCATGAATTATATAAATCCATCGAGTTCTCTGGCGATTTTTATGGGAGACTTTAACAGGCCTAGGTGACATGTACCTCAAGGCCCACAACAGAGCCATTAACATTTAACTGTCCGCTGGAAAACTGGCCCGGAGGTCTGCACGGCCGAAAAGACAAATTCGAACAAATTACTGAACTCTTGACTTTAGCGAGCGACGAAATTCTAAATGTCTTAAACATTTCGTTCTTTTAAAATAAAATGTTATTTGTTACATTTACAATTAATTTATCGTTAATCTTGATTTTTTTCGTCTGATTTTTTTTTTTTCTCTGTGCAAGGTCCCTTCTTGTGGTGCCCACAGAAATCGTTCTGCGCCCAGTTTGAGCAGGTTACCGAGGCGGATGATTTTTTTTATTTCTGTTTGTTCCCTTGTTCTAAACCCCAGCAGGAAGGCATTTTTAAGGAACTGATAGCAGAAAATGTTAGAATTTATGATCCAATCAGACAGAGTGAACATGATTTCCTGAAATAACAATCGTGCACAAATTTATTCCAGTTATTTCAGGATGTAACAAGCAGGATGAGGAAAGAAGGACTATTAGATGCAATTTTATTTTGAATCGTCAAAATGTATCCGATACGTGTGCACATTAAAAAAAAGGTTATTACACATGTTACATCCTCATGGTTTTAGGGTAACATTCCATCATATCTATAGGGTGGCCTAACAGGAAACTAGAAATTAGAATTTGAAGAGTGGGTGGGAAGAGATATTCTTGAAACCTATCAGGTTCTAGGGCATTTTTTTCAGGGTAGATGTTGAGAGGACGATTACTTAGTGGGGAAATCTACAACTAGGAGAAATGTTTCATGTTAAAGAGTCTACCTTCCAAAACAGAGAATAGGGTGTATTTCTCTTCTCAGGGGGCCGTCGCTATTTGGAATTCTGTGTTCCAAAAAAAAACAACAGTAGACTCTAGGTCATTAAATATTGTCTCGAAATACTAGGAATAGCGCAGTAATAACAAGCCTCACTTTTCCGCGAGCTGTGACAAGTTTAAAAAGAGGTTCACCAGCAAGCAGATTGGCCAATTCTAACTAACCTTTTAGTTTAGGTTAACGGAATACGAACATCAGGTTTGTAAACTTAATATATGCTAAGTTTCAACATTATTTAAAGGCTGAGCTAGTTAAAGTCCTGGAGGGGAAATTTAGAAAACTGTCATAACCCGCATTTTCAATTCGTATGTTTTGAGTTCTTGCTCTAAATTCAGAGATAAAACCACCGGTTCTCTAGAGGTCCTCTATCAAACCAAATGAGACATTTATTACTTTGCAATAGATTAAACACATACACGAGGCTAGAAATTACTATCGTTGTAACATTTTTGAAAAATACCAAGGAATTCTCCACTAAGGCAGCAATATCTAATACACTTAAGCAGACACCAGGCAAAGCATTTTCTCCTTACAAATTCAAAACGAGTTTCCTTTCAATCTCTTTCCATTGCAGACTGTTGGAGGCTTACAACTGCTTTGATGTTAGCTGCCTCTACCTTTCACACCCAAGTTCCCTTCTATTATACACAACACGTCTCTTTGAATGTAAAACCTCAGTGAATTACCTGGCGCTTTGGGCATGACCTCTTCCAACAATAAAACCCATTTCATTGCACCAAATGTATTAGTAATATAAACATTGGTTGGCTTCTCCTAGCCAGATGAAAGAGTCCACTCCCCTCCTGAATGCTCCATTCAAGAAATTGCAAATTTACCTCTGCCTCTATTTACTTCTCAACACTATTATACATCAAAGCACCGAGAGTTCTTGGTCTTAATCCAATTAACACACAGCCTGACACACGCAAATGCTAAACGTCTATTTGGAAATAAAACTTGGTGCTTTATTGCAACGCCGGCGTTTTACTTTTGTAAAGGACACTTTAAATCCGAAGTGAAAGTACGAAAGACTTTTGGAAGGAAGAACAATTGAATTCATCATTATGATGTCATTACAGTTCTGAGATGTGAAACTCAGCCTCAAGTGCCAAGGCGGTGGAAGCTAAAACTGCAAATTAATCGAATTGGGATTTTAATTGCAGCTCGTGCCCTGCTGCTGGAAGAATGACACAATTCCAGACAACGAACATATATCTCAGCGTGAAGCCGTGGGAATAATTATTTTAAAACATGACAGGGACTTTGAATCGGTGGATTAAAGGAAGTCAAGGTGATAATTCGTAACAGAACCAGATAGTGAGAACAAGCTAGGTGGATTCTGGATAGAACAGTGACAATTGAAAAGGGGATTTCGCATTTGGATTGCTGCTGGAAATCGGATGCAGTGTGTTTGTTGTCTGACGGGACCTCTGGCCGACATGTACTGAGTAAAGCTATTTGGTCTACACTGGAGAAATATGGATTGAGGTGAAACACTCTATAAGTTTAGTTATATCTTACACACTGAGAGCAGTGGGTGTATTTGATGCATCGGGAATTGGAGTAGAGGGATGAAGAAAACTTAAGTGGTCTGCATAATGTTTTGGTGTGACGACACCTGGAGTATTGTACAGAGTTTTTGTCCTCACATTGAAGAGAAGTTACGCTATCTTCGGAGGTTGTAGAGAGAAGTTTCACAAAACTGGTGCCTGGAAAGGGCAGGGAATGGAATCTAACCCCAAAATAAGCCACCCTAGTAATAAATGGCGGTGCAGGCTCGAAGGGGCATTTGATATACCACATGTTCGAATTTCTTCTGTTCTTGTAACTATCCAACATTGAAATTTACATCCCACCTGAGGGACCATTGACCTATTAATTTTTGAATTATGTTGAGTTTGGATGGATCGTTGCAATATATATTTTTTTTAAAGATAAATATTGACGTTCGGATTCTTTCTTTTGCTATCATGAAGATCAAAGTATTCTGTACGGTGATAGTAACAGCGGAGTTCCCTTCATGTCGCTCATGGACAAATGTTGCGTTGATATCAAGAGACGTCATTATCATCGCAGCTCATGAGTTCAGCCATTTTGTATGTGATACTCATAAAGCTAGAATGAAGACATTAGCCGAATAGCTCTGGCAGAACACCATCCGGGCATCAATGAACTGGTGGTGTTATGCAACTGCCGCTTAATACCAAAATGACAACTTCCATTGTATTGCTGATGTCCCAGGCCAGATTGATGGACCGTTATTTGCCAAGGTTATATTTCTCATGCTATTTGCGTATAGCACACACTTGGGCATTTTTTCCACATGTTCGGTAGCTGGTGATTTTGGTGTATCTGCGATGAAGCTTGTGGTCTGCGCTTTCGGGTGGCTATAGAGCACAAATCTTCAGTAAAACTGCCGGGGTTGCGTCACACCTACAGCTTTTGCTGTGTCCAGTCCTTTGAGCCATTTCTTGCGATCATATCAAGTAAATCACATTTTCTACAACCTGATGGAAACACCTCTCCGCAGATTCTGCCAAACCTGTTCAGGTTTTCCAGCCTAACCTGTGTTTCCTTCAGATTTCCATTATGAGCAATATTTTGTTTTTATATTCAGTTTGTCGTCTGTGGTGTCAGGGACATGAGAGGGATGAATCATTCAGAATCCTGACACACACGAACTACAATTGTTTCATCCTTGTCGATTGTACTGATGTCATTTGGCTCCCATGGCCAATGGAAATACTTTTGAAGCCTCCTCCTGCTTAATGTTGTCTTACTGGCACTATCATTAACCGCTGGATGAGACAGGAGTTCAAGGTTTAGATTCGGTGCACTGTTCGTGGGAGATGTTCGTATGGCTGCAGTTTACTTCCGTTGTTTAAAATGCAGGTAACGGTGTGTTGAAGATTCACGACCTTTCCCACTGTGTGTTATATTTGCTGCTGCTCTTGTACTGCTACCTGCACTCGTCATTTGATCCGTGTTAATCCCGCGTCGGACACTATGGTGGAATGAGGAACATGCCGGAGCATGAGCTTAAAGAGTGCAATTTAATCTAATTCTGCTGATACTTGAGATCCGCAGCTTCTCCCAGATTCCCAATTTTAATATACAAGGTCTGTTCAGCATCTCTGTCAATATGTTCGTGGCAATGCTACACAACCAGATAGAGGGCATCGTTCGTGTGAAGTTGGAAGAAAGTAAAGCTTAATTGTAACTCCTTCTTTGTTGGTATTGATCGTAATGCGCAATTTAACAATCAAGCGTAACCGTATTCAACTGTTTAAAACTAAACGGGAAGTTCTTAAACCCCTTTGCATTAAGTATCAATTCCAGGTTAACTACTACTGGTAAATCTGACAACGTGTGCATGCCAATCTTAACATTCTCCTCATTTTTATTTGCTAATACCCTAATTTATTAGGAACTCTAACGTTATTGAAGTAGTGATGTTTTACTACAGTTGAGCAGAACGTCGCCGATATCACATCTAAAGTATTGTGCAGAGTTTTGGTCTCCAACTTTAAGAAAGGATATCAATTAATTAGAATCAGTTGATATAGCGTTCACTCTACAGATACCTGGGATGCTGAGTTGGTGGAGGGTGGTGGTGGTTTGGGTGTTATCCTATTCGGAAAGATTGGCTAAACTTTATCCATTGGAGTCTAGAAAATGAGAGGTGCTTTCATTGAAATAGGTTGGATCCTGAGGGATTGTCCATATTGGATTCAATGAGAATGTTTCCCTTGTCGGAGAGGTTGGAGCAAAGGGGAAACAGTTTTCAAGTTGTGGGTTTCCCGTTTAAAGGGGAGGTGGAAGCGATTTATTTCAGTCATAGGGATGAACGGCTTTGGACCTATCTTCCCGCAAGTGCTGTGGAGGAGGCTGATTGGGTATTTTTCAGGCAGAGACAGATAGATTCTTCAGTGCCAAGGGTGTCAAATGTTATTGGAGTTGGGCGGAATGCGGAGTTGCGTCCACAATCAGATGAGCCATAATGTTATTGATTGGCGAGAGTGGCTCGAGGAACCCGATTCTCTAATTCTGCTCTGGATTTGTATTTATCATTTTCCATTACCCTGTGCAGATTCATCTCCTTTTGAAAGAGAAAATCTCTTCCTCTTGCATTTAATCCATCGTTACCTCGTGCATGACTTCAGTTTGCCCTCGTTCCTAAACCATGTCCTCATGTCCCAACACCGCACCCGCCTCAAGGTCTTGAAAGCCGGGTTTCTTGTCTTCCCCCAATCTCGATCAATCACTGGGTCGACCTCCAGCTTCCGCATCTAACTCCATCCGGAAACTGAAGCTCCCAGCCGTGGCTCTCAGGCTGTTCCCGTTTTCAAAAACCCGATGTTGAGGCTTGAAAGGCATAGGGAGAAACCAGCTGCAGCTCCGAGTGGCTTGTTACATCCCAATATTGAGTGTGGAGCTAAGTCTCATTTGCATCCGTATATTCGGGTTCACTTGATTCCGTTTATTGATCACAGCGCCCTCCCTCAGAACCACCAGTGGATTGCGCGCAAACATTGTTCACTTTATGTTTGTGATTGTTCGAGCAATTTTTGACAATGGTATTTTTGTGACTGAATGTGTTGTCCAGGCCAATTATCAGTTTGCATGTTAAATGCCGCAAAAAACGGAGGATTTTAGGACAGTTCGAGTCAAACTCTTCACTTGGCTCCAGGTCTCGTGAAACATTTCTGGCTTTTTTTCTGGTTATTCTCTCTTCCAGGAAACTTGGTGACACATTTAATCCTGTCGCGAGGAAACTGTTGCATCTCTAAATATATTATTTTATACCCGGAGCGAATGGCAGGGACCGAATTCTAGGTCGATATTTCTGATCCCATATTAAAGTGGATTTGTCAGGCGAAATATCCAGTTCTATTCCAGCACAATACTCGCATGTGTAAATTCATTTTATTTCTGTTTATTTTTGTGTCAATCACAAACACCTCTTTCTGCCTAATAGTTGACTTTACCTAGCATCCGTTAGCGGATATTTGTAGCATGAAGCCGATGTATAGCATCCGATCATGTTCATAGCGCCCTGACTATATTCATATCTATCAATTTTTATTTCTTTCTATCTCTCTCTATCTCTCTCTCTCTCCATCTATCTATCTATCTATCTATCTATCTATCTATCTATCTATCTATCTATCTATCTATCTATCTATCTATCTATCTATCTATCTATCTATCTATCTATCTATCTATCTATCTATCTGTCTGTCTGTCTGTCTGTCTGTCTGTCTGTCTGTCTGTCTGTCTGTCTGTCTGTCTGTCTGTCTGTCTGTCTGTCTGTCTATCTATCTATCTGTCTATCTATCTATCTATCTATCTATCTATCTATCTATCTATCTATCTATCTATCTATCTATCTATCTATCTATCTATCTATCTATCTATCTATCTATCCATCTCGCTCTCTCACTCTCTTGCTCATTCACTCGCTCGCTGCATTTGCCGCACGTTCTGTCTCGCTTTCTCTCGTGTACAACTCTCTCTTCAAATCAATCTATCCATCTGAATGTCTGCCTATCTGTGCAACTGTGTGTCTGCCTTTGTGTCTGTCTATGTTTCTGTCTCACTACCTTGATGATTAATTCTCGACATGTGAGTGCGCTGCAAAAAAAAAGTCAGTGATATCACGTGTGAGATTAGATCAATCTAAACTTGTACAATCGATTTCCGCATTCAGCATAAAATGCCTGCTCAGGCGGAATAAATTAACTTTGCCCGCGCTTCCTTGTCCTTAAGGCGCTTGACTCTGTTCTCCACAAATGCTACAATCACTGGATGATTCCTCCATTTGGTTGCGCCGATGGTTTGTTATTTTGTTCACAATCATGTGTTCCAACGAATCCTATCACGTGGCAGGAATGTGGTTAGATCGGCCACAATTTGTTGCTCGATCCAAAATTCCCTTGTAAAGGTGGAGGTGCCCTACCTTCCTGAAATTGTTTATTTCATCTGATTGACATCAGCGGTATTCGCTAAGTACCCAGAATAAAGTCCATTAGGCTCAGTGTGATTTCAGATGACTGAGGAGTCCAATTCTGGACCTACATGTTCTTCCGCCGTGGGACATGTTTTTTGCACTAACGAGTGGAAATCAAAGGCCCAGGTTGGTTCACTTCTCCTTGCTGTGCCTCGGACTTTCCACCACTCTTTTGAGTCGCTCAGCCTCGAAGCGGTTTTCGATTTGATTGACCGCGCTGTGCCAGGCCGAGAGACCGGCAGCATTCACCTCCCGCTCCCTGGTGTTAAGGCCTCCGTGCTTTAGGGAGACCTGGATCGTAGCCTTACACCTTTCTCTTTGGCCGCCCTTTGGACGAGTAATTCTAAGTAGCAGATGCAGGAATGGAAAGGCACCCCTTTCCCGAAACGTGTGCCCGACGACCGCCACATATCTGCCGCATTTGTGCAGGATTCTGACTGGGGGCCAACACAGCCTTGCTCCGGTCCTCAATCCTCCTTCCCCACAGGGCTTTTCGCCTGAAGCAGGCCTGTGAACCCCGTATTTTAGTACCAGGATTCCGGTGCGCCGGGTGTATGCTTCACATGGCGCAGGCACACCACGTTGCTTTTAACAAGGTGGTGTCAGGACCCCATGTACTGGGATCCAGCTTGCAATCTCTGAGTTTGTCTTTGAGATTTCAGACATTCTGTAGTGGAGCTTCCTGTGCTCACCGAGTGTGGCGTTTTGGTACGTAGGCATTTTCCAGAGAACCGGGGCTCTAATGAACATATTTTCCAAGACAAGCATGCTGCACTTTGCAAGATTATCGGTTTTGCGGATTTTGTCTTGACAACAACCGTTGGAAATGATTCACGCACAGTGAAGTTGGAAAGTTTTCATTAGCTTTCTATGAGGCCGAAAGGTTATGCAAGTCTCGCACTGATATGGAAGTGATATAAAAAAAAACTGCCTGGCAGGACTTGACCTTCCATCTGAAGGAAACGCCATGTTTGATTTGCAGAAGTCAGTGATTGAAGTCTGCCAAGTACCGAGCTGGTTTTTGTCTGGCGGTGGGTAATTTGCCCATCCAGTTAGTGCCCTTGGAATTCATGCTGTCAAGTTAGAAAACCTTCCGTACTGAACAGAGGGGTGCGTTGTTCAAAGCGGCTGTGGTATCTTGGAGCACGTAACCAGCAACGGTTTGATACAGCATCTCTATCCCCAGATACATTGTCAATCGAAAACATTCTGAGTTTGCAGCAAAGCGCTCAGCACGCAGCTGAATGTCTCCGGATCCTGAGCTATGAGTGCGGATTGGTCCGTGAATAATACTTCCCTCTGTAGCTTTCCAGTAACCACTGTGCAAGGATTTAATTTTGGCTCTTTGAAAAGGCTGCCTGTGGTCCGAAATGAATGTGTAATCCTGTGTCAAGCTCTTTGAGCGCATGCTTGGAGAATGACCGACTGACAAACATGACAGATATGACAAACAGTGCTGGAGTCATTAAACAGCCTTATTTGGCGCCGCAAGTGACATGAAATGGGTTCACACTGAACAACCACTTTGCATCGCTCTGATTGTGACGCCATCACCAAAGAGCGAATGACAATGATCATCTGTTCACGGGCGTCGCATATTCATGGCTGAGTTGGATAGTTTATTGACCAATAACGGAGACTTGGGTAATGCGGATGTAAGTCTGTTTTTTGTGTGGAGGTGGCGGAGGGTGCCTGTGGACGACGCTGGATGGGGGAGAGGAGGCTGGTTAGCGGAGCTAAGGACACGATCATATAAAGCATGAGCTTTCCGAGTTGCAGAACAGGCTCAAGGGGCCGAATGACCTACTGACCTTAACTTTCCTGTTTTTGGTACTTGTTTAAAATGCAGCCCACACCAAAGCCGGAGGCGCCGTCGATTCGGGTTCATAATAATCAATGCATCCATCTGCTAATGATTCTCTGCAGAAGACATTGGAGGGCCAAGAGTTGTTAAGTCTGGAATACCCTCCCAGCGATGTACTCAATATATCCTATTATTTTATTCAAAAAAATGTTTTTCATTCAGTTCAAGCATCACTCTGGATGGAGTATGTGAGTGGGTGAGCAGGAGGATTGTATGGCGTGGGGAATCGTTACTGAGGGTGTATGGGGTCGAATTGTCTTGAACGCATTATTTTGAAATATTTCGGTTGAGAAAACAAAAGCCTTCTCCAGACTCTTTCTACTGAACATCAGGTCACCACCAACACCAACCTTCCAGGTCCTATGGTTGCGTTTATAATTTCCAGGCAGAATGGTGCAAAGTTATGTACAACGACCCATAATATAGGTCAAGTCACTGACCGAAATATCATTGCCAGAGGAATACACGGAAAGATTTGGGGAGCGCATATGTTCCCTCTAGAAGATTAAATGACAAAGATATACATCAGACATGTGCCCTGTTGGAAGATAGAGTGGGTCCCGAAACACAAAACAGTGGTGAACATCTGAAATTTCCCCACTACTTCTCCTGGCGGTTCAGGCCAATTGAGTTTCCTCGAATCATTTTGATCTAAATTAGTAACGATTTGATTCCCAACATCGCTCTGTGGGTCAATCATTTACCACCGTGACTATCCGCTTTGGAATCTACCCGTCGCTCGTTAAAATATAGCCCCTTCAATTGTATTGACCGCAGACATCATTCCAATGTTGAAACGGTTCATTTCACAAGGAGAGCGACTGACGTAACCTGTTTGTTCAATGACTGAAACTAATTGATTTCTTTAGGGAACATGAATGCGCTCATGGGGATTTATCTGCTGCCTACATAACAGTTTCTCTGAATGTCACATTTCATGTTTTCCAACAGGCTCGGTGTATCTGTTTCAAAAGGAGTTAGCGCTTCTCACCGAGGATATAATTTGCTGCACTTCATCAGATACGGGCCATTTACAAACCCATTCTCGAAGCTCTCGTTTGCCGATGTACGTTTATTAACAGGCTCTTGGACTAACAGTATAAATTTCTCTCCTTATGTTCATTCATGGATGAGGGCAACGCTGGCAAGGCTAGCATTTATTTCCCATCTCTAATTCCACTTGTGAAGTGGGTGGTGAGCTGCTGCGGTCTTTGTGGTGTAGATACACCCACGGTATTGTTAGCGGGTGTGTGTGTGTGGGCGGGGGGTCCATTAATTTGACACAGAGTCAGTGAAGGAACGGCGATATTTTTCCGAACCAGGGCGATGAGTGGCTGGGAGAGGGACGTTCAGCGAGAGGCGTTCCCATGGTCATGTTGCCTTTGTCTTTCTAGATCGTAGCAGCCGTGGGTTTCCTTAGTTAACTAAAGGGCTTCATGTTAGTCAAAGGTAACAGCTTTTCTCTGTTCCCTGCTACGAATGCTGTCGTGCCAGTTTTACACTTTTTCTCAAGACTAATTAACGTGGCATCACCTTCCGAATCTCCTGTGATTCTAACGTGTTTCTCTTATTTTCCAAAAATGAATTTAAAGAAGAAGAGGATTTTTCCGTTTAAGCTCACACGTTCATTCCACGTTGTACATCCATCTCTGCAGGAAAGACATCTCCTCATAAATATGGGAGAACTGATACTTCGCCAGATTGAAGCCATTTACTATCCTATTCTCGCGGTTATTGGTGTTCCTGGTAAGAGCCTAAGTACAATAATTACCCGTATAAATGGATGTTGACGTTCTTCTCAAACGCCGGTTCCGATGACATGGAATTGTTTCTTTACTGTTGTGGAGTTATCAAAGCAGAGATGTATGTTTAACCATAACGTTAACAGATTTATTCCTGTTGCTGTATCTTTCACTCCGTGGTCTCCACTGCTGACACCTTACTCTTGCTTTACGGAATGTCATGTAACAGGGTGGGCTCTGCAATAATTATCATAATCAAGTGCAAACTGAGTTTGAACTTGTAGAAAACACAATCTGTGAAAATCTGTGCAGAAGCAAATTCACATTCTGCAAAATTCTGCTTGAAATACTTGACGCCTTTGCTAATGGTTTTCATCCATTTTCCAATTTTTAAAGGATCTGAATCTCTGTCAAATCACATACTTATTACCACAGCGATGCTTTTACAAATCTGTATGCAGAGAGGACATCTGGAAGTCTAGGTGCAACAGATTAATGTGTGTGCTGAAGACATTCCGATGTCTTAGTCACTTGTCTATTGAAATACATGCATTTCTACAGCCTCATTTATCGACCACCGTAATGAATTTACATGAAGTGTAGTCACTGAAGAAACGCAAAAGGTGACAAGCAATTTTTGGTCTGGAGGTTTCCACAAGCAGCAAGTAGACAATGACCCGATGATACTTTTTGTGGGCTTGAGCAGAAGTTTAAATACTTGTCAGGATGCAAGAGGCTACGACAATGTTGTTGGGCGAAGAAGTGCCATGGATTATTTGATGTTTACCCTGTGAATCGATTTGACATCTGTTCTCAAAGTTATTACATCCTCTATTGCAGAACTACTTCACTACAGCAATGGAGCATTAGCCGAGAATTTTGTTCTCAAGTGCTGACACCGGAGGTAAGTAGTCGAACATGTATCTCAGCACGCAGATTGCTAATTGAGACATAAGTGGTCCGATTTCGGAACACATATGCTACCGGAGTAGGTATCTGGTTCTCATTATTCTGCTCATTTCAATTTCTAGCCCTCCAATTCCTGCTGTTGTAAATACTGCTTCCAAATCTAACTGATGTACATTGAGATTTGGTGTGGATGGATAATAAGCATTGTCAGACTCCCCTTTGGCTTTGCGAAAATCATATTGTCACGTTACATAGAACCATAGAACCATAGAGCACTACAGCACAGAAAACAGGCCATTCGGCCCTTCTAGTCTGTGCCAAAATATTATTCCGCTGGTCCCATTGACCTGTACCTAGTCCATAGCCCTCCAGACCTCTCCCATCCATGTATTTAATTTATCCTGAAAATTTAAGAGTGAGCCCGCATTTACCACGTCAGATGGTAGCTCGTTCCATACTCTCACCACTTTCTGAGTGAAGAAGTTCCCCCTAATGTTCCCCCTAAACCTTTCCCCTTTCACCCTAAAGCCATGTCCTCTCGTGCTTATTTCTCCTAATCTAAGTGGAAAGAGCCTACTCGCATCTACTCTGTCTATACCCCTCACAATTTTGCAAACTTCTATGAAATCTCCCCTCATTCTTCTATGCTCCAAGGAATAAAGTCCTAATCTTCCCTGTAACTCAACTCCTTAAGACCCGGCAACATCCTAGTAAATCTTCTCTGCACTCTCGCAATCTTACTGATATCCTTCCTGTAGTTAGGCGACCTGAACTGCACACAATACTCCAAAGTTGGCCTCACCAATGTCTTATACAACCTCATCATAACATCCCAACTCCTATACTCAATACTTTGAGTTATAAAGGCCAGTATGTCAAAAGCTTTCTTTACAACCTTGACTACCTGTGACGGCACTTTCAGGGAATTATGTATCTGAACTCCCAGATCCCTTTGTTCCTCGGCACTCCTCAATGCCCTACCATTTACTGTGTATGTCCTACCTTGGTTTGACCTTCCAAAATGTAACACCTCACACTTTTCCGCAATAAATTCCATCTGCCATTTTCTGGCCAATTTTTCCAGTTGGTCCAGATCTTTCTGCAAGCTTTGAAAGCCTTCTTCGCTGTCTACAACGCCTTCAATCTTAGTGTAGGGCAATAACAGCATAGGAAATACGAGTAGAAGTTGACCATTTGGCCGCACGAGGGTGCTCCACTACTCAAGTATATCATGGCTGAAATTATGCCTCCACGACATTCCATACACTATCTCATATCGTTGGATGCATTTAATATTGAAAAATCGGTTCATCGGCACTTTCAACAAACTCAATGACTGCCCATCTGCCGAGGGTGCAGTCCATAATTTCGATCATTTACCCCTCTCTGAGTGATGAAATTCTTCCTCATCTCAGTTCTAAATGCGGACCTCTTATTTTGATATTGCTTTTCCTAGTTTTAGACACACCCGCCAGGGGAAACATCCATCAAAGGTCTAGACCACCGAAACTTATAAGAACGGTGAATGCTTCAGTGAGATCACTTCTCATTTACCAATGCTCCAGAAAGCAGAGAATGGGTCTCGTCAATGTCTCCACATAGGATAATCCCAGCTAAATACCACTAATCCAAGAAGTAATCTGTTGAACATTCCTTGTCGCAGAACTACAACAACACCTCATGAAATCTACACCAAAGGAGCAAAGTAGAATGCTTGACTGGCACCAGAAACATCACCATAAGTACTCCACATGAAAATTGCGGAGTTGGGGATACGCTGGGCTTGGGGTTATAAATTATGGTTGTGCACAAATCAGCTCCAGCTGATGGTCCACAGTGCCTCGTGAATGCTCTCTTTTGAGTTCTTGATCAAGGTGAAACCTACCGCATTTAGCACAATGGTTGTCTCTCACAATACGATGGAGGGAAACCCCAATATGAAGGCGGAATTCGTCTGCACGAGGACCGTGCCTAGGTCAATACTATCAGTCATTGAATGGATAGATGCATATGCGGTGGGTAGGGTGCTGGAGCAAATTCAATTAGATTTTTGCACCTGGTTGTTTCCCTGACCATCTGCCAAAGACCAAGTCTAGCATTTATCTTTATGACTCTGCCTGATCGGCCATTAGTGGAGCTACCGATCCTCCCTTGCTCACAGACATCGAGGACCCCGACATAAAACACATTTTTTACTTGACCCAAAACCTCGGCCATTAATCATCATTGATTCATCCGCTGAGGGGAACGGGAGGTGGTCGCCAGGACGCGATATTCATTGCCCATGTATTCCGTGATGTCGTGAGATTTCATTTAAGTACCACGTGTTCTCAAAGCTATGAAAAATGGTGCACACTGAAAGTGTTGCAAAATGGCATTTAGGAAAGCAGTAATGCAATTGAGCGATACCGATAAATTGGATGGATAATTCAACATTTACATAAGGTTATTTCAATCAGATGTTTGCTGATGATTCATATCAACTTTAAAAGCAGTAAGAGGAATTATTCAGATAAGGATAAACAGCTTGAATCATTATGTTTACAGAATGTTTGCAAATCTAGCAGTCTGATTTGTCCTGGATTAAGTCAATATCCTTCAATTTTATTGGAGTGTAAAACATCTAGACAGGTGTAGAGTTTCCCATCATACTCCTGATTTGTGTATTTTAGATGGAGGAAAGGTTTTGGAGAGTCAGTGGGTGCGTTTCTCACCACAGCATTCTCAGATTCTGACCGGCCCTTCTAGTCACAGTTTCTTGTCAATGGTTTGGCCAAGGATGTTGAAAATGGGGGCTTAAGGGATGGTAATGCCATTAAATGTCAAGGGTATTTTCTTGGATATTCCTTTTGGTGCAGGTGGACATTGCCTGTTAATTGTCTGGGGCGAATATTACTTGTCATTTTGCAGCAAAAGTCTGGCTAATACCCAGGTCTTGATGCGCATGGTGACGGATATCATCAGCGTCTGTTGAGTCGCGAATGGTGCTGAACTTTGAACAATGATCCGCGGACACAAGAAGCTCCCACTACCCCACCCCCTAGCCAGCACACCAAACCTACCTCTGTGTTTAAATTGGAGAGAAATTCATTGATGCAGCAGCTTAAGATGGTTGGGCTCAGGACACTGCCCTCAGGCTCTCGTCCAGTTATCTCATGGAGCTGAGATTATTCGCCTGCAAAACAAAAAAAAAAGAAATAAAAAAATATATACTGTTTCCTTGGTATGACTCCAAGCAGTGGGGAAATTGCCCTATCCTTACTGACTACAATTCTCATACCCTCCTTGATACATTATGTGACAAATGTTGTCTTGATATAAAACACAGCAACTCGCTCCTCACCTCATGAATACAGCACTTTTGGCCACGATTAGACCAAGGCGAACTGAGAGCTGGAGCTCGCACGATGCAAAAAGTGAGCGTCAGTGAGCAGTTTGCTGCAGAGTACTTGGCGATTGAAAGCATTGTCCATGATAATTTTCATCACTTTGAACATGATGAACTGTAGGCAGATGGGGCTGTAATTAGATTGGTTTGATTTGTCATGATTTTTTTTGTGTATAGGCATACCTGTGAAAATGCTCACACTTTCGCTGAGATGCCATTACTTTAGATGCACCATACCAGCTTCGATAGGAATGCTTATTCAGCAGCACTGATCTCCCGTATTACTGGCATTATCTAAAAGGACCATAGCCTCTGCATCATGCAGTTTCTTCATTCATTCCTTAAATTCAAGTGCTGAGAATCACATTGTATGAAGACGGGCATCTGCGATTCTTGTCATCCGCAGGAGGAGGCCGGAATGGGTCATGCACCCATCACTTCAGGGTGAATGTGGCTGCAAATTTTTCAGCCATGTATATGCACTGATGCTGCTGCGCTCCACAATCATTGCCGGTGGTGATATTGGTGGAAGCCGCCCACCAGTGAGGTGCAGAATTTTCCACCACCATTTAAGGCGACTGTGACTGGACTTCAGAGCTGAGCTATGGTTATTTGGTAGGGGGATCAATGAGCCCTGTTTTTCTCATGCTGATTAAGCTGTTTTGCTGGCAAGTAGCCCTGCCATGCAATGCACCAGGTTAAGCCGCGTTGTTAGGTCTGATCGCTGCTGCTGTGGACATATTTGACCTCGAAAGCCTGGAAGGACAAGAGCAGAAGAGGCATGGGGACATTCTTAATTGCAAAGTCCTTTCCAAATCACACACCAAGCGGACGTCGAGATAGATCACCGTTCCCTGACTGTCACTGGATCAAAAACCTGGAAATCCATCGCATGTAGCATTGTGTCTGCAACCGCTTCACCTGGACAGCAACGCTAGAAAACCTTTATTTTCAAGAAGAATTAGTGAAAACGGAAATGAAAGTGCTAATCTTGTCAATATATCCAAAGGAAATAAAATGTTGCATGATGACGAAACTATGAATGTTGATGTCATTTTTGTATTAAAATGACGTTCCTGGTAGTTCTTTTCTTCCAACTCTACAAAGATTAACAACAAAATGCGTGTTTAAATGTAAATTATTTCGGAGAACACTGGCCCCTAACTGAGATCGTAAATTTTGATTCACTTCTGAATATCTAAATATTTAACCAAAACCATTGGCTGGAATTTTCGTCCGCAAATCGCACCACCTCCCGCTCCCCACCTCCCTCACCTCCCAAAACCCACACTGCCCACCACCCACCCCCCTCGAAAATGCCGAATCCGCAAGAAGATCAATGATGTGAATCAGGTATTATGACGTCACGTACATGAATCTCCCCAGTTGCAGATGGAGATCGGGCGGGTCCACCTTTTACAAGTTAATAATTAGCAAGTTATTGAGTTTGTGAACGGCACAATCGTATGTTTTCTTGATTCGTGCTTTGCACTTGCCGTAGTCCAGACGAGTGAAAAAAAATGTTTCTGGGCAGCTACCATCAGAGGACAATCGCGCGGAAGAGAGGTTCTACCTCCGGGACCATGATAAAATGCAGCAACAGATTGTGCTGGGGAAGGTGGCAGCGCCTTCATGTTTACTTTTCACTTTTTTATTTCTTGCCTGAGCTTTCAATGAAAAACAATTTTTGGAAGAACAGTTTCTGAGAGCAGGTGGTGTTGAGCTTGCAGCCATACCGACTTTCTGTTCACAGCATTACACTCTGCCGCACGGTGTTCAGGCTGTCGCTGCTGATTGGACGCGGACCCCATTTTGCATCACACATTGCCTCCTCTCCGTGGGAATTTAATGCATTGTTGAGCGAGTGATTTTCTAAGGGAGGGTGACTAGGAAAAGGGCTAATTTTACATTGCTCCAATCTCACGCAGCCGAAAAACGTTGTCTACTGATTGTAATGTTGCTTTATGATCTTAAATCACGATTATTGTTTTGAACCTGCACCAGAGGATTTGTCTCACATCTCTAGTGTAACTGCTGATGTTGAGCGTGCAACAATGCGTCATAACCACAAGCACGATTCAGTGGGACACACTCGGTGGCGCGTTCGCCACGACATTCACAAGTTGACTGAAATGAATAACCCCTTAAGGATGTGTTTTGCATGCAATAGATGCCATAGAAACTTGTTATTTGGCACTTAAAATGCGAATAGAACTTTGCTGTTAAAGTGATATGGATTTGGACCGTGGAGGAAACTGCATCGGTCTGTAGTTCTTCACACTCAGGTGTTTGCAGTAACGACACCAAGAGGCACATAAAACAAAGTGCACTGCACCTGCTCCATGTTCCTTATCCCAAACAGCAAATCAATAACAGGTCAGAAGGAGATTGCATTTGCAGAGAGCAATGGGTCATTCTGTATCATATATACATGTTAATTTCTCTAGTTCATTTAGCAGGGAATACTGTTGATAATATATTTGATGACTGTATACTTAATTTGCTAGCTAAATAGTGGATAATGGTTTGGATAGGTCAGTATTTCATTCGGTAGGTAATTGGGTGGTTCATTCCTGGTGCATTTCAACATTTAATTCGGAGGGAAATTCTAGGAATATTCTGATAATTTATTGGATAATAGTTTTGATAATTAATTTGTTCAAACATTGGCTGCTTCAATAAGTAATTGTTTAAAGTTCTGCATTGTTTAAACTGTTTTTGCTTATTTACAGTGCTGGTCAGTACAGTTTCAAATGCTGATATTATGACTAACCATCTTTGTATAATTCACAATAGCGCACGGATAATAATGTCTCTCAGTTTAAATGCATGTCATTGTAGGAATATATATATATTAGGTTTGCTCAAATAATAATAGCTATCGGGCAAATGACGGTCAATTTTCATTATTGACATCTTTTTTAAGCTGCAATTGAATCAAAATAGCTTTGATTAATAATGTTTCCACCTTTTCCAGTGAATCCTACATGTTCAATAGAAACTCAGACTTTAATTTTTATCCATTGCCTGGTGTTTTCAAGGCTGTTTGTGATTATATTTGACAGCGCCATTAAGTCAATCGATGTTTGATGCTTACATTCGAGTTAGAGAATTGTGAATCGCAGGCTGCCAACTGGGCTGTGTATGTAACGCAAATAGATATTTTTTTGTATGTGTGGTTAAAGCTTGCCAACTTGCCATCTGTTCCAAAAATGTAAAAAGCTGTTTATCTTTAACCGAATAATTCGCCTTACTTAATTCAAAGTTCTTCTGAATCATTAACCAACAACTTACTGAAATAAAATGAGACAAAATGTTAATTCCCCACCCCTTTTATAGACGTTCAATGCATTGTTCTTTCCCTAAGTTCAATTTTGCGAAAAATCTACGTTCAGTCTGCACCATGTTGCATGGCCTTGAAAACAGTTGGTACTTGAAATAATTCTTTATCTACTCATCCCATTATTTTGAGAATGTGCATTTCCCATTCCTTAATCTGTGCCTCCCGAATCTGACCGGTTATTTCAGTCGGAAAGCAATTCTGCACTATTGCCAGAGCCATGACATCCTATCCTACAGCAAAGCCACCAGAACTACAAAGAACATTTCGGCAGCGAACCGAATATTAATATTAATTCAGATTAGAGTTATTTAACTTGCTTGGAAATGCATATAATAATTAATAAACGTGCGCATCAAGTTATTACATATCTGGCAGCTACACATTAGATCAGTGAGATTCATTTAGAAAGTCTATTAGTCAAAATTCAAATGGACATTTAATAAGTAAACAGTGGAAATCATGATGCAACCGTGATTTTCTGAGGCTCACTTCAATTTCGCTTGACTTAAATAGATCATTTAATTTAATCAGTAATCAGTATAAATGTCTGAAGTTAATCCTCTGTATAATAATGCAGCATTGAATAGCTTCGCTAATTCTCTAAAAAGGTTCCTGCTTTATGAAAAAAAAGCATTTTAACAAATAATGCTAAGATTCATGGGTTTTATGAGTCTGGCCAAACTGAAATGAAATAAGCTGTATAGGATATTAATTTAAAGATGGGTGTGTTAGGTGTTAAGTCTTTATCATCAGGTAATCGACAATTCGTTATTTCAGTTTTGCTGAACATATATTAGTCTACAGACTCAAATCGATGTGCCCATCATGGTCAATCTTTATCGCGATCTTCTGCACTTGGTGACCAGGAAAAATCAATTGTAAGCTTCACATTTCAAATCACTTCGCACGGATGCTGTGCTTCAGACGCAAGCGACTCAATTCTGCCCTTTCAACAACAAAGTGATTTGTTTTGCAGCCGATCAATTAATGGGAACTCTTTCCTGTCCACTCAGAAGCAAAACTCTAGTTATGACTTCAGTAGAATAACATCATCGAATTGCTCATTCACCATGCTTTGTAAGAAATGTGCCCCATTGCCCACTCCATCTGATAGCAATGTCACCGTTCCCATTCCGCCATTAAACTGCCCTCTTAATCAGCACTGACTGCACCCATTCTGCATAGCAATGTTGCTTTACTCATCCTGCAATGAATTAGCGATGCATTCACCTAAAATATTCCTGCACAATGCCCAGCCAGCATATCAATCTCACCCTACTCAGTCTTACTTAAAACACAGGACTGATCAGCTCTCACCCCCGAATAAAACTTCTCCCTGAGAACCTGCATAAGAATGTCACCCTGTACTTATTGACATTTTACCGCCACTGTGATGACGCCTGTGTAAACTTGCATTCGGCCCCATCTAGCCTTGTCTTTTATGTAGCTCAGTGACCATTTTCTGTTCCTGTGTTTTTACCATTCCATCTTTACCCTCACAAGCTGTTCAGAGTACGCTGATGCCCCATGGCAATATTTTACCTTCACGCTGTAAGTCCTGTTGCAAAGCAATCCTTCCCAGTACTTATTGCATCTATAGACCAACCAGCATGCATTTCACCACTACCTCTTCCAGTGTATAACTCTACTTCACCCAGATTCTATTTTGCACATTAATTTCCAACTTCACATTCTACCAACACACATGAATTGACACTTTACACCTCCCATTTACCTTTTAATATTCAGCATGCCCAGCCGTTTGTGTGCGTTCAAATTATCCAGGTCACATTCGCCCTCACCTATCTCAATCGTTATTGAACAATAGTTGTCCAGTCTACGTTGAAGATGTTCCTTTGAAAAGAGGAATTTCCCTTTCCTATCCACTTTCAGTCCCTCCAGTTTACAATTAGAACAGGTTCACCTCGGAAAGCAGACTGTCCATATTTGGGTCAAATGCAGGATCCTTTGCTGCAACAGGAAGAAAATTAATCATATTCATATTTGTCGTCTATCTCCTGCTCTCTCTATTCCTCTCTTACAGTTAATGTTGTTGCTATTATGATTCTATCTCGAGGAAAGTGTGGCCTCTCCAAATGTATTACATACTATATGATCACAATGGCCGCGGCGGATCTCCTGGTTGTTTGTACTGAAGTCCTGCTGGAGAATATGCTGAATATTTATTTCCCTGTTTCATTCTTGACCATGAGCACGATGTGCCATCTAACAGTGACAGTGACTTATGTAGTCACATCAGCCTCTGCCTGGTTAACAGTGGTGTTCACCTTCGATCGTTTTGTGGTCATATGTTGTAAGAAGTTGCGAAAAAAATATTGCACGGAGACAACAGCGGTAGCTGTCATATCAGTGGTGAGTGTTTTGAGTTGTTTGATAAACATTCCCTGGTACTTTGCATTTGAACCTGCGTTTATAATGGACAATATAAATCGTGGTTGTGTCCTAAAACAGACATTTTTCATTTCTGCTGAATGGGCCGCATTTGACTTATTTACCCTTTCGTTGACCCCATGTGTTCCATTCATACTAATTTTGTTGCTAAATGTTTTGACGGCAAGAGGTATTTTGATGGCCAGTAAAGTTCGCAGGGGTCTCCGCGGTTGCAACAATGGAGAATATCACAAAGATTCTGAAATAGAAAGCCGAAGAAAGTCCATTATTTTACTCTTCAGTATAACCGGCAGCTTTATATTGCTCTGGACAACTCCGGTTATATATATTATTTATCTGCGTGTAACAATCACATCGAATTCTGGCACAAATGTGCTTGAGTCAGTTGGATCCATGCTTGGGGTCTTCAGTTGCTGCACAAACACATTCATTTATGTGCTGACACAGGCTAAGTTTAGGGAGGAGCTGAAGAGCGGAATGCAGTACCTTGTGAAACTCTGCATAAAATTAGGCAAATTACAGCTGAAAACCATTGACCTTTACAGGAGGACATAAACTTTGTTCCCTGAAAGAACTCATGTTAGCAAAATGCTTGTAACAACGTTTAAGCACTCTGGATAAAATAATATCCCTACTAAAAATGCTCTTTTATAATATATTGTGAAATTGAACTCACTTTCACAATATACTGTAATCAATGGTGAATTGTAAGTTGTGATAATAATAATAAATAATAATAAAAATAATGAACAGCCCCTGTTAGTGTTGCAGAGTTTGAAAGGGTGAAATGTGATGCCAGGTTCTGACAGTCTGGTGTTCATTGGAACCGTTATTCTGATCACGTAGAGAATACTCCAAACATCACCAGCTGGGTTACTATAACTCGACAAATGTAAAATAGACAAACGTCACAAATTTCCTACAACGTCTATTCTGGGCCAAATAGTCCATAGGGGAAATTTTCAGTACAAGTTTCATGAAGCCTGGCACCCTCCAAATATCGGACAGTTGCACAATGAGCTGCTTCTCAGAGTTCCATATACCTCACATGTTTAAAACAAGGAAAGCCTGGTCATCACGTGTTTTGTGAAAGGACGGGCATCGGCACAATTGATCACTCATTCCCACGATCCAGAGGGCTGAGCGACGAATCCATATATTGGATTGAGAACTTATAAATCCTATTTCCCTACGATTCATTTGAAAGCGCAAATAGCTCATGTTAATTTTTTTCACGATTATTAGGGCTACCTCCTCCCTACATGTTCAATCACAACACTCTCTCTTTCATGTAATCTGGTCCTTCCACACACACAGCCACCAAATGGCTGTTATCATACTTCCCGATTGTTTTAACATGTTTACATTGATATCCACTCATCAATGTAGTGAATGACGCTTCAACCAGGTATCAGCACGAATTCCCAGCCAAGAAACTTCTGGTCACACATGGCCCTACCATCAACTTCCTTCTTTGTGTAAATACGCATATTACGTGTGAAAAAATGTAATGTAATTCCTCTCGTCGCATATTCATATAATTCACTTAACTTAAATGTCGTTCGTAGAATGCAACCATAGACGGGCTATAGCACAGAAGCAGACCATTTGGCCCGTCCTTTCCTTATTGTCACTTTGAAGGAAGTTGCAGCCGGCAGTCACTCCTCCGGCTTCTCGCTGTGGTCTGGGTCATTCGCTTTTCTCAGGTATTAATCCAAAATCGTCTTGACGATTCCTAATTAACCACCCCAATCACCCAGTAAAATGATTGGCCAGAACAACTGCCAATTAAAGAGGCATTAAATAGAAAACTACAACCGCTGTCCTTGAATAAATTAACATTAAAAACAAGACAGGTTCGGTCATGGCATGAGGGGCATAGCTGACAGGAAAAATAATGATTGCCAATCTTTAATTACTCTTACAGCAAAATACACGTGATCCGTCTTTTCCAGCATTTACGAGCATCTTCGCACTGGCTGCTTAGTGCTTGAATTACTAAATGCCCACACAGCCGGCTCAGCTCGTACTCTTTTCTAACTGTTTGCACTGGTTTTTCGGTGCCTGCACTTTCTAAATATACACCCCGACTGCTCAGCTCCTGGTCCGTTTAGTTCCTGAGGTAACCTGAGTTCCTCAGGGTAGTTTCGGAGGCTCAGCGATGTTTATCTCCCGCCTCATGGCCCTCCTCTCCATCTTAAAGTCGGAAATGAGGATGTTTGATGATGACTGCGCAATGTTGAACACAATTCGTGACGCCTCAGGTAATGAGGTTGTCCATGGCCAAATGCAGCATTTTCAGGCGTTGTCTGACAAGTGGCAAAGGACATTCACACCATACAAGTACCAGGCAATGACTATCTCCAAAAGAGAAAATCAAACAATCGCCCGTTAACATTCAATGGCATTACCATCGCCGAAAGTCGCACTCACAGCATTGACCAGAAACGGAACTGGGCTGGTCATATAAACACAACGTCTACAACTGCAGTTCAGAGACAAGGAATCCTGCGGCGAGTAACACACCTCCTGACTCCCCAATTCCTTTCCACCATCCACTAGGCACAAGATAGGATTCTGATGGTGTACTCTCCACTTACTTGGGTGCGTGCAGCTCCAATAGCATTCAAGAAGCATGATAGCATCTGGGACAAATCAGCTTTTGATTGACACTACGTCAATGAACGTTGCCGCCCTCCACCACCGACGAACAATAGCAGCAGTGTGAACTATCTGCAAGTTGCACTGCAGGAATTCTCGAAGTCACCTTAGACATTACAGTCCAAACCCACGACCAAAACCATCGAGAAGGATAATGGGAAGCAGTTTCAATGCAACACAACGATCTGGAAGTTCCACTCCAAACTACTCACAAGCCTGATTAGAAAAGATATCCCTGTTCATTCAGTGTCGTTGTGTCAAATTCCAGGAACTCCCTGCGTATGAGCACTATGTGTGTAGGGTTACCTCCTGCGATTCAAGAAGGCAGCTCACCACCATCTTCTCAAGTGTACCTACGTCTGCGAAATAAATGCTGTCCGAGTAATTGACGCCAAATCCCCCTTAATGAATAATAATAATTTATCATTGTCTCCGTGTCTGCAGAGCTGCTGCGCTTCCCATTTCTCCAGTCTGACAGCTCTGATACTATAATCAAATCACTATCCTAGATAATACTTCCTGCTTCTTATAAAACTATGCTCTAGCTATTTAGTTCCTGCACTTCTTTAAATCTCTGCTCTGGCAGAAGAGCGCCTTTTACTTTCCAATCTGAGTTTTGATTACATAGCTTCCACGATTTTTAACTCTGTTATGGGGGAGCAGCCACTTTCTATTCTGTGCTTTGAATATCTCGCTCTAGCTCTTTTTAAATCTCTCCTCTGGCAGCTCAGCGGACGCTCTTTTTACCTTTCTACCCTGGCGCCTCAAATCCCCTTCTTTTTAAAAATATCACCTGTTCGTTCTCAGCTCCCTGCTCTCTCGCGAAATCTCTGCTCTCACTGTTCAGCTGCAGCACTAAAAGAGTAATTAAACCTGCCCTGACTGCCAAGAGTCTATCCAGGAATTGGAGACTGTTGAGTTTAATTAAGAGAGATCACTGGTTTGTAACACCATGCCTTAAAATAAGTACATGCTTGTACAAACTAGTTGCATTTTGATATCGCAACAGAGAAGTTGAATGAAGAGAATGAATGGCGAACTGGATTTTGAGATATTAATTGACAACTTATTGCAGATAAGGATGCTTAAGGGCATTTAGGCTCATTAAAGAGGACAGAGGCGCGGGATGTGGGTGCAGGAGGGATCGCTTTCCAATTACATGCAATTCGGTAATGCAAAGAAAACAAATACTGTTTGTAATCGTTTTGTTTCAGTCTGGATGATGGTAGCCAGTGGTGTCACCACGAATTTGGGTTTGTTACATTTTTGCTCGATATAAACCAGTTAGATCTTGGAATACAGCACAACGTATCCAAAAGTGCTAGTGATGCACACATGCCGGGGTGGGATTTAAGCAGTGACGATATTACGAATCCGTTGCAATAGGACATGGAGAGACGAGCAGAAGAGGCAGGAGTTTAGCAGATGCAATTTAATGTATTGCAAAGTAAAATAACACAATTTGGCAGCAGGGATAGTGAGGGGAAATAGAGACGGAATATCACTGTCCTAAATAATGTGATAGAATGGAGGGACCAAGGTCCTTGTGCTTCGATGTTAGAGTGTGGTAGACAAAGCCGTGCCTCGGTTATAAATAATTGCCGCCACCGAGCTTGGCACTGCGCTTTGAGGGCGGGATATGGAGTGCGCTGCGGTGACCGGTGAATGCGGGCGACCTTTCCTATCTGAGTAAGTTTGAAGGTGTCTGTTCAGAGACACAAATGAGGGGCCTTATTCGTATTTAAGATTCAATGGCTAGCACGAGCAAAGACAGGGAAAATGGGGGAAATATTGCTCGGGTGCGGAGAAAAGACAGAAAAGAAACGAGCGAATGACAAGATCCTGAAGTGTTCTCCGGAAATCTAGAAGGCTTTTAAACGTTTATCGGAAAATCTGCAAAATATTGAATTAATGCACTCCAGCGAATGTACCACCGAGGCCGAGGAAGAGGGCATTGGTGAAAAACGTACACAGGCTGCTGAAATAGCGAATTCTTCCGACGCGCTTCCCACTGAAGAATTAATATATGGTCCAGCAAATTGGCCAGGTTTATTCAACAAGAAGACGATAGACATTACAGAGAGGAGACGGCCTGTGAAAATAATGAGCAGTGCCTATGTCTTTCCAAACGCTGATGAGAGCGAAACCTTTCAGGAGACTTAAGCTCACGGGAAATGCCAAACGGAGAAAGAGTTGAAACAAATTGCCTGGTGTATATGAAAAATCGCTGATGCGGCTTTTTGATTCTGCTGCAAATTGTACATCTCAGAAACTGCACGCAAATTATGAAAATAATGTTGCAGTGCCTGGAATTATCTCAATGAATGACTGCAATGCCATCGAATTATCAACAAAGGTGAAAAAAAATTGACAAGCAACGTTGACAGGCATTTTAGCAGCCGTTCAGCTCTTAGTCGATCATAACTCAGAATTTCGTTGAACACATGCAAGACTTTATGAACAGAAAAGTGAATCCTTTCTTGGATTAATTGACATTAGAGCTAAATTCGACCCTATAATGCAAGGATATGTCCCTTGCGTTAAAAACTAATACACGCCAGACCATTTTCTTGGACCTCGTATTCAAAATGAGCTAATTTCGATGATGGCGTTGCATCTGAAGATAATAAACCTTATTGTTAAGGCGAAGGATGCAATACACCTTGTGCTTAATCTTGTCAGTACCCCTGGCCTGAGTGATGAAGGTCAGATATTCCTTGGGCTTCGTTAGGTTGCGCTGACTTCTGAAGATGTGAATCGAAGGTAGGATTTGAGTCATTTTCTGCTAATTCAGACAAAAATTGGCAAAACCTGTCTGATTCTCTCAATCATGCGCCAGATGGAAGCCGCTGAACCTCTGGATACTGCAAGACGATGGGCACCGAGAATATTGCGGCCATTGTACTGAAGGATTGTGAAACCCATAGTGCCTGTGCCATACTCATGCTGCTCCAGTACAGATTCAACACTGGCATCTACGCAAATATGCGAACAATCGCCCAGGGACGTGATACACAAACACGCAGCACAAACCCAACCCGTTCATTAACAGTCCATCAGCCAAGATTTCATCATCAGGAAAGAAATGGAAGGGTTCATCATGCGGCATCTGATCAGCAGTACTCTGCTCACTGAGGCTCAGTTTGGATTCCACAAGGTTCACTCTGTTCCCAATAGTATCACAGCCATGGTCCAAACATGGGGATAAGAGCTGAACTCCAGATGTGACGTGACAGTGACCACACTTAATTTCAAGGCAGTATGTGATCCCATGTGGTATCATGGCGCCCGCAAGTAACTGGAGTCAATGCGAATCAACGGGAAGCTCCCCGTGGGATGGAGTCTTACCTGACACAAATGAATATTTTTGTGGTAGTTGCAGGTCATTCATTTCAGTTCAAGGATGTCACTGCAGGAGATGCTCAGGATTGGGCCTAGTCCTCAGCATCTTCAGCTGCTTCATCTATCACTTTTCTTCCAACATAAGGTCAGAAGTGGGGAGGTTCGATGACGATTGCTCAATGGACAGAACATTTGCAACTCCTCAAATACTGAGCCATCCATGCCCAAATATAGGAATATCTGGACATTATCCAGGCTTGGGGAGAGACGAGCCAAGTAACGTTCACGCCACATAAGCACTAAGCATTTTTTATATCCAAAAAATAATCTTACCATCGTCCCTTGGCACTCAATGATATTATGATTTCCGAAACCCCCGCTATCATCATCCTAAGAACAACCGTTGATCAGTAACTGAACTGGCCCAGCCATACAAATACTGTGGCTATAAGAGCAGGCCAGGGGCTAGGAAATCTGGGGCGAGTAACTCACGACCTGCCTCCCCAATGCTTGGCCAACATCTACAATGCACAATTCAGGAGTTCCCGGATGAATGCTGCTCCAACAGCCCTCAGGAACCTCAAAACCATCCTCCACAAAGCTTGATTGGCAGCCCTTCAATAAACGTGCGCTCCCACCACCACCGACAAACAGTGATGGCAGTGCACACCAGCTACGATATTTTCCTCAGGAACACACCACTCTACCTTAGCTAGTACATCCCAAATCCAGAACAGCTGCCGTCTAGAAGGACAGGAACAGCAGGTTCTTGGGAACACCAGCACTTGCAAGTTTTCCTCACCGCCACTCATCATCACAGCTTGGGAATATAACCGTTCCTTCATTGTCGCTGAGTCAGACCCTGGAGCTACCTCCCTAACTGAACTGTGGGTTTATCTGCACCACATGCACAGCCAAGTCTCAAGAATGTAGCTCCCCACCAATTTCTCAAGGGTAATTAGGACGGGCAGTAAATGGCTGCCTAGACAGCGATGCCAACATCCTGTAAAAGAATAATAAAATATAGACATGTTAATGAGGTGAGTATTTTTCCAACATTTCGTCAATATGTGGCATTCTGTTAGTATACAATGAATGCAATGTCATGGAATTTATTCAATGTAGAGTTGGAAAGATTTTTAGCAGAGCAGGGGATTATGGGTTATGGACCATGTCGGAAGTTGGTGTACAGAGAGCTTGCAGGTCAGTTATGACCTTAATGAATAGTGGAGCAGGATAGAAGTGCTGATTGGGCTGCTCAAGCCGCTAAGCCCTATATTCAAATCTAACTTTTTCCCTAATTGTAAACAATGTATATACTTATTTACTCCTGTATTCCAATCCTCTTTCAAATAATGTCAACGTGTCATCTGCCCTCTTAATCGATTTCTTTAAATGCAAGTCCTCGCGTTTCACACTTTTTAAATATTATACTCTGCTTTCATAATATTAGGGCGGAAGTAAATGACTTCGACACATGACACTTCATCTAACATCATACTGAACGCTCAATTCACCATTCTATATCTCTCTGCAAGCTTTCTGTTCTCCCCTCAGCTTACCTTTCTGCATAGGTCTATATCATCAGCAAAGGTAGATACATAATTCTTTGTCTCTACCCTCGAGTCATTAGGATTGATTTTAAGAGCCATTCAGCCACTTTTAGCCTTTTACACAGGAACATGATAAGGTCATTCTGAGCGTCGGGCATTTTAGAATTGAAATGGAGTAGGTATTCAATGCCGCGAACCAGTTTCGCAGAAATAGAAGAAGGCTATTCAGTCCTTCTGGTGTTTGTTACAGACGAGGAGGCAGAAGGCATTCAGTCTCTGTCCATCCTATTACACAGGGAGAGGGGGGAACACAATTCATCCCATTTTCGAACCTGTAAGACAGCAACAGGGGATGTCATTTAGCACCCACAGCCTGTTGCCGTGGAACACTGGAATGGGAGCAATAAGCACGTCGTTGGAATGCTCAACACAGGCCCTAATGTATTCCACAAGTTTGAAAAATTATGCTTCTCTTGTAGAATTACATATGTTGCGGGATATCGATGTTAATGATTTCTTTGTTGTTGCTGGTTTTCATGACATGACAGTAACCAAGTGGAAGCTTTGATGGGTGCCTCTGGCGCATGCAACCGCGAGGAATGGGTGATCCAAGGTGGTGAAGTGAAGTTGTCAGATGATAACAGTTGTTTCAGCAAAAACTACGCGACATCGGTTTGTGCAACCACAATTTATGACTAGATTCACAAGAAGAAATGTGGGCCGTTTATGGTCCAGGAACGGATCATGGGCGAATTCAATTTGCATTTAAACTGGAAAAATTAGGTTGGTAGTAGAAGGATGGATGAATAATACATATAATGCCTCCGATATATATACATATATATATATATATATATAACAGGGATATTAGGCTAGGGGATAGATCAAAGGAGAAGCATTGGCTGACAGTTAATGAGGCGTTTCAGAAGAGTCAGAATAAGTATATATCTGCAGTAAAGGAAGATTCTTAAGGGACGACCCACCATCCGCGGATCACTAAAAAAGTTAGTGAAAGCGTCGAGCTGATGGAAAACGAAATAGATCGTGTAAAGCTTGCTGCCAGGTCTGATGATTGTCCAGATTAAAATGAACATCAAGGAATGACTAAATCGTTACCAGGAATAAGAACTTAGAGTATGATGGGAAACAATCTAGAGATGTAAAACGTACAGAAACAGTTTCGACAGATAATTCCGAAAGGAAAAGAGTAAGTAAAGAGAGGCATATTCCCATTCTGAATTAAAAAATGGAGTCCATATTATCCAATAAGGAAATGGCGGATGAAATGAATGCATATTTTGCTTCTGTATTCAGCAAACCAGTAACACAAATGTTCCACTAATAGCTGTAAAGCAAGAGAGGAAAGGGAGAGGGAAACTTGGTGAAATTGCCATCACCAGGAAAAAGGTCGTGAACAAACTGATGGAGCTGCCGGCAGACACGTCTCTGGGTCCTCAGGAACATCATCCTCGGAGTTTAAAAGAGGTGGCTAATGAGGTAGTAGATGCGTTGGTGTTAAAATTCCAATATTCCCTAGTTTCTGGAAACTTCCCATTCCACTGGGAGTACGAAAAAAACCTCACTATTCAAGAAGGAAGGGATATGGAAAACAGGAAACTAGGTGCCAGTTAGCTTGACATCTGCCATGGGGACAGTGTTAGAAACGATCAGGCAGGATGTTATAGCTGGGAACTTAGCGATAATCAAGATAATTAGGAAGAGAATCCATGCTATTGTGAAATCTTGTTTAACCATTGAATTGGAGTTTCTTGAATGATTAACGTGCGTTGTGGATAAAGGGGTGCTTTTTATGTGCTGTATTTCGGATTCTCGGAAGGCATTTGATAAGATGCCGCATCAAAGTTTATTTTAGATGAAAAATGCTCATGGCCTATGGGGTAACTTATTAGCATGGATAGAAAATTGGTTAGCTGGCAGATAGCAGAGACGATGGAGCGTAATTTGCGAAAATGGGACGAGGGACAAGGATAATAAAACTGGTAATACTTAACCTGAGAAAGGCTGCAGGATTCCGAACTGAAGGGGGATCAGGCAGTTCAAGTGCACGAGTTGGAAAAAGTGGCCTTGCAGGGAGAGCATTCTAGTTCAGAAGGGTAATGAAATGCTATGCATTATTTGTAAGGGGAATTGAAATTAAAAATAACGATACTATTCTTCACTTAAACAGATTATTGCTGAAATCTGGAATATTGTTTGTAGTTTTGATTTTCATGTTTATGGAAGGACGTGAATGCATGGAGGCGCTTCATAGAAGGCTCTCTAGGTTGTCACCTGGAATGAATGGAATGTCTTGTGAAGAAAGGTCCGGAAGATCGGACTTGCCTCCACAGCATTTTACAGGAGGCAGGGGTGAAATAATTGAAGTGTATGCGAACCTGAAACCTTTGTACAAGGCGGTGGGAAACCATCTTTCATATTTTGGGGGAGCCATGAATTAGGAGGCGTCTATTTAAAAAAAATGGTTTGCCCTTTTAGGACAGAGGTTATGAATTTGTGTGTGTTTTTTTTTAGTTTCGACTCAAGGTTTATCTGACATTTGAACTCCCTGCAATAAAATTAATCAAAGGTTATGGGCTTGGATGGGATTTTTGAACTCGAAAAAAACAGATTATCCATGAACTTAATGAAAGGTGGGGAAGGCTCGATGGGCCAAATAGCCTATGTCTGCACACATCTTCTGTGTTCGTATATTCTTAATCGTGACGACATGGACGAATTTGATCACAACAACATAGAGCTTCAATTTAAGTTGTTGCCAGAGCGAAAGAGCTCAGTGAGCACAAGGGGGATGGATGAATGAGGTTTCGTGTGAGTTCGGATACAGGCAGCAAAGTTCTAGTTAAGTTTTGATCATACGGATTTGTCATTGTGTGTTGCCAGGAAAATAATTAGAAAAGTTGAGCTTGGATTTCCCAAAAGGACAGGTGAGGCCTTGAGCAGCAGATGATCCGGAGTAGATGTTCTGATATAATGTTGGGGATCGAGTGCTGGGTGAGTGTGATGATCTGGAGGTGCATAGCAATCATGGCCAAGTAGATCGCAGAGGGTGTGACCTGTCTGGTTCAGCATCAGATATTGGCCAGACACCGGTTCAGGAAAGCGTATTGATTAGAAATGAGGAAAATGTCCGGCATCTTCACAATTTTGAGCAACACGGACTGTAATGCAATGAATCATTGATTTCAGGCGTAGCATCTGGATATAATGATTTAACAGGAAGTACGCCAAAGCAATGATGGTAGAGTAAGCTAACGAGATCATCGGTAAGTTAAGAATGGGTAGTCCTGTTAATAACTGAATGCAGATATTCAGAAATAAAAAGACAAAACAGGGCAGATTAAATGGCTACAAGAGTGAGAGAGTCAAACATCGTTCATACAATTACTCACTGAGTACAGTTTCTTACTAGGGAACAAACAATAGCCACGATAGCGAATAAATGTATCAAAGCACTAGTCCGAAATGGATCCGTTTGGCTTAGTTATCGACTAATGATCTGCAGAAATAACGTTGAAAATGTAAGATGATCCGCTGTCCCTTGTTTGAACATTACAATCTATTGTTCCCACATCGATTGCATTGTGGTAACATTCGAATCAATTGATCTCAGATTCAGATCCAGGTTTGCAACATTCAAATCGATTGTTCTCAGATTCAAATACATTGTTGCAACATTTCATTCTGTTATTCTCAAATTCAGATCCATTGCTGTAACATCCTAATCTATTGTTCTCAGATTCAGATCTGTGCAGGCAAACTGGGTAAATGTTGCTAGAAAGTGGAAATCCAACGGCAATTTGGAATCTCATTGACTCCCGTGGAATGCAGCGGCAGGCCTGTTTTCCATAGCATAGTGGTTGAATTCACCGACGGGGTGAAAAGTCATTGTTTGAATTGTGCGCTGTGGAAGACGTGCTCAGGCTTTTGATTAGCAAATCGGTTTTCATTTCCGCATGATGATCGACCTAAAGAGCACCTCCTCGTGAATTGGGACAGAAGGCAGTTTTGCAAATATACACCATGAGTAAAGTTTCTGGAAAGATCAGGATATCAAAATCCCCTGTGGGCAACAGCCCTGCAATCCATCATGCTGCCGGCTTCCATCTTGTAGACGTCGCAAAGTTTACCCAAAATAACGCATCCCAATGTTTATCCAGGGCAATTTTTTAAAAAAAAAACATGCTTCATAATCGACAACGGCACAAGTCATACCAGACTTTACGATAACTGATGATGTCAACGTAATTCACATCCCGACCACGATTGAGCATCCAGGGCGAACTGACGACAACAGGTTCCAGTCAGGATCACAGCTCCACGTCGCCTGTACCCGAAGCTGTTGAAGCCTGAAGTAAGGCTGTGATGGTCAGAGTGCCAACTGCAATGTACGCAATGCGTTTCGGTGAGCTCCAAATTGGCAAACTCAGTGAAGAAGGAACATTTGAAGGCAGGCAAATTTCCATTACGCACTCCACCCTTTCACATTATTGCTGTTTTTTTACATTACTTATGGTATGTGAACGCTTCCCTTCAGCACATAAAAATTCAAGCCGAAGGAAATAACAACCTTGCATGCAGTCGCCTCAAAAGGCCAAGCTAACCATGAGTATAAACAAAGTTTCGCCAAGAATCTCCTGTTTCTCTCAACAAAGCATCAAATCTTTACCGCCTGGTAACTCGCCCTACTTCAACTACAGTTCTGACTGCTAAATGAGCCTGGATTTTGAAAGCCGCTCAATAAACTCTTCAGAACACGCTGTGCTTAAAGGTGAGGTAAACTGTTCGATTTCAGCTTTGCCAGCAGCCCGTGTCATGCATGGCTTGTTCCTCCAAACTAAGATGTTCTGTCCCAGGTGTGACGCCCAGATTTTGAAAATGTCCGCTGGGCGAGAAACCCGGTCAATTTTCATGGAAACCCAATTTGTTGAAAAAACTCGGCGGGCCTGAAAGCATCTATGGAAAGAAAGATAGTGTTTACTTTACGAGTCTGTGCGGCACTTCTTAAAAACGATCATTTGTAAACTTTGTTCGGACGTGTTTGCATAAGTTGCCGTACGCAGGCTATCCTCACCGCATTTCTGCACTCCTCTTTAGGCAGTTAACACTTAGTCTGAAATGAAAACTGCCTTGTGGATATCCTATCCAGTTGTCTCGTAAACGACTGCATCAAAACACGCTTTCCCAATGTAGCCTCTGCTTTCCTGACCTCATCACCCTCTGCTGGTCCTCACTTCTGCAACGGCAGGTTTCAAGAAATTCTTGATTTTTAACCCTTCGATCGAGCGCCTTGTTTTATTTCTGTGCTGAACGCTGACCATGAGAATTCAAGCTTATTGTTATCCATTTTGCATGGCGCCGCTTTCGTACATGGATCCTGCTGCTGCAATAATCCTTTATCTCTGAAGAGGGACCAAGAAGGACTTAAAATCCAGAGAGCCACAGCCCGTGATTTGGAAACGTTGCATCTGACAAGTTTGCTTATGTTGCTGAGTGTAAATGAATAAAGAAACGTCTTCCTATACCGGTTACATGTGATGTTTTGTATCCGACACTATGACATGGTTTGTGTGGATTATGGAAATAGAGCAGGGAGTTTGGCTGCAGGAGATAGGCGTCTGAAGCAGTTGGCCAACTTGAATTCCTTGCGATTTTTTTGCGAGAATTTGCGAGTGTCAAAATGAGGGAAAGAGCCGAGGAAGAAGCATCTTTGCTTCTGTACAACGGGAAAAACTGTGGCCATGTAGCGATTTTCAAGAAAGAAGATGCCTCCCGTTTAAACCAATGGAAGGTAAATATCTGCATTGTGCAGTCAAACTGTGTAACCATTTCTTCAAAATGAAAATCCCACGGCAAATTGGAAACTCATTTGCTCCCTTGGAGAGCAGGAGCAGGCCTCTCCTCGTTAGTATAGTGGTGAGAATCCCCGCCTGTCACGCGGGAGACCGGGGTTTAATTCCCCGACGGAGAGACAAATCCTTGTTCGATTAGTGCGAGGTGGAACGCGTGCTCAAACTTTTGATTCGCAAACAGGTTTTAATTTCCACAAGGTGATCGACTGAAAGGGCATCGACACAGAAAATCGGACAGAAGGCAGAATGGCAAAAATGCACCATGAGCAGATTTTCTGGACTGCTCTGGTTCTCAATATCACCTGTGACAAACGGCCCTTTTCGCCATCATTCTGTCTTCTTTCACCTTGTGAGCGTCGAAACGTTTTCCCAAAATACCGCATCTCCATGTGTATACAGGGCACATTACTAAAAAAACAAACGTTAGTGACGAAAACGGCACAAACTTCAAAAGATATTGCGGTAATTGCTGAGGCCGACGAACTTCACATCCCGCCCACGATTCAGCATCCAGGGCTAACTGCCGACGACTGTCGCGGAAAACGGAGTGAACACTCAGGCCCAGGAGGTTTGTATCGGAAGCCTTTATTAAATCGTGATATCACGGAGAGCCCAGTAGCATACAATGGAGCTAGCTGACACTCTGAGGAAGCATCAGAGTACACACATAGTTATAGTAAAATTCGTACATATCAAAGAGCTTGAAGGTGATAAAAGTGCCTAACCTTCAACAGTTAATTACATTGAGAATCATTATCTTTGGCATGCAACACGCAATTATTCTATTCTAGTTTATAACTACACAAGATATTAGGAGGAGCCCACTGGTGATAAAAAGTGAGATAGAGTACAGATAACCATGCTTGACTTTATCTTTAGTGCTCGGGGGTGGACACTCTAGAGAACAGATGACCATTGCTTGATCCTGTCTCTTTGTGTTGGGGCAGACATCCTAGCCTTGTCTCAAGGATTCTTGGAAGCTTGTTTATGATACTCCTTTTCTCCTTTCCTGCTCAATTAGCTGGCAGCTGCAGGTGTGCCTGCTAGAACAAAAGAGGGAACTGTGCTGTAGTATTCCACTATGATTTTAACCGTTTAAGCCTTAGTTGTCCTGTAGATGTATTTTATTCTTCCACAATCCCTCCTGGTTAATCTTTTAGATTAATAACAATGAGGAATAGTATCTTCATCATCATAAGGGGGCTCATAACCATAAGGAAAAGGCCTATCCCTGGCAGGGTAAACTTTTTCTCCCCACCAGTGGGTTTCGCTGGGGCCAGTGCGAGTCAATTGAGGAACAATTGAAGCTCCTCCTAATCCAGTGGTGACTCCATTCATAGCCCCATTAACACATTGGCACAGCAAATCCTCAAAGTAGCACATGCACAACACCCTACAACACCTATTAAAACTAACCCAATTAAAACATACAGCAGCCAACTTCCCCAACTGGAGAACCACCACGTTACTGTAGCCCACCAGGAATCCATGTTATAAAAATTGCTCAATCTTTACCCAGCTTTCTTTATTTCTTGCACTTTATCCATAACATGCTGACCCAGGTTAGTAATATTCTCAGAAACATCAGGCACATAACTGCAGCATTCTGAACCTATTATCGCACAAGTGCCACCCTTTTCAGCTAGGACGAAATCAAGGGCCATTCTATTTTGCAGTGCTGTCAGGCGTAGAGCTATCATTTCAGTAGTGATGGCTGAAACCTGTTCCTGTGTCTCCATCAAAGCATCAGTTGTTGAATTAGCAAACTTTTCAAGTGCAGCTGCCAGGTTAATAACCTCTAGGGAATTACGAGCAGTCCCGTATGAGGCGAAGACAAACATCCAGAATCGCTCGGCCTCCGAAATGTCACGGCGATGCAGACGCAGATGCGAGTTAATATCTACTCTACTTATACAACGGAGGTACGGATTCAAAATGCCATGTAGCAGGAACCCGTCCAGGTGGGAGTGGTAGCGCCTTTGCCCAAATTTTCGGCATCTTGATGAAAAAAGGAAGATAATTGCGGCATCTCAGGCAGCCAGGGATATGCTTTTCTCCACAAACCCAGTAATTACCGTTTAGAGGATTTTGAGGACCATAACTACCAGAGCTGGTAAATATCGTGTTTTGACAAGAACTCTTTCCCAGGTTATAGGTACCAGTTGCAAGGGTGGAACACCAACCGCTGGCGTTTATCGGTTCCGGAGGTGGCCTGATTTTTATCCCATGATTTGTGTAGTTCCACCCCTTAGTAGGTGGAGAGCGAGGGAACCATCACCTAAACATATTGGGTTCTGCATCATCTGGCTGGATATGGAAGATTGTGAGATCCTTTATTTCTTCCTCAGTCAGGGGTTTTGCCGGATAGGTGCCTGACTCACCTCCATGGTGGGAAATCTGGGCACATATCCAACAGGCGCCCTGTCCTACTTGTCCAGCATAGGTGCGGCATAAAGACAAAAAAAGACAAAGAAGTGTGGGAATTCTTTTAGGTACACTCCATAACAAACAGCAAAAGGATAACATATAGCAAAAAGCAGTATCTGATACATAATGCAAGTTAATAAACTATTAGCAATGGTTATAGGACTGCAGGACAATGTTTCTTGCAACGAGTGGCGTGGATCCAATCTTCCTTCCCTTTAACCTTCAGGGCCGTTCGAGTTGTCAGCAGTACCAGATAGGGTCCTTTCCACCTAGGAGATGGAATATATTTGTTTATTTTTTTTTGCATACACTTGATCACCCGGCTGAAAGGTGTGTATAGGTATATCTCCCACGGTTGCCTGAGCCTGCCTGGCCCTCTCATGTAGTTCAGCTGCTGTTTTACAAATTTGCCTGGGCGTAAGCCAGGGACTTTTCATCATTCCAAATTAAGGCTAATTTCTCAGCACATACAGGAGGTTTGGCTCCGGTTGTCATGGGGCGTCCCATGAGGGCTTCATGGGGTGTTATTCCAGTAACTCTATTCTTTCGGTTTCGCATAGCGAAGACCACTACTGGGAGCGCTTCGGGCCACGAAAGATTAGTATCCTGACAAACCTTAGATAAGGTGTTCTTTCGTTCCCCATTTGCCCTTTCAACTATTCCTGAGGACTGTGGCTGGTAAGGAATATGCAACATCCACTGAAAACCCATGATCTGCACTAAATCCTTTACTATTTTCCCAGTGAAGTGAGTCCCTCGATCACTGTTTATTCCGATAGATATTCCATACCTAGGTATCAGTTCTTTCCACAATATTCTCACTACTGTTCGCGCATCATGCCTTCGTATAGGGTAGGCTTCAACCCATCGGGTGACCATATCTACTGTTACCGATAAGAACTTATACACTGAGGCCGGGGGCATATGTACGACATCAATTTGCAAGTTTTCAAAAGGCATTTTAGGCATTGGTAGGTGATCGTACATAGCTGCTGCTGTCCCTTAATTATTCTGCTGGCAAATCAGGCAAGAAAGTGTGACTTTTTGTATCGTTGGAGTGATACCAGGTGCAAACTATTGTTGGTTTATTGCATGTTGCATCCCCTCTTTGCCCATGTGTTTCTGTGCATGCACTAGGCGACACAGGGGCAAAAACAGTCTTCGAGGACATACCAGTCGTCATCCGAATGGAACCAAAAACCGTTTTTATAATAGCATTGCGCCTTTTCCCATGCCCGTATTTCCTGCTTAGTACAGTTTTGTTGGGCTGCCTGTAACTCGACAGACTCCAGAGCAGGAAGGGGGGCACGATTTAGAAGACAGAGCGCTTGCAAAAGAGGGGTCTGCGCAGCTGCGACTTCTTTAGCTGCTTGGTCAGCGCGCGTATTCCCCACAGAGACATCATCAGTCAGTTTAGTGTGTGCTTAACATGTGACCGCCAGACGTTTAGGCAATTTACTCGTTTCTAGGAGGTTCAGCACGAGCTGGGAATGTTTAATAGGCCGACCTGCTGACGTAATAAAACCCCGATTTTTTCGATATTTGACCGAAATCATGGACGACGCCAAAGGCATATCGGGAATCGGTGTAAATATTGGCCGCTCGACCTTTAGCCAGGATACAAGCTCTGGTTAGGGCAAACAGTTCTGCTGCCCGTGCCGAAGTGCCAGGGGGTAGTGCGTAAGCTTCCCCGATGTGGTGTTGGCTCACAACAGCCTAACCGGCGAGGAGCAAATAGTCTCTAGGTCGATGATAGGAGCCGTCGGTGTAAAAAGTAACGTCTGGGTCCTGAAGAGGATCCATCTGCAAATCCATTCTAGGAGAAGTGGATTGCTCGACAATGGCAATACAGTCATGTTCCACCTCTTCAGGGGACTCGGGAACAAAAGTGGCGGGGTTAATGGCCGGCGGTCGGCGATAGGTGTAGTTGGGATGCGATAATAAAATAACTTCATACCCCGTTCGTCGTGAGGCAGTAAAATGTTGTGTAGGAGCAGAATTTATTCGCAGCATGACGGCATGGGGCACTCGTACCTCACAAGGGTGATCGAGGACTAACGGCAACGACTTTTTAACCATTGTGGCCGCGGCGCCAACAGCACGGAGACATGCAGGCATCCCCATCACCACAGCGGGAAGAGCCGTAGAATAATAAGCGGTCGGTCGCCTACCTCCATTATGGTCTTGAGTAAGAACTCCGATGGCGAATCCCTTCTTTTCGCAAGCGTGTAGCTGAAAGGGACGCTCATAGTTGGGTAGCCACAGAGCCGGGGCCGTGGTTATAGCTGCTTTGAGAGCTTTAAACGCTGCCTCCTGTTTTGCGATCCACTGGACAATCGCAGGCGCTTCCCCATCGTAGCTGAATGGAGGACAGCATCATGTAGACGGTAATCGGGAATCCACTGTCTGCAATAGCCCACTATACCTAGGAAGGAAAGAATCTCTCTCTTTGTTTTAGGGGCAGGTATCCGCAGGAAGGCTTGTACTCGTTCGGGTCCGATCTGCCGAGTCCCTGTTTTTAAAGTGAATCCCAGGTAGTGTACTAATGGCTGGCAGAACTGCAGTTTACGTCTAGATACTCTATGGCCTCTCGTTGCTAGGAATCGAAGTAAAGTTACTGAGTCTTTCACACAGTCTGTCAGTGTGGGTAAGGCCACTAAAAGATCATCGGCATACTGTATCATTGTGGAGTTCTCATTTAAATAACATTCGTCCAAGTCCCGCTTTACTGCAGCAGCGTATACAGCAGGACTTTCAGTGTATCCCTGGGGAAGCCTCGTCAGGTATGTTGTTGCCCTTTATAGGTAAATGCGAACAAATAATGACTGTCGGGATGGAGGGGGATAGAAAAGAAAGCGGAGCATAGGTCTATCACAGTATAAGCCACGGCGATAGTCGGGATGGAGGACAGGATTACATTTACATCGGGTACTACCGGCGCTATGGGGTCCACTATGCTATTTACGGCTCGCAAGTCCTGTACAAAACGCCATTCGTTTGGCTGTCCAATTTTAGGTATCGGTAATCTGGGTGTGTTACAGGGGCTCATGGTGGGTTTAAGAGCCCCTTGTTGAAGCAGAATATTTACGACGGGAGCTATGCCTGCCTCAGCGTCAGGGGTTAACCAGTATTGACGAACGCAGGACAGGACAGCAATTTTCCGCAGCTTAACACAATGATCTGGGGCGGAGAGCACTCGGCCGACATGATTTTTATGCAATGCCCACAGACCACCCTCGACTACGTCAAACGCATAGGGTCCGACAAAGTCAGACTGCTCGGGGGGCTGTTGTCGCTGAAATTTGGCTGGGGGGTCAATTACTTTACAGGAGACCCCGGAAATCCCTTGGAGATAGATCCTACCCTCAACAGATCCGAACCATTCCACTGATCCAATTCAATTCAGAGGTAGAGGTCTGTGAAAGTCTTCTTTATCATGGGACCGATATGGTATGACCCATAGGGGGGCCGAATAGCTAGGGTCAGATGGGGCACAGACTCAGAGTCTGTTTGAAACAGAGGCTGCTGCTCCGTTGTCAAGTGTACCGGTCCGCCCAAGCCCGCCTCGCCGAAGTAAAGGTAGGGATCAGGGCAGATGGGAGTCACAGTTTCTATGAGAGTGCTGACCCTTTGATGATAATCGGGGTTATCTTTCACTGTATACCATGCCGTACAATGGTGATGAGAGTAATTCAGCACTACCTGTAACAATCTTTTTAGGGTTTTAACAGGCGGCGCGCTAGGTAATCTATCAAGTTCCTGCCACAATCGGCTCATCCCTGCCATGTAAGGATTATCTTCAAGTTGCCAGCAGTATAAAATTGGCTCAGACTTAGTCTCAGGGGCGTCATCAGGGGCAAGGAGCAGGGATGCTAACTGGTGAGTTTGGGGTGTGGGCACTTCCATGTACATGCCTTGTGGCGTGCAGTAAATAGTGGCCCCTAATTTACACAGAGTTTGGCGTCCCAGCAAGGGTAACGGAGTGGTTTTCGAAACTATCAGAGTCTCCTCCACACGGTTGTCTTCCAGTGACAAGGCAACTCGCTTAGGTAGAGGTTCCGACAGGGGAACGCCTGCCACTCCTACGATTACTACCCTTTTCTGACTAAGGGGTAATCCCAGGGAGGGAGGTCCAGAGGAAAGGGTAGCGCCAGTGTCCACCACGGCTCGTAAATGTTTGTCTCCTATTCTAAGGGTTACCATAGGGTGGGCTTCAGAGTCTTGGGAAAGTGATATAACTGCTCCCTGTACCATAGCCTCCCCTGGGTCCCCCTATTCTTGGGGAAAAGGGTTATTGTAAGTAAAGGGGGGAATCGCCACAGTCTGCTGGCCATGGGACCCAGCAGGTTCCCTAGGGGGACCCGATCGACATTCTCTAGCCCAGTCTCCCCCTTTTCCGCATTTGTAACGGGTGTCAAGGGATTTATCTCTTCTCTGGCTTCTTACCTGTCCCTTACGTTTATTCTGACTCTGGCGAAATAATTGAGTTTTCTGCTGTTTGGAGCCCTCCCTGTAGCTAACATATAGTCCCTGTCGGTCCATATTAACCAAAGACCACTTCAGACCACTTAAAAGTTTGCCAATTTCAGTTTCGCATTTTGAAAGACTGGCCATGTTGGGGCCACATGCAATTCAGCAGTGTTTGTATGGCTAAGGGTCCGTTGTCTTCCAGCTGAACGCCCGCGTGCTCTTCCCAAGTATTACGAAATTGGGCAATAAAATCAGGGGCGCTTTCCTCTTTCCTTTGCAGGCACCGAGTTGCGCTTTCCTCTTTCCTTTGCAGGCACCGAGTTGCTTCCCCCATGACCCCGTGTCTTTGCGCTGCTGCCATAATAGCAGCTTTGCCCCTGCCTTGCAGCCAATGTTTTAAACATTCATTCCCAGCCTCAGCTAGCTCATCGTCTTTCCGCCAATCCCCGTTCTCCCCAGGCGGCACCGGAAAGGTATTTTTTAAGGCGGCCCACGAGCTACCATAATCAAACTTTAGTAAGGCTTGCAAATCGCCCGGAAGGGGCTGGTAAATTTCACACATCTGCTCCAGTCAATTTATAAACCCAGATGGGCATTTTATAGGATTGGGCGCTTCAGCTATCATAGCTCGAGCTTCCGCTGGAGTCCAGGGTTTGAGTAGAGCCGTGTCACCAATCATTATTTTAGGGTTCTGAAGTACATGAGAGGTAGTCTCAGCCGCTGCCTTCCTAGAAAGGTTTCGTGTCAACCTCACTGGACGTTAGTCATTGCTCTGACTACCGACGCCAGATTCCCTTGTGTAGGGGCCGAGATCAGGTTGGGTACTGTCTGGGACATTATTTGATGGTCCCGCTTCTGCTCCCTCCCCCAAACCGGCAGCGGCAGCCGCGGAAGCCCCATTGGATTGTCTCCAAGCCGCGGCTATTTCTATGAGTTCGTCCGTTAAAGGGTCGGGAAGGGTTGGCCAATGAGGGTTGCCAGATGCCGGGAGTCTTGGAAACAAGGTATAAGGTCCCATTGGGTCGGTGCCGAGGGGATATGGTGGAGGGGCAGATGCTGCAGTTGGAAGTGCATCTATCAGCTTTTCACTACCTTCGGTCTGATTTTCCTTTTTATTCTTTACTTTGGGCGTTTGGTGGCATTTCGCCACCTCCATCCATTTACTAAAACAACCCATCACATAGTCGAAATCCCAGTTGGGATCTCCAACCCCATTTGCTACCCCATCCCACCAGGCCTGGATAAGGGGTATTTTAAAACTTCCCCCATACGGCCATTCTCCCCGCGTCCACCCGTACAGGTCGCTGCTAAAAGGCACCGCATACCGATCATCGCCCGTTTCTCGTATTACAACGTCGGCTGGCGACCCCGGAGGGACCAGCGGATCTCCTACCTGCTGACGAGCTTTGGTTACCAAAATCCTTCGTTTTTCAGTTTTCTTACCCATCTTTTAGGGTCCCTGTTTCAGTTCCTGTTTCGGTTTGGTCTCAGTACATTGAGAGGCAGGGGGAGTGGCAGAGCCCGCTCTGCTGCTGAGACCTCCCATTTATCTGAAAAGGAAACACAATTAGCAGCGCGGCGCGTTTCCTACCCCATGCGCTCACCGGTGTTTAAGAATTCCTTAACAAGACCTCCGATTCTTTGGGTCACTCAAGTCTCTTTGGTCGGTAGCTAACCTTTTACTCGCCTTCCCCTTCTCAGCTGGGACGCTGATTCACTGCAATCCCCTTTCAGCTAGGATGCAGGTCGCACTCTCCCTAACTTGGGAGAGGTATTCCTCCCTTTTGTTTCCGCGAGGATTCTTTTTTAGAGATCCGACAGCCCAGGATTTCAATCACCTCTTCAACTTAAGAGGCTAATGGACTTCAGTCGGATCCCATCCTCGTCGCCAATTTGTCGCGCAAATCAGAGTGAACACTCAGACCCAGGAGGTTTGTCTCGGAAGCCTTTATTAAATCGTGATATCCCGGAGAGCCCAGTAGCATTCAAGGTAGCTAGCTGACACTCTGAGGAAGCATCAGAGTACACACATAGTTATAGTAAAAGTCGTGCATATCAAAGAGAGTGAAGGAGATAAAACTGCCTAACCTTCAATAATTAATTACATTGAGAATCATTATCTTTGGCACGCAACACACAATTAGTCTATTCTAGTTTATGCCTACACAGGATATTGGGGGGAGTCCATCTGGTGATAAAAAGTGAGACAGAGAATGGATAACAATGCTTGACCTTATCTTTAGAGCTAGGGGGTGGACACTCTAGAGAACAGATGACCATTGCTTGATCCTGCCTCTTTGTGTTGGGGGCAGACATCCTAGCCTTGTCTCAAGGATTCTAGAAATCTTGTTTATGATTCTCCTTTTCCCCTTTCCTGCTCAATTAGTTGTATGCTGCAGGTGTGCCTGCGAGAACAAAAGAGGGAACTGTGCTGTAGTATTCCACTCTGGTTTAAACCGCTTAACCCTTAGTTGCCCTATAGATGTATTTCATTCTTCCACAGTAAGTCACTCTTTCCTTCACTCATAACACGCACTCACAAATCCATCACTAATGCACAGGGCCCTCATTTACTGCCAGTGCAAGGGACCACAACATTGACTCTTCCAGACACACTGTTATTGTCCTCATCCCACCCATTGGGCCACTCACCACCCCAGCAGGTCAGACGCACTTGTCATCTGGCCCGACAGGAATCATGATATACCCTCACAACTCTATCCATGATGGAGAAATTGAATCACAACAGGGGGGCTAGTTTGCAGACAGGAACAGCTTGCTAGACATCAACATTCTGACAGAATTGGAAAACAGAGTATTCCATCTGCCCAGATATAACTGGGACCACTCATGTGCTAACGATGAGGTCAGCAATGATCTACCAAGTGAGGATCCAGCAGTGCAGCATTCATCAGCCAATACTTCTGTGCGTGAAGCGTCCTCTATCATATGCCGCTATCATACACTGATTATTTCCCCTTGATTTCTCAGGTACACCTGCCAAACAGCCGACAGATTGCATGACCCAGTGCCCCCAAACAAGCTCCGATGAAAAGTCTGAAGAGGAATCTGAAGGCACCCTGCCTAAAGTGCCGTCAGAGCGCTCACCCACACCCTCGACCAACGGAGAGAACACGCCTCCGTGGGACGTGGCTTTAGAGAAGCCACGGGATCATAATCTGGTGATCACCTGCCCACTCCACAGCAAGTGGACGCACGGATTTCCCAGCTCCCGGCACACGAATTTTATTCTGTGTGTCAGAAAGTTGCTAAATACGAGTCAGATGTTGAGCATCTGGACTTGGTCATCTCTCAGACGCTGCAGCACTAAAACCAAGCCAGCCAACATCAGAAATTCATGTCGGCTGCACTCCTCAAATTATAATGCATGATGGAGGAGACCGTCCATCTTCAGGCTGAGATGGAAGCGCCTGCATTGCAGCATACCGAGTCCAACACTGGCATTATGGCGTTTTCCATGGTGACCTTGGTCCAGGTCATCCACTCATGCACTGCTGCATGGGCTTAACTCCTTCACTGCTACCATAGTTGGCCTCCAACAGACCGTACATACGATGGGTCCTCGGATGCATGATCGCAAACCTGCTTCCCCTTCCACTCACCGAGTGACCCAGGGGTTTCTCTGGCACACATAGGGAGGAAGGTCAGCATGTGCACACTCCGGGGCCATTCAACCAATTGACTCAGCGAATAACTGGCCCATTTGGCTTCCCTCTTCCTGTAGCCTATACAGATTCAGCTTCACAGGCTGAGGAGGACGTCACTGCCCCACAGCAGGGCGATGAAAACAGACTGGCGACCAGCAAATTTTGGCCTCTGAGAGGACCCACGCCAAAGTCATCACAGGTAGGACGTCACAGTCAACAGACAGCCTTTAACTCCGGTATCCTGCTCCTGCCTTTGCGTGACCAGTCGCTCCCTCCTCCATCTTAAACGGCCTCTAGGCCATCAGGCGTACTGCTAGGTAACCAGGATCCATGATCCTGACGTTGTCGTCCTACACCACGAAAGAGTGCGACACGTGGTAATCATATTTGGCCCTGTAGTAAAAAACCCTTAATGCTTCCAGGAGAGAGCTGCTCACTCCTCGGATTGCCAGAGGAGATTGCTCTCCATGGGTGCTGTGTCACCTTGCGGCAAGGGGGACACTGGTACAAACAATGATGCTGAAAATGCAAAGAGCTGATGCCGCCTCCAGCAGTGACTGCTACATGACCAGTCTTGGCGAAGAGATTATACAACGTGTGCAGTCCAACTGCTGTGCAGTGCAATGAAGTGGTGGCGGATTCGAAGCCAGTGCCGGTTTGAGTAGGGGTCTGCGGGGGGGACGGGTAAGACATAGAGCGGTTGATTGCACTTTGGAGCCTCTTGGATGTTTGAAAGCGTGGGTAGGATAGGAACCTGAACCAAATCATTTCACAGTCGCTGCACCTGATCTGCCTCAGTTGCAGAGACATGGAAACAATTTTGCATGTGCCTTTCATGTTTGGCCATTTCCCTCAATTATCCTGCCCACCACCTCTATTGACCATAAGTCAGATGCAGCAAATTAGACCCCCGCCCCCGCCAGGGCAGCATATTACAGCACCACCTCGCCACGTCAGCAGTCGCCTCCTTTGACTGGCAGCACATGCCCCAGGCAGCAACCATCACCCCTCAACAGTCACCTTCCTGGCTGGCCAGCACTTGCCCGCAGACACCCCCACCCCTCAGCCTTCGCCTGAAAAACCAGGCATCAATTTACTCAGACCTCGGCGCCATTGAGGACGGTAAAGAACAGGCGAGTAGTGGAGAACACTGCTACTCAATCACCGCAGCTCACCCAAAGTGAAGCTGCGCAGTGCACGTCCGTGGGTGCTATTGTGAAACACATCGTTGTCCTATACTGATGAGATGGACAGGCGATACTGTGGGTTCGATACGCCTGGCGGGATGGCCTTTAAATTATATGCTAATCATTGCAATTAGCTTCCCGTGGACCGATGTTGGAAACCGCAGCCCGCTAATGGTGGGCTGAGCAGAAGATCACGACCGGCCTTCACGCTGTCGTGAAGTGGGCCCCACCATATTTTACATGCCCGCCACATATCACGCCCGCCGCCAGTGGGCTCGGAAGAATGCGCCCATAATTTATGATTAATAAATCACTTAGAGAGAGGAGAGGCTGCAGTGGGAACATTGCAACAAATCACTAGCTAAGTAATTGATTTTATCTTGGGGTTTGACACGGCTGGTTCAAATACATTAGCCTCACCGAGAGTGTTATAACAACCATTGGAACTGAAAGTAGCTGAGGTGTGATTTGAGGAACACCATGGGTTGTTTCTTCACTGCTTCATGGCGAGATCTCAGGCCAAAATAACGAAGCCATAAAAGGAACTGAAGCAAAATGAAGAATGCAAAGAGAATGGGGATGACAGTTCAGTGCATCTACTTTAGTAGAAATGCAACAGGCTGATCGTAGGTTGAGAGAATTTGATAAAACAGCCTATTCAGAGACTTAATCAGAATCAATACCTGAGTGTTATTATTTAAAAAATGAAGTGCTAATGAGGAAAGGGAGGCCACATCAAATACGAGCCGATCGGCAATAGACACTAGTTCATCAGGTGGACATTCCATCACGTGTGGTTTACGGTGTTCCAATGGCAGTTCATGCGTTCTTTAGGAAAACACAGGCCAATATGCTGAAACATTTTTCATTGCCCATGGTTTCATAAAGGTGCTGCTAATTTCTGCCAGACATGACATACATGCCAAGTAGTGGGTTAACCACAATCAGCAATTATAGCACACCCTTTATTCGTTCCAATACCAGCTTGTACAGAACCGTTTAGCACTTCCTAATCAGATTGCTTTGGACCCTCAGCTGAAACAGAAGTGGGAACAGTGTATTTCAAAAATTATGGTAGCTCTAACAAGATTTCCAGTGGCAGTGCATTTCGGGAAGTCTATGCTGAAAATTGCAGTGGAGAAGCCAGTTATCTTCTTTACATTATAAGGGTTGCCTCAGGAAAAGCAATCAGATCAAGGCTCAAATTTTATGTCACAGATATTCAAATAAGAAATGAAAAGTTTTGGAAAGGAAAAGAAAATATTTTCAGCCTTCAGCGTATCATCCATAATCATAAGGAACTTTAGCAAGATGAACTCAAACTTTAAAGCCCACGATTAAAATATATTGTCAATGATGTTCCATTTTTGGGATAAAGTCCTTCCATTTGTTTTGCTAAGCGATGGCCAGAAGGAGTCCACAGCATTCAGTGTATTTGACCTGATATTTGAGGAAGAGGGGGGAGATCCAGTGAAATTAATTAAAGGAAAAGTTCTCAACCAAAGTGCCGAGACTTCACTTTAGACCAACGTGTCAAATAGCTGGGAAAGACTAACCACGGGCTGTGGGTCAGCCAAAAAAAATGTTTAAAAGTAGAAATGCTCCACAAACAATGGAAGCAAGAGCAGATATCAATTCCAAAGCTCCAAGTTCTCTTGCTGGAGGAAATGTGAGTATGGTGACCTTTCGCTAGTAAAAAGAGAAATGCAAGGTTGACGGGCCTTTACCAAATCACAAAGAAACTCAATTCTGTGAATAATATAGTGAGCACTCCTAGCAGGGGGAAAATCAACTGACAGTGTCGCGTTAATATGTTAAAGGCATATAATGGCAGGGAAGGTAACCAGGGGAGGAATGTGTTTGCATTAGTGAAAGGACAAAGGGGAGAACTTAAATTCTCAAACTATTTCAAGAATGAACCAGAAATCGGAAATTCTAAACTCGACCCTCCAGTAGTTATATTGAACAGTTCCGAGGTCGTTAAAATTTAGATAAGAGCATAAGAAATAACAACAGGGGAAGAACAATCGGTCCCACAAACCTGCTCTGCCATTCAATAAGATAATGTTTGATCTTCCAGTGTTTCGATTTCCAGATACCCATGTAACCCGGATAACTTTTGATTCTCCTGCCATATTATGCTAATTTCCAGAAAATAATTTCGAGATGTCTTATGAAAGTTATTACACATTAATGAAACACAACGTCCAGATCAACCAAGGAAAACGCCTTTGGACTTTTATGTTGCAATGTTGGGGATATCACAAAAAACCAACATCTACTCAGGCTCAATCCAGGGACGTTAATCAAAGCGAACGAAGCAATGCAGTTTATGTACGAGGATGACATTATTAAACCGAGTCACAGCACATGGACCTCAGCTGCTCTGAAGGCACCTAAACCAGCTGGGTCACAATGATTGTGTATAGTTTATGGCAATGTTAATGCAGTCACATATGCGGATTCATTTCTTATTCCACGATTGGAAAACTGTATTGAAAAGATTTGGCAAGCAAGTTTCCTGATAAAAAATGATTTATTGTAGGGTAATTGACAAGTCGTATTGACTGGAGTGGCCAAAGAAACACCAGATATTGTAACCACGAATGGGGTTTTTCAACGCAATGTCATGGCTTTTGGAATGAAGAAATCAGCAATAACATTTTTATGTTTTAGCAACAGCGTTAATGAAGGATTGTTTAACTGTGTTCTCTCTATATTGGGACGTTCGTTGTGTTCAGCTGAGCTTGGGTTGGGGGCGGGGGGAGCATTTACAACAATTGAATGATGTGTTTGGTCGTTTACAAATGTACAATTTAGTGATAAACTTTGCATAAGGTGAATTTTCCATAACGAAAGTGATGGATTTTGTCCAAACTGTGGTGAACATGCAAAGTGATCTCCAGAAAAGCAAAAATAGGGCTAATCTAGGATTGAAGGTGCTTAAGACTAATGGAGAGATGTTATGGCCTATTGGCATAAGTGGATTTTATCGGAAGTTTGTCCTGAATTTCAGCACGTTAGTGGTTCCCGTGACAACGTTGGTAAAGAAAATCAAAAATATTTTAATGGACAAAGGATGGTCTAAGTACCTTTGGCAGCGTGAATGCTGTACTCACCACTCCACCGGCTTTAGCAGCATCAAATTATGTGAAGCCATTTAAATTGGCTTTTGATGCTAGTGAATGTTGGATCAGTTTTACCAAAGGGCGACGAGACGGGAATTGAACGGCCATTCTGTTCCGTTACTGGAAATATAAATTTTTTTAACCAGGGGAAATACTCAGATGTGAGGAGGATAATCTTAATGTAGTGCTGGCTGCACAACATGTGGAAGTCTACTCATCCAACAATTCTGCAGCAATTATTATTTTATAACGACCAGAATCCATTATCCTTCCTAGAAGCTGATACTATTTTGGTGGATTTTAAGGGCCCTCAATTACCATTTAAAACTCAGCCATTGCGCTGGAAGTTACAATGTAACAGCAGATGCTTTATCAAGAGCAAACATGGAGGACAAAGAACGCCGTGATTACAATGGACTTGTATAGAATATGATTCTTATGGAAAAGAATTGCATATTTGCTGTAAGTACATTTTTACAACTATAGTAAAAGCTGGAAGATAAGATAGATTTAGTGAAGAGAGAAGATGCTAACAGGAAATGAAAATGCCTCTTAAAGCTACCTTTTCACTTCTTATCCTTGTGCGGGATAAGTGATGGGAACTAGATGTAATTTTAGTTAAGATACAATTGTATTTGAAATGTGGAGCCCGGGTATGTTTTCAGTTTGGACTTTTGTGACATTCAGCGGGCCAGCCTGGGGCACTGTTTGAATGTATACATTTTAATGAATGCTTTACGAATCTTGAAATAAAGAGATTGGCTACCAAAGTTCTTACTGATTTAGGAAAGTTAAAACTAAAACAAGTTGTAGGAAATAACACTGTGTTGTTGACTCGCAACTGGTGATCAGTGGGAGATGCACAGATACATAAAGAGAAGGAGCCTATCACCTTGTAGTTTCAGTTGGTATCGATAACGAGTCAGTGATAACGAGTCAAGGCCCGACGAAAAGGCCTCAGTCTCTCTCCAACTGGGCATGATGCCAGATTGTTAAGGCACTCGTGGATAATCATCTAACACTAAAGGAGAGGTCAATTTATATTGAGCGTTCTGGATATCTCAAGGGAGATCCCAATTGTGCAATTGCTTCTTGTAAATGTTAAGAAGACCAGTGGAAAATCAACTTCTTTACCACTGAACTTGCCTTTACCTTGGCCCAGAAATAATGGTGCCTGTTCGCTGGGGTCCTGGGTTAATAAGGGCATTAGCAGGCTGAAAGTGGCAGCGTGAGTCTCTGCCACTTATTTCGTGGTCTCTGCATTGAAAACTTACCAAACGTTTGGTTGCCTGCTGTAATATGATCATGATGAATTAGATATTTTTTTGCAAGTCTTGCAACGTCAAATCAGACTCTTGTGAACCTGTTTCAGTAAGGAAACCCACGCTTTAAAAATAAATGATTTCTTTAAAAAGGCCATGAATCCATGTCATTCTGCTTTGTAACTCTGCTCTTATAAACAACGTGGAACACTTACAACCCTCCTGTCCTCGGATATCACTCCAAGGTGCATTTATATATCATGGTCAGTCGAACATCTATTCGCAGCCTTCCTTCCATTAGTGACCCGCATACATCGCGTCCAGGCCATGTAAATGTTCTATTATATTGTGATAAAAAATTGTTGGTTAGCAAGGCGTTAACTGAACCGGTTTGTTCAGTCCCTATAATTAACTTCAATCTCCCTGGATCCTAAATGTGTCACAGGAGGGTTTCACTCTGCTATTTATACGGGGCTCGTTTCAAAGTGCTTTCCCATAATGTCAGGGGAACAGTCGCATTCAGCGCTTGCAAGGATCAACGACTCCTGAGAGGAGGAGAGAAAATACGACAACCTGAGAATAATAGATTGGAACGTGACAACAATGAATCAGAATCTTAGAACAAAATCTTGGAATTTTACAAAAATGGACAGGAGTTTATCCTCCGGGCTTTACTATCTTTCTCAAGATCGGATATCATTAGCTGTTAGGATCGAGGGTGTAATTTCGGTAATTCAAGTCGGTTACTTTCCGATCCTGGCTCTTTTTGGTGTCACCGGTAAGAACCTATATGTAACAATCTGTTCTTTAAACCAGATTGACTGCATTACTGTTACTGTCTTGTACATTTCAGGAAGAAGGAAGTCATTTGCTACTGTTCCCGTTTTATTGATCGTTCCCTATCCAGACGCTCCACCCACCTACCGCGCCACTATCAAAGATTGAACCATAGTGTCTTCGACTTCCACGCTCCATTTGGCCCTCAGCTGAATTCTGAGCCCTTCCACCTTCCATCCTTAAGCCTGTCTTCTAACAGCTCTTCAACCTGGCCCACTATCCGCGCTGCATCAGTACAACACCGGAATGGTCCCTCAGCTGTGCATTTGTCAAAGCCAGACTTGGATATTAAAATGTTAATCTGGCCAGACAATTGCAGTTACAAGCCTTCTTAAAACATACCGCATTCAAAACTCTGATTTCTGTAAACTAACCCATGCCAAATCTCATTCCACCATCATCCCTGCGCTCAAGGGCCAACATTGCTTCCAGGTCTTTCAGCTCGTCAATTTCAATATTCCCAATCCTGTGATTTGATCACTCTTTAATCTCACTTCTCCAATCAATCCCATGTCCAGAAACTCACACATGGTGCCCCATGTTGTGCAGGGGTTTTCAGCATGTTTGACACATGCCTTTGAAACACTGTCTGTACCTGTCCACCGAGAGCCTGTGTTAAGCAGTCTCAGCTAAGTGTTTGTTAAACAACCCGAGGCACCCTCTCCAGTTTACTTGAAACGGGCCAGGCATCTAACTGTCAGCTGAAGGGCGTTTGACCGACTTCTGTTATTGCAAATTCCATTGAGGTGCTGTAGATTGTTTTCAGGGTGTTGAGCTTTGAGGGGCTGCATAAATTGAGAGTGGAAACAGGATTTAAAGGCCCAACCTTGGAAGAGGTTTTGGGGCTGTAGTTACAGTGCATCTGGACCTGTACCATGACTAGTGAAAGGAGCGGAGTGAAGAAGGAGGGGAACGCAAGTTAACATTTGGAGGGGGAGGGGTGTTACACTGCCCTCATCACCCCTGGTTTTTCAGGAACACTTTATAAACCTACACCTAAAACATGTGCAGAGCCGAATATAACTTAGGCAGACCCGTTTCACCTCCTTTAGCAGGACCTGGGGCCGCACACCAGGGTGAGGGAGGTACTGTCTTTGCACAATACGTTCACAGGATCATTTGAACTTCTATGGATTCGCAAGATTCCAGGCAGGAGAATGGTAGGTGGTATATTCATTATCTCCCAGTATTTTGTCTAACTATGTATTCACTAGCTGATAGAGAACATCTATGCTGGGTGGCAAGTTTGGACTGTTGCTCCGTCAGCAGGGACAAGCAGAATGATCGGAACCATGGCCTCCCAGGGCAGAGGATTCCCGATGGCGTCCGTGATTTGGCCGTGTCCCCATTAGAACGGAAAGAGTTAAAGGCTCTGAAAGAATTCTCACTGCATTGATGTGCGGTTGATGTATGTCTGGGCAGAGTACACCATGTTGGTGAATATCCAATATCCTGACTGGAGCCACAAAAGCTTCATTACAAAGCACTCGGACGGTTCCAGCATCTTCGTAGCTCCATAGAGAACCACCCAGTGGCTTTTCGGAGTTGAAGGCTGCCCCGTCGGTACATGGATCAAAAAAACACACCTTGGCAATTCCCTACCTCCAACCAAGCAGGTGAACATAACATCTCAGTGCCAAGAGCAATGGAGTCCGATAGAGCATTGTGGATCAGCCTGCCAGAGTGGGAAAGAAAAGCTTCTGATTCCTGAGCCGTTTGAGTTTTCCCTCCAGTACACGCTGAAGCACGTCGTCATGTTCATAGTGTTCTGCTACATTCTTCAATTCATCACCAATCATAAGGGCACAGGCATTGTCACCAGGGATCCGGAGGACAAAGCAGGAGAAGAGGAGATTGTGGTAAGATGTATCCTGGATGTTTTCGCCGTTGACAGGTTGTCTACATGTGCCCGCTAAGAATCCAGTTTGCACATAGCTTCCTTTTCTGAAGTTGTACACAACGCAAATTTTAGTGTTTGGACAATGGAAATCCAACACCAAATCAAAGGACAGGGAGACTGTTGCTGATAAAAGGAACACTTCAAAATAACATTCGCTCAGAGACATTTTTAAAGATTTCAGGCATTAAATTAGTCTGATAGGCTTTACATGTTGGTATATTTCTTCAATACAGAGGTTCCAGCATACTGTAGACTAAAAGCCAGATATTTACAAACTCCATTTGTCTTCAATCACCGAGGAGTGAACACTTCAGTACTGCAATGTTTTCAACGAACATATTAAGCATTTTAAGGAATGACCTGTTCCTGTTATACACTCCGTAATAATTTAAGTATGTGGTGCATTTCTGCAAATCATAATTTTTTGGGTGAGGGTGTATGAGTGTTTGTGGGGTATATAATCGTTCTATTTGCATTTCTTATTTTGTACGAAATGGACGTTTATCCTTTCATTTGAATTGATAATTCGCAAGAAAGCTCGCTTCGAAATTCTTATTATAACATCAGTGGACGGAGGAAACACTTCTTCTCATAACTGCATAGCGTTCCTGTCAGGAGATATGTCGAGAAAAATAATAAATTACCCCATTTCTCTTCTTTACCCTTAAGGCAATCATCACCTCTGGCTCTTCTCACTCAAACGCGTCTGCCCTCTCACTTATGAGTTCCACCATCACCCATGGGTACCTCCAGTAATTTGCACGCTCACCCGCCACTCCATGAGCCTCTATCAACGCTAAATGTACCTATTATCCCCGAATTCCTCCTTTACTCCTTTGTCTCCCAAAACTTCCCGCTCACCTGCAACTCTCACCTCCACCCTATGCACACCTCCTTATTTTAACGATTCAATGTATCCTGCCTTCCACGGTATCACAGACAATTTTTATGCCTTCTTTCAGGACCATTCATTTCAATACAACGGAGGATGCTGTAAGACATCTCCATCGCATCGCAATTATACTGTCAACTTTGATACCAGAGTGATGTATCGTTTTGACGTGTATTACCTTTCTTTGCAGGGAACCTAGTCACGATTGTGATCCTCAGGCGCAGGAGGTGTGGCCTCTCCAATTGTGTTACCCGTTACCTGGTGGCCATGGCAGTGGCTGATCTACTGGTCATTATCCTGGACCTGATACTGAGGCATATTCCAATTGTGTTTGATAGGTATTTTATTTTCCTGCAATTAATGAACGTGTGTAATATCCACGCCGTCCTGCTTTATGCAGCCACTGACTGTTCTGTCTGGTTCACTGTCACTTTTACATTCGATCGATTTGTGGCCATTTGTTGCCCGAAGCTGAAAACTAAATATTGCAGTGAGAAAACGGCAGCTGCGATTCTGGGAACCGTGATGGCACTGAGCTGTTCAAAGAACATTTTCTGGTATTTTTTGCTCACAGGTCAGTACTGGCTAGTAAATTTCCCCTGGTTTTGTGGTTACACAGAAGAGGTTCTGTTCTCTCCTGTCTGGGTAACAATCGATTTCACCCATCACATTCTAACACCTTGTGTCCCATTTGTGCTCATCCTGCTCATCAATATTTTGACCGTCGAGCACATTTTATTGACCAGCAGGGCCCGCAGGAGACTCCGGCCTCACAGGAGTGGGGAGAGCCCCAAGGACCCAGAGGTGGACAATCGAAAGAAATCGATCATATTACTGTTTTATATTTCAGCCAATTTCATCGTTTTATGGGCAATGTTAATGTTTTTTTCCATATGGAGCCGAATGTATGAATTAGGCTATAATTCTCTGTATCTACATTTTTTTGTTCTGGAATTGGGCTTCATGCTGCAGCTCCTTAGTTGCTGCACAAACACTTGGATTTATGCTGTGACACAGACTAAGTTCAGGGAGCAGTTGTGGAAAATGTTGAAATATCCCTTCACTTAAATTCTTTAATTAGTTCAATGATTTGAAGAGCTGAATCATTGGCATTTCTAGGACATTATTTCACATTTGCAGGAGGGGACATGGGTCTGTCACTGGGCAGAATTAATCAATGCGAACTTCCTTAATATTTACATTTGCCTTAACGTTTCCAGCGTATGGGTCTGGGAGATGGCGTGGGGCTGTTGGGGTGGGGGAAGTGTGTTAAGTATCCGGCAGGATTGAATTACTAGGAGTTTCCTAAATTCTCTCATTGAATTTAACATTCCAGGCTGGATCGGGGGAGTGGGGTTTGATGGGTGTGTGTAGTGTGATTAAGGGTTTCCTTATTAACGGAACCGAATCACTCAGCGCTTCCAATATTATCTCATTTCATTGCTCAGTTTGAAAGCAGGAAAATTTCTCTCACTGGCGGAACAAAGACACCATGATTTTGCAGAAGTAAAGCATTTTCCCTTATTTACAGCTGTGGCGGTGGGGTGGTGGTGGTGGGAGGGTGGGGGGGTGGGGGGGGGGAGCGGGTGTGGTGGGGGCGGATGTGGGGGGCAGGGGGTGGGTTTGGGTGCGGGGGCGAGGGGAGGTCGAGAATGTTCACTCACTGACCAACTTCTCCCATCCCTTTGGCGGAATGCAAAGCCCATTGTCCCCATCCCTCTCACAGGAAGGGCAGGAAACACAGCTCCAGCCATTTCCACAATTCCATTGCCCACAAGATATGTCCATTATCCTTATCTCTCGCACTGATTGAACAGAAAACTAAACCACTGATAGCCTACTTCCAAAATAGCCTGTGCAACTGTCCACTGCTTCTCAGTCATTGGACACGAATACACCATCCAACACGTGATTGGAAACCAAAATGGAATGGCAAAGTGGAACGTGGTGCGGTCTTGTCAGGGGAGGTGCGGTCACAGCGTAGAATTAGGGTAACCAACAAGGAAGTAAGATAACAAAGTGAAAGTGAGGTATCATAGGAAATCAGTGCATGGGCAGCAGACCAGCTCCCACTGGATGCTATTGTTTATAAAGGAAGTGGGATTCACTTCAGCTGCAGAAAGGCGGGGGCGTTGCAGTGGATTTGGGATGTGTGTGTGGGGCCAGACGGCACAACCGGATCTCGATCTCCCTAAAAGAGATGCAGATTGACATATAGAGTGAGAGAGATAAAGAGGCAGGTTGCTTAACAGACAGAGAAAGACTAAGAGGGGTTGAAAAAGAGATAGAAAGAGTGAGAGTGGGGGAGAGAAAGATAGGCTGATAGAGAGACAGGTGGAGGCATAGTGAGAGATGAACATACTGGGATGGAGAGGGCAAAAAAGACAGAGAATGAGAAAGAGATACAGAGAGAATTAGAGGCTGGAAGAGAACAACAGTGAGAAAGGGAGAGACGGGCAATAGGAGAGGGAGAGAGGGAGACATTGAGTGACAGGGCAGGGGAGGCGAAAAGGAGATAAGAGAGGGATAGGGTGAGAGAAGGACAGAGAATGAGAGAGAGACAGACAGATGTTGAGAAAGAAAAAAAAATAGATAACAGGAAGGTGAGAGGAAGAGAGAGAGAGAGAGATGGAGACACAGATAAACAGAAATAATCCCTCGCTGCTGACCCTGCAAAAGTGCAGTACTCCCTCCGTTTTGAAATTTGACAGAGCAGCATTATTTCGTACTGACCCATCGACAGTGCAGCGCTCCATCAGTGCTGTCCGGCTTTTTCTCTAAGCCTCTTTCTTCCTCTCGCCTTCCGTTACCTCTATTTTTATTTTTCTCAAAATTACTGTCTTTCACCCTCTCTCCCTGTACTTGCCTCACCCTATCCCTCTCTTCAAAATTGCAGCACTCTCTCAGTACTGATCCTTCAACAACGCAGCACTTGACCTGTACCCACCACCCGGCAATTCAGCTCTGCTCCAGCATTGATGCTTCTGACGGTGTCTTGCTCCCTCTGCGCTGACTCTCTGGTGGTGCAGCGATTCCTCAGTACTGAAACACAGATATCGTAGTACGATTCAGTACAGGCAATCCGACTGTGCAGAAATCCATCAGTACTGCATTGGAACGCAATTGAGTTGCACTATTCCACATAACAATATTTTGTCAAAAGATTCGTCACCTAGATAAGGTAATCCGCCAGGAAACGTGAAATGTCAGAAGGCTAACCTGTCTGGAAGTGTCTTAGGAGAAGTCACTAGACTCAGTGCAGTGAAAAGTAAAGGAAATCCTGACCCCGTGCTGCTATTGTGACGTTAAACATATCATTCTGCTCGATCAGAGAGCCAGCTGGTAAAATTGGAAAGCAACAGTCGAGCTGAGGGTTTGCTGACAGGCGAGTTGGATTCGAACCCTGCACTCAGTCATTCTAGGACCCTTTTTGACAATGACATTGTCAGGAGAATAACGACACTCAGTCAGACTATTAATCACTGTTACATTGAAATACAGGCTGCCACTTTTGAACATCAAGAGAGCTAATGCAGTATATTACGTCTCCCGGCACCGTTTCACTCGCCTGCGATAATGACCATCATAGGCTAACCAGCTTTTCGTAACCTGGGAGGGGAGGGGGTCCCTTATATTCGAGCTTCTGCCGTCCTCTGTGTCGCTTTCTGGTCACTCTGAATGTTCCAATGGTGACTTTTGTGGGGATTTCAGGAGAGGGCAGCCATGGATTATCCCTGTAAAATTAGATTTGGAACGGTTTCCCTCTGTCAGGATGCAGGGAATGGTGACTGTCTGTCCTTTCAAATCGACTCCATACTCCTAATTAGGAATAACCGAGAGTGGAAGCTGTCCTGTTCTTTAAATCAGTTCAAGCATTGAAAATAAATGCACCTATCCGTATTATTGTGCCGTGCTCTTCTGCTAATTCATATCGATTATTCCTTGATAAAGGAGGTAGATTTTGGGGTTGAATGGAATTGGGAGCGCCCTATGAGCCAGGATATGGAAGAACTTAAAAAGTGGGAGACAGACATTTGGAAGAAAGGGGGTGTCCTCCAATCGTTCGGATGTGACTGAACATGTTAACCCAGGATCTGTTCTGCAGCCTCAGCTGCCAGTTCAGTAAAATGCACATAAAACCCTGATGCAGCAACATGGAGCTTTATATCAAAGATTGCCGATTGTGCTCAATGAGAGGTTGACTAAATTATCGAGATATGTGTGGAAAATCTGGAATTTGCTTTTAAGGATTAAACGGGTTCGCAAATCTTTGAGAATACAGGCAAAGTCTGAGAGAGCGGGAGCCATTCACATACGCCGTATCCGTGCCGAATTTATGCTGATGAATTAAAGTTGCTGCACAAACACGTTAATTTATGCGGTGAGTCAGTTCAAGATCAGACAGCAGTTAAAGACCCTGGTGAAGTATCGGTTACGCACAGAATTCAGAGACTCAGCCAAATCAGGAGCTCCGCCCCCTGTCTGACAGGCAGCACAGCCAAGATGGAGCTTCACCCAGTCACTCACACAACCACTACCCCAAACCCCCATCTCCACACGCACCCCGTTATTGAAAGCCACCTCATCCAATCGGAAAGTTTGACCAGGTGAAACGATTCACTCAGCCTATTAGGTATTGCAGCTGGGGAGTGGACGTTTGCTGGTGCTGTTGGTGCGGGTTTAAACTAATTTGGCAATGGGATAGGACACAGAGTGGATGTAAAGTAAGATGTGATTTACAGGCAAGTATGGAATAAAAACCAAGTCAGCGGGAGGACAGGGAGTATATAGTTAAGGTAAGGCACAAAGGAGCATAGCAAGGATGGATGGCCCTGATTTTAATGCAAGGAGTCCTGTGAGTCGGGCAGATGAATTGAGGGTGTTGATTAACACAGGGAATATTTTACTTTTCCTCCCACAGAGACCTGATGAAGGAAAGGGCAGGGCTGGCAGCTCAATAATCTGGGTACGGAATCCTCAGTCGAGACGAGGCTGGCGTTGGGGGGAGGTCGGTCGGAATAGAGGAGTTGTTATCACAAAATTGATCAATGATTCAATTGCTGCAAAAAGGAAGGATGATACCTTAGAAGGTTCCTCAGATGAGGCCATGAGGTTTGACCTTAAATTCAAAAAGGGGCCAATCACTTTGCCACCCCCAAACAGCCAGAGAGATAGAAAGGCAGATATGTAGGCAAATCTCAGAGAAGTGCAACAATTACAGGGTAAAAATAGTGGGAGGTTTGCACTTCCCCCTATGAGCTGGGATATACAAATTGTGGAAGGCTTAGAGGGGGCTGAATATTCAAAATGTACCCGGGGGAGTCTCTTTATCCGGAAAATATGAATCCCGCAAGAAATGGAGCCGTGCTGGGCCTAGCATTTTGGAACAATGCTGGGCTAATGGTAGAGGTTTTACAGTGGAAGAATTTCGCTGATTATGTCCATAATTGAGAATGATTTAAGGTAGATATTGAGAGGGTTAAAACGTACCAGATATAAAGCTCCTGAAGTTGGGTGAGGCTGTTTTTAAAAATTTAATACATGATCCTGGCAAAATGGACTGGGAGCATCCAATTGTCCAAAAACCTGCATCAGGGCAGAGGGAGTCTTGCAAAAATGAAATAGTAAGAGTGCGGGGACAAAATATTCCAGAGAGCCCTGGATTTCGAGGAATGTAGCGGATTGGATATGGATACAAATGAAACTCCTCATGGAAGCCGAGGGCTCGAAACAGCCGAAGTCCTAGAGGAATATGGAAATGTGTGTGGTTACTTAAAGAAGGAAATTAGGAGAAGGAAGAGAGGGCATTGGAAAACACTGGCAGGTAAAATAAAGTCATGCTAAAAGGCTTTTTATAAGTATATTATGGTCCAGAGGATAACCAGGGAAAGAGCAGCGCGCATTAGGGACAAAGTTGGCCATTTGTGTGTGGACGTGGGAGAATTGGATGGGCTTTTAAATGTGCACCTTACAACTGTATTTAATGTAGAGAAGGGCAATTTTGTTATAGAAATTAGGATCCTGGACTGTGATGCACTTGAACAATTTAGGATTGAGAGGGAGTAGATATTAGATGTTTTAGCTGACTTTGAAATAGATAAATCCCCAGTCCCAGATAAGATGTTATCCAGGCTGCAGGGCAAGGCAAGGAAGGAGATTGTAGGGTCCCTAACATTAATTTCAAAATCCAGCCTCGCCTCAGGAGAGTCCCAGATGACTAATGGCCAGTGAATGGGGTATCATTATTCAAATTAGGTGCCGATAATCCAGGGAGCTTTAAACTGGAGAATCTAAAATCAGGGGTAGGGAAACTTTAGGGAAAAAAATTCTCTGGGAGAGGATTAACCTCCGCTTGGTGAGGCAGGGATTAATCAGCGATAGTCAGCATTAATAATCTGGCTTGGCATTGACCTTTTCCGCAGTTAGCCTGAATATTCTGGTTCAGTGAATCTGTACAAAGACTCTTGCAGAATTTTGATCCAGTTTGTACACTTCATTTCCAAGAATGAGGTCCCGCAGTGCCTCACTTCTCTTGGAAGTGGAAACACAATGCAGTAGAAATACTTCCTGAGCATAATTTAGGAACTGCTACTATCCCTGTGTACATTCGAGTAATTGAACTCCCTCATTTTAAACATTCTACAATGTTTGCACCTCACTTTAATTTCCTTCCCAAATTGTTGCACCTCATCCATCCCACTTGTTGGTGACATATAGACCACGAAATGTAATCACATCTATTTTGTTCCGTAGCTGTAGAGAAATAGATTGTGCCCTTGCCCCTTTGGGTTATCCTGTCTCTCCTGCACTGCAACACTCTCTTTAATCAGGTCCACCAACCCTCCTCCATTTCTTGCTTAACTAAATTTCCTGAAAAGTTTCAATCCAGGAGTATTCCAGACACAGTGCAGACCTTCATTCAACCAGGTCTTTGTTGTGCCCACAAAATCATACATGCACATCTAAACCTGCTTTTGTAATTCACCCACCTTAGTTACCACAGCGTGAACATTAACGCAAAATATCATAGGCCAGAATTAGACTTTAATACTTTCTGTTTAATGTGGCCATACGTATTAATTTTTTATTCCATAATCAAGTGCCATGTATCCCTCACAATATTCCGGAAGCATTGTCATTCATCTACGATATTGTTCCGTGATTCCCACTTCACAATTCACGTTAGTTCAAACTCTCCCCAGTAGCACAGCTAGAACGCCCACAGGATGCTCTATATAGGTGCAAATATACCCGCCTGTGCTGAACCCTTTTCCCCCAGAGCCAGCCTCAATGACAAAAGAATCGGAAGCCCTTTCTCAAGTTGCATTTTCCTCGCAACACATTCATTTTTTTTGATCCTTCTATTTCGATACTCCCTTTCACGTGACTCTTGGAGTAACCTAGAGATTAATATATTTTAGGCCCTGCTTGCGAATTTCCTACCTTGATCCCAAAATTCAGACTGCAAGGCCACAGCACTCCTTATACCGACGCCATTGGATCCGTTGTATTTTCTGTCAATGAAAGCTTTCCCTTCAGAATGCATTTGTAGCCGATCACAGACATCGATCTTGGCGCCTGGGAGGGAATACAACACCCTGGACTGAAAGGGCCACAGTAATGCTTCGCTACTCCCTAACGTTAGAAACAACTAACACTAATGTTCTCCTATGCATCCTTTTAAACCCCATTTATAGATAAGCCATCAGTGATGCCATAACTCTTTCTCCTGTTGCGCTCCTCAGAAAAACCAGCTTGTCATTAGTATTCCAATCTGAATTCTCGTTGTGGAATGTATGGCACGCAGACTGCCTGCCAACTATGTTTCCTTATTTGAATGGTTGGTAGATATCTATTCCCTATGGCAACACATAGACGCAAGCTGCAAGGTGACCACATCTATCAAAGCAGAGCCCACAAATCTGTCAAGAACCTGGATTAAGTCCATTGATTCCAGCTGCCGATGAATTTCCAAAACTCCGAGCTCAATGTGCTGACTTCGATGGCACTTCCTGCAGAAATTATTATCCAGGACACGGGATATTTTGGACTTTCCACATTGCACATAACGTACACTCCCTAGTTTGGAGAAGTCTGCGATTCTTCCGTGTCTTTGTTAAGCTTACTGACGCAAATAAAACTACCCAACACGAAGATAACTTCCCAATACTATTACATCTTTCCGCTCTGAATAAAGCTTACTGATGCCGCTAAATACGGATGATACTTAACACACCTTACTTGATAATAAAATATTAGACTGAGAGGTTATTCACCAGTTACTCATTGTTAATACATAATAGTTTTACCGCTTTGAGGCTGCAAGTTGCTTTTGGTTAAGTCCCTAAACGTCAATACTCATCGGCCAAGCAACGTACTCATGACCTTCGATTTCACACCTTGCATTTTGCCTCTCAACATTCGGTTGACATAATTGACCGTCAATGGCCATCGCCAAGTGGAGGGAACGTCATTATCGCCACTTGGTTTTCCACGACGTTACTGTCATGGAATCCCCAACTATCAACATCCTGGAGCCAAATAAATATAAAAACAAAAAACTACTGCAGATGCTGGAAATCCAAAACAAAAACAGGATTACCTGGAAAAACTCTGCATGTCTGGCAGCATTGGCGGAGAAGAAAAGAGTTGACGTTTCGAGTCCTCATGACCCTTCGGCAGAACTGAGTAACCTTAGGAGAGGGGTGAAATATAAGCTGGTTTAAGGTTGGGGTTAGATCTAAAGTTGTTGAATTCAATATTCAGCCCGGAGGCTGTAAAGTGCCTAGTCAGAAGTTAAGCCAGGTGGGCACTCCGTAGGGAACGTTCCCTCCGGGACACCCTGGTCCACTCCTCCATCACCCCCTACTCCTCAACCCCCACCTATGGCACCTCCCCATACCCACGCAGAAGATGCAACACCTGCCCCTTCACTTCCTCTCTCCTCACCGCCCAAGGGCCCAAACACTCCTTTCAAGTGAAGCAGCATTTCACTTGCATTTCCCCTAACTTAGTCTACTGCATTCGTTGCTCACAATGTGGTCTCCTCTACATTGGAGAGACCAAACGCAAAGTGGGCGACCGCTTTGCAGAACACCCGCGGTCTGTCCGCAGGAAAGACCCAAACTTCACTGTCACTTGCCATTTTAACACGCCACCCTGCTCTCTTGCCCACATGTCTGTTCCAGTGAAGCCCAGCGCAAACTGGAGGAACAGCACCTCATCTTCCGACTAGGCACTTTACAGCCTTCCGGGCTGAATATTGAATTCAACAACTTTTGATCTTAAACTCCCTCCCCCATTCCCACCCCGTTACCGTTTCTTCCCCCTCCCTTTAATTTTCTTCTAATAATTTACATAGCTTTTTCTTTTCCCACCTATTTCCATTATTTTTAAATCTATAACTGTAATACCCTGTCGTCAGTCTTTCCACCCCACCCCCACTAGAGCTGTACCTTGAGTGTCCTGCCATCCATTCTTAATTAGCACATTCTCTTAGATAATATCACCACCTTCAACACCTCTTTGTTCCTTTTGTCTGTGACATCTTTTGATTATCTGCTCCTATCACTGCTTGCTCGTCCCTACAACCACCCATCCCACCCCCTCCTTCTCTCCCCCCACCCCCCCCCCCCACCCCCAACCTTGAACCAGCTTATATTTCACCCCTCTCCTAACTTTACTCAGTTCTGCTGAAAGGTCATGAGGACTCGAAATGTCAACTCTTTTCTTCTCCGCCGATACTGCCAGACTTGCTGAGTTTTTCCAAGCAATTCTGTTTTTCTTTTCGCCAAATAAATACCATGGAATTAAGGCCAGTAAAGAGGTTGCGATTATGCAGAGAGTATCTCAAGCCCTTACACCAAAAAGCTGTTCCACAATTTACAAAGCGCAGGTCAGGATTGCTTGGAATAACCTCTACTTGCCTGCATGACTGCAGCTCCAACAACACTCAAGAAGCTGTAGGCCACCCAGGAACAATGAATGCCTTTTCATTGGTACCACATACAACACCTTTAGAAATCGCTCCCTCATCCACAGAAGCACAATGTCAGCAGATTTTTCATTAACGATGTGCACGTCGGCAACTCACAAAGTGTCCTTCCAACCCCTCGGCCTCGAATACACATAAGCACAATAACAGCAGGTACATGAGAACAGCACCACCATGAACCTGACACACAAGCCACTCACCATCCAGACCTGGATATGCATCGCTGGCCCTGCAATGTCCCAGGGTTAAAGTCATGAAATTCCAACAGCACTTGGGAGCACACGTAAACCACATGGACTGCGGCCTTTGAAGAAAGCAGCCACTGTTGGACAATAAAAATTATGGTCTAGCTAGCGGTTTGAATATCCGTCTTTGAAGGATTAGACTTAAAGCCCCAGCCGACGCTCTCAGAGAAGCACCAAAAATGTATTCGATGCAGAGCAAGTGTTTCTCCCCAGTAACAACATGTAGGACAGTTTCAGCACGAGGTTACATACACATTAAATCTCCCTCTACAATGTTTCCGACGAACAATCCCAGGACAGGTAAAGCATTGGGAGAGGGACAGTGTAAAGCTCCCTCTACACTGCCCCCATCAATCAATCCCAGGACATTAATGGCACAGGCTAAATAAAGCCTAAATCTCTCTCGACACTGTCCCAAATACTCACCACCAGGACATTTCCGGCGGTGGGTATGATGCTGAGTAAAGCTCCCTCTACAATATCCCCATCAAACACTTCCAGGAGAGGGCAGCGTCCCTAAAAATAGGCCCTGCTGCAGCTCCATCTCAGCGGGAGTTGCATAGCATTTTAATGTAGTGTTGTTTGGCAGTGCAAGAGATGGTGTGTGATTGGAGAGTAGTACCAACTAGTACTGCCAGTATGTTGAATGGAGTCACATTAATTTAGAGTGGAGCCTGGAAGGAATCATTATTAAGGCAGCCCAAATGCATGGCAGTACCTTGGGTATGAACGTAGATATTAGCAATTAACAGTTCTTGTATAATCATATAAGTCTCGACGGCGCCTCCGGAAGGCGCCTAATCAGACTTTGCAGCACTGCCGCAGCTAAATGAAAGAAACCAAAATCTCAAAGTAGCTGGAATAAGTCCACGGATTCCCATGGTGTGACCGGAGATAACATGTCAACATTGCTGCTGGAGTTAGAGATGGTTTTACAAAGTGAAAACAATAGACACAGGACACGTTTACTAAGCTATGAAGCTTCATTTGAGATGTGGAGGGCTAAGGACAGCACCAGAGCGAGTGGAAGTCCATTGCCAGGCTGCTCAAAAGTGTACAATCGAGGAACATGCGCGGATCACAAAAAGCACAGTGCAAATTCACAAACAAACCGAAGAAATTAAAAAGGATGACAGATTTATCCATTTTAGGGAAAATCCACTTTGATGAGGCGAAACACCTGAGTGACGCGAAATCCATAGAACTGGCCAAATCACTAAAGGCTGAGGAAAATACAAAATGAAGCTGTAGGTATGTTTTTAAATAGACGGCAGACTCAGGGCTTCGCACACCAATGCGGCAGCTGGAAAAAGCTGTAACAACAGTTGACAGCGTTCAACCAGGTAGAGCAGCTGAAGTGAACCTAAGTTTTATTAATACAGTTAATGCAGTTAATTAAAACGACAGGCAGAGTAGAGAGAAGCCTGAAGCCTTTAATAAAAAAAAACACGCTTCTTTCATTTGAACCCTGGGTTCTTGCATTAAAATAAATGAATTCGGGGTTAACAGGCCTAACCTTTTGAACAAAATCGCCATGGTCACCGAGCAATCCGTCGAAGACTATAAAGGGAGGAGATTCACAGCAGGGTTACTAACAGCTGCAGAGCCATCCTGAAGTGGACAAAAAATGAATGTGGCACAGACAGCCTTAAAGGTGCAATGGCATTTAAAATAATTAAATCAGGAAATCAAAAATAAATGGCCATGGATAGGGAATTGCATCAGAGCCGCATTTTTGCTCTGCATGGACTTAAGGGATATTTTTCTTTATTTAAATTATTGGATGAATCAGGTCTAAGCACAATATCTGGAGATGTCCAGGCCAGCCACACCTTTACGCCCATTTGCTGAACTCGCACGTCCACTAATCCCAATGTAGTGCATTGATAAGCCCTCAACCTCCTTCAATGAAACATTAAATGCCGTTCACGAATCTTTGAAACATCAAGTTGAGGATTCTGTAGAGATGCATAGAAAACCCTTAGCAAATTAAGAAACGGCGAAATTACGTCCTTAAACACGTTATATGAGGGACCATAAATGCCCAGAACTTCCTGGAACTCCCAGGAATCTGACTTCATGGGGGGGTGCTGAGACATGTATCCTAATTTATTTCCCTATCAAAGACACATAATTGCTTCAAGGATTGGACAAGCAGCTGGTAGTGAGCCACAGGGGAATCAATAAAAATAGCGATTTGGCACGTGGAGGAGAAAAATCATTAAAAAAACATGAGAAATTGCTTGTCTCAAAGCTGAACTGTATAAATTGAAGTGTGAGATTCAGGCTGGATATGAAGATTTGAAAACGCATCGCAAAACGCAGTCTTTAATGGGGTAGAATTTTCGAAGCCTGAACAAACAGAAGTTAGAGGTAAATCAAAGGAAGCTGGGTGGGGGGGGTGGGGGGGTGGGGGGGTGGGGGGGTGGGAAACACCCTCAGTCGCACAATTGGCAAATCAAACCGTGAGTTAGAAAATCTCATCCGTGTGTACAGCCAGGCGAAACAATAGGGATAAAAAAGACGCAAAGAAGCTGCGAAATTGAATGGATTTCTGCAGGATGAACCTATATTCGTCAAAAATACATCAAAAAAACAAGGTGTTGAATATTATTTCAGAAAAGGGCTGCATTGAAACTATCAGCAGCATCAAAGAAATGCACTGAAGCTCAGAGTGAGTTGGCGTTGGTTGGCCACGAAAATAGTTGAAAGGCTCTCTGCAGAATGAACCTATATTCGTTAAAAATACGTACATCAAAAAACAGGATGTTTAATATTATTTGAGAAAAGAGCTGCATATCAGCAGCATCAAAGGAACGTACGGAAGCTCAGGGTGAGTTGGCGTTGGTTGGCCACGAAAATAGTTAGTCGGAAAACATCTTATTGTCCTGCTTCTTCAAAAAGCAAACAATGACTATATTACTCTTCAGCAGTATGAATACATTAAACTCTCTCCTACACAGAAGAAGGGAAGAAGAGCAGAATAAAATCGAGGAGCCCCTGCTTAGTAAAAGGAAACGGAAGATGAAGCAATTAAAGCTTCACAGCGCCAAGAAAATCCTGGTGAAGAATCTTGACACATTACAGATGTCCCTGAGGCCAAACCATGTTCTGATGCAAAATGACGAAGAGTAGCAGAATGAATTTCACGTGACTCTGAACAAAATTAAAACCCAGTTTGCAGGGAGGACTCCAGAATTTTCAAAATTACATGATTCTGCCTAATCTGCCAGAAAAAAGACCGAATGTTTTCCTGCCAGGCCCACACACTGTGGAAGGATAAGGAAGAAGAACGATTGAAAAAATATTGGAATTTGTGAATCTGATGTCAAGACACAAGAAGGGAAAATCACCGGATACCTCAAACGGACTGAGAGGCATTTAGTTGTTTAAAAATGACTTGGCTGAAATGGAAATCAAGAACAATGTTTCAACCGCCATCCAATGTGAAGAAGATGGAGAATGACATGCGTCATATGGGAGAGGGTAGCCAGACTTTGAAGGGAGAAGCTCGAAAAAGCAGTTTCAGGATTTAACGAATGAGCTGCGCTAATCAAAGGAACAGTCAGTGGGCATGTAAAAAACCTGAAAGGAACTGACTGCACAGGTCAACGTAACCCTGTATAAAGATTTCACAGATAGCTCGGAAGGAAAAGCAGCTCAACGTTCAAGAGCTCTTGATGAGCTAAAGGAAAATGTTCAGATGTGTGCAAAAAGATTTGAAAATAGAAGAGCAATCGCAACTTTGGCTGAAGTTGCAAATCAAGTGGAAATTAATGTTCCGTTTGTCAAACATCAACATCCAGCTGGATCATGGCGGGCCGAGCGGAAATAGAAAATCCGAGCCCACTCCAGAATTGCTCGGACTGCATAATCCCCTCAGAAGGAACCGGACAAACACACGATGCCCGAGCAGATCAAATGGGATTCCGAAAATCAAAAAGGGAACTCAAAGGAGCACAAAAAGCGAATCAAGTGGAGAAAAAAAAGTTCGAGAAATAAGGAGCATCACAATCTCAAGCTTACACTGATAACATCAGCCCGAAGAAGCTGTTGAAACCATTCATCCACACGGAACAGACAGGCATGTGAAAGAATTGTAAAATATCAAGAGCACCTAAATTGATGACGTAATATCGCTGCCGGTTGTGCGCGTGTCGGGGGTGTTGAGAGGGGGAGTGGGGGTGAGGTGGGGGGTTGTTACGGGACGGCGGTGTTGATGTCGGAGAAAGGTAGCAAACAAAGGTTTTATTGTAAATAATTATACTATGATGGAAGGGAGGATGGTCGGGTTTAAAGGAGGGGGCTATTGTATCGGGTAGCAGCATGACGATAGTAATATAAAGGTTTTTGGCAGAGTAAGGGTTAATGTGGGTTTGGGAAATAGTTCCGCGAATGGTATGATGCATAGGATTACATGTTTGTAGACTTAGAAGCAAAGTATGAAGCAACTAGTAAAGTGGCTGCACCCATACATGTGGAACATCGGATATGTGCATCGTTATGGGTTAACGATCATGTTTAAACATTGCAAGTCGGGAGACCTCTCAGTGGGAGATCAAAGGAACATTTTCAGCAGTCCCCAGGGCAGGACAGGAGGCTACACTGTCCAATCAAACATTTCCAGGGCAGGTATAGCATATGATTATATATAGATTAATGCCCCCTCTAAAATCTCCTAATCACGTAATCCAAGAACCAGTATTTCACGTGGTTTGATGAAGACAAATTTCCCACTTTAGACATCAAACACTCTAAGGGAAGCTACAACAATACATGAGATATAGAACCAATCTGCCTATTCACTGTCCCCATCATACCCATCTCAGCGCCGGTACAGCGAAGATTTAGATACGGACAACTCTCTTTCTGCAATGCCCCCATCGAGCATTCCAAGGGCTATTACAGCACTGGCTTAGATAGACACCTGCGCTTTCCCCATTAAACCTTACAATAGCTGGATCAATCCGGGACTTGATGCATAAGTCAATACTATTAATGTGAGATATAAAGTGAGCTTTATTCATGACAGGCGTATCCCACTATATTTATAGTATTTCGCAGTTGGCCAAAACATCTGCTAATGTTCTCCTAGATGTGTTTTCCTAGAGATGGCGTCCCTATTGCCGATAAGCCCGAGCGATTTTCGAGTACCATGTGTTTTCCTTACGCCTTCATTTTTCTCAATAACTTGCAGCCAAAGCAGCCTGACCTGCTGCCACTGTGCTGTGCATAATTGGATGTTACTGTCGCTACTCTTTTAGCTGTTTCCGTTCACTGAATTTATCAGAAAGAAGAAAATAAAGCACTTCACTTAGGTTCTGGGTTTTTACGTCAGGTGTGGCATGAATGGAGATAATTAAGTGAGTAATTAATATTCTGTGTAGATAATATGTGTATGTTCGTTTGTCTGCGTCTGTGTGTGTGTGTTTTCGTGAATGTGTATGTTTGTGTGTATGTTTCTGTGTGCGTATGTGTGTACGTTTCTGTGTGTGTGTGCGCGTGAAGTTTTAATGTTTTTTCTTCCCTGAACTTCAATTTTGCAGAGGAGCCTCAGCACTTTGAAAACGGAATTGTTTAATCATTAATATTAAAGGAATGCACGATGTAAAGAATATGTATCAATTATAAGTTTTGAACTAAAATTGCTTGCCAAAAATCACAACCTGATTATGTGTTCATGAGCACGTGGGACTTTTTACCTAGATACAAATTCACCCACGGGGGCATGGGGGGCGTTGTAATGTTTCACAGTGTGAATTGGAACTTTGATACAGCTGATCCTCAGTTGGATTTATCTTGGGACAGAACCCTCTTTAAGCGTTTAGAGATGGGATTATTTTCTCTCCATCTCCTCTGATCGAAAAATGTCATGATTTTGAACACCTCCATCAAATCCACTCACCTCCTTTTCTATTAGGGTAGCAGTGCCAGTTTGTTCAAACAATCCACGTGACTCAAGTCTCTCTGACCTGGAACCATTCCAGTCAGTAGCGTCAGCACTGCCTGTCCATCACTTCCATCTATTTAGCATGACCCGCTGCTGCCTGCAATTGTCTGCTTCAGTGTCTCCATATCTGTGTCTCTTTGCCACATGTGAACAACTCAAACACATTGAACGCAGCGGTTCAAGGATGCAGCGCAGAAGCCACTCTCAAGGGCAATTAAGGACGAGCATTAAATGCTGGCCTAGCCAGCATTGCCCTAAACCCATGGCCGAACAACAACTGGAAGGTGAGATGATGGAGAAGGGTGGAAGCGGGGTGGGAAACAGGTGAGGTAAAGGGAATGGATAATTGATGAAGGGGGATGGGAAGGGATAAATGAAGAAGGAGAATGGGGAGGTGGGGAATGAGGATAACGAATGGGAGAATGGGGGAGGAGTTTTGAAGTGGCGGAATAGGAGAAGTTTAATCGGGAGGATGAAAATGGGAGGGGAATGGCGATGAGAAATCGAGGGCGGAGGCGTGACATTGGGAAATGGTGAATAGGAGAAAGTCCCAATACAAAGGGGAGGGAGGATGTGAGGCGGAAAGGATGGGAAGTGGGAGGGGAAATAGGAATGGTCAGGGGAATAGCAGAGGGAAAATCAATTGGTTGACTGGGGTGTGGGACTGACGAGGGGATGAGGGGCATGGTAGACACATTGGAAGTTGGAATGGAAAAGAATCGCAGCAGGCGAATTGGGAAAGTAGTAAGGTGTAATGTTGAGACAGGATGGAAGAAGGTTGAATAGGTAAGTGTGGATGGGCGAAGGAGGTGGGGAGGGGGAAACGGAAGTGTTGTGAGCAGCGATGCGGTCAAGGTGGGTAGGGGGAGTAGGGAGGGGGAAAGCGATGTTTGAGAATTAGGGCGATTAGAATGGGGAAAGGCTAGTCAGACTAATTGTTATGAGGGAATGGACAAGCAAGAGGGGTTATGTTGGGGATGTCAGAATTGGGAGGGCACTGAAATGGTGGAATGGGAAATGTGGTGTGGAGTGGTGTAGGGTAATTGTAATGGTGTAGTCGGAAGTGGAGAGAGGGCAATACGGCAATGGAGGAATAGGGAACGTGATTGTAATTGTGGAGGGATCGGTTGGAATGGTGTGATGGAAAACGATGCATCTGCGTTTTGATAGATGCTGTCATTCATTTTTCAGTGCAACTGATCACGATTGGTCCATAGACCAGGATGTGTCGAATGGTTAATTTACCTAGCGGTTGGAGAGAGGTCTCCCGATTTTCCATGGTAAGGGATGGAATGTTAAATCAGTCCATATCATTGGATCACAGGGGAGGGAGGCATGACCGCTTCATTCCCTTATGGAAAAAGATTCTTTACTGTGCCCATTTCAAATTGGATTACAAGTTTGAAAATGACCTCTGGAAGAGGAGGGATTTGGTCTTGGACAGTATCTTAGTGAGAGGAGAGTTGCATGGCTACATGGGTCGATTATGGGGTCGGTGAGTTGGTAACTGTTTAATGGGGACCCTCATTTCTATTTTATAAATTGTCATTTGGGACGGGCTACTCTCCGTCCATTTTCCTGGGGTTATTACGAAGAAAGGTGAATGTAATGTCCTCGGGTGTGGGCGAGGTTGAAACGGTCCATTTTCCAAATTATTGACCTATTTCCGATGGGGCGGGGGCATTTTATCTGGGACGACCTCGCTTTGAGAGGATGAGAAGCTGCCTGGGAAACATCACTCTGTGTAACTCTAACTTCCCTCTCTCCACTTCAGGCCACTGCCTGCTGTGGCAATGAGAGAAGGGACATCGCGCTGACCAAGTGGTTCCAAGTCTTGTGTTTCGAATGAATCAAGAATCCGCACCGACCTGTGGCAGCGCAAGTGCCCCAAGTGTAACTCTGCCTTCGGGGACAATGACTTCCAATGTATGGACATTGGCTGAGATACACCCAAAATGTGAGCAGCGAGAGGGGGCGTGAGTTGCCGGGGAGACCGGCGTTAAAAGTGAGGGATAGTTTCCATGATGAACCCGGGATCTCCCTTCGCTCTGCACCCAGCTCCCCCCTCCGCGGCCCCATAGACGGTTTCCTCAATCCCGGTGAATGACACGGGGGAATTCGTGGTTAAAGTTTGTATTTCATCTGTTTGAAATGTTCACTTTTGTGAATAAACGTGTGCATTGAGAAGCGAGTGCCTGGGCTCGGTTTCCATCAGTCATCCTGCTGCTCCCTCCACACTCAGTCCCGGAGAATTTCTGGGTCGACGGTGAACTTCATCAGCCTCCGTGACAAAAGACGCAGAAACACTGCTTTGAGAGGATGCAACAATTTTCAATAGATTTGTTACGAGCAGGAGGTTCCATGAGGAGAGGTTGAGTAAACTCGGCGGTTTTATTCTGGAACTTAGAAGAGTGAGTGGTGACCTCAGTGAAACGTATAACTTTCTTAATGTATTTGCCAGTGTAGATGGTGTGTGGCTGTTTCCCTCGACTGGAGAGTTTATTACTAGAGGTCTATGTCTCGGGTAAGGGGTCGGTAATTCCGAGTTTGAGTTTCGGAGAAATTTGTTCACGCCGAGGGTTGAGATTCTTTGGCATTTTCTATCCTAGGGATTGTGGATGATCAGTCATTGAGTATATTCAAGGCTGGTTTCGAAGATGTTGTGATACTAAGTGCAAGGTTGGATATGGGGACAGGGCAGAACAAGAGTTTTCAGGCAGGATATTTGTATTGAGCTGGTTCAATGGCAGAACAGGCTCTAAGGCTCGAAGGGCCTCTATTTCCTAACTCACACAAAGCCATGAATTGAATAAAATGAGAAATCCAACGCAGGAGTGAACCTCCCAGCATTGTCCCCGAAACCTTAACAATTTTGATAATCTTGGAGTTCAGTTTGAGTTCTCTTGTTAATTTGAGTGTTTGGAGTAAGTTCAGGACTAGTCTGTGAACTGTATTAATTTCAGGGGAGCTGTTATTCGACTTGTGTTATTTTCTGATGGATGTTCACTTGGAGGGGCCGCATCAGCTTGAGCGACAATATCTGTGCAAGTGTCTGTCTCGATCTTTCTCGTCTGAAATGCTTGAACCGGTAATGTTTTGGGCGTGGTTTATTTCAGTTGGAGGATCTGCAACTGTTAGAGGGCTAATATCGGTTAGAAAATCATGTCGGATTGAGCGCCTGAGTCCGGTGGAAAGTATTTATCTATTTGAGGGTTTGTAGCAGTTGGACGACCTGCATTGGCTGGAGGATCTTTATTTGCTGGAGGATCTGTATTGACTGGATGACCTGTATTGGCTGGAGAACCTTCATTGGCTGGAGAACATGTATTGGCTGGAGGACCAGTATGGCTGGAGAACCTGTATTGGCTGAGGGGATGGTATTGATTGACGTCTCTGCATCAGTTGAAGGTCTCTACCGATTGGAGGGCCTCATAAATTGGAAGGGCTGGATCGATTGAAGGAGTTTTACCTCTTGGAGGCCCCATATCGGGTAGGGGGTCTGTTTCAGTCGTTCATTCTCTATCAGTTGGTTGTGTTTGTAAGGTCTGGAGGGTTTATTGGCGGGGAAGTTATGCATCAGGTGCAGAATCTCATTGCTTGGAACGTCTATATTGGCTTCAGGGTCCATCTTAGAATTCTGACATCAGTTTTCCTTAGTTAGACTGACTGTTGCAGCTGAAAAGCCTGTATCAGTTCGAGGAGCTGCTTTGATTTTGAGCTCAGTATTGGAGTGGAAAAATGTACATGTTAGTGGAGATGATGGAGTAATTTGAGGTGATCTGTTAGTTTTCAAACCTCTATTATACTGACATGTGGAATCAATTGCTGATGTTCATAAATCTCTAGTTCTGAGTTGCAATTCCTAGTCCCTGCGATCGCTAAGCTTAATATCCACATTTATAGAAAACAACTACTACCCAGTGTGCAGTCGAACAGCACTGAGAGAGACTCTCTAAAAAATAGCAAGTATTCCACAACCGGGATTTAACACATTTCAATATCTGTTTTTCATTTTTTCCCCTAGTTAACTATGGCAGAACATCAATGACCCCAGGGTGTTCCGGCGTTCATATGATTGGAAAACTGCGGGAATATATCACTTCAGAGCTTAATAAAGGGAGAATAACTGCAGCACGACTGATCACACTGCTTCACACTAACAATGCAACTTCCTGTTGATATGGCTCAGAAAAACTTCTATACAAACCTTGCAGTTATTCCTGTTCCTGGCAAATGACTACAAGAAGTGAAGTTGTTTAATTCTGAGTGGGTCGCTCTCTGGTTTCAATCTGACGTTTGGCTTAACTGGTCCACTGAAATGGCCAAATAAATATCATATTTTCTAACCACGAATGGTCTTTTTCAACGTAATGTCATGCCTTTCGGAATGAAGAACGCAGCAGTTACATTTTAATGGTTAAGCAACAGCGTTATTGAAGGATTATTTAACTGGGTTATATATATATTGAGAAGTTAGTTGTGTTCAGCTGAGCTTGGGGAGGGAGATTTACAACAATTGAATGATGTGTTTGGTCGTTTACAAAGATACAATTTAGTCCTAAACTTTGCATAAAGTCACTTTTCCAAAACGAAAGTGATTGATTTTGGCCAAACTGTGATGAAAAGGCAAAGTGATCTCCAGAAAAGCAAACATAGGGGTTATCTAGGATTGACAGTGCTTAAGACTAATGGAGAGCTGTTATAGACTATTGGCATAATTGGATTTTATCGGAAGTTTGTCCTGAATTTCAGCACAGTAGTGGTTCCCCTGGCAACCTCGGTAAAGAAAAGCAAAAAGGTTTGAATGGACAAACGATGTTCTAAGTGCCTTTGGCAGCTTGAATTCTGTACTCACCACTCCACCGGCTTTAGCAGCATCAAATTGTGTGAAGCCTTTTAAACTGGCTTTTGATGCTAGTGAATAATGGAACAGTTTTACCACAGGGCGACGGAACGGGAATTGAACGACGAGTCTGAACGGTTACTGGAAATATTTTCTTTTTACCAGGATAAATACTCAGAAGTGAGAAGGATAATCTAAATATAGTGCTGGCTGCACAACATGTTGAAGTCTACTCATCCAACAATTCTGCAGAAATTATTATTTTATAACGACCAGAATCCATTATCCTTCCTAGAAGCTGATACTATTTTGGTGGATTTTAAGGGCCCTCAATTACAACTTAAAACTCAGCCATGTCTCTGGAAGTTACAATATAACAGTAGATGCTTTATCAAGAGCAAACATGGAGGATGAAGAACGCCTTGATTAAAGTGGACTTGTATAGAATATGATTCTAATGGAAAAGACTTGTTTATTTGCTGTAAGTACATTGTTACAGCTATAGTAAAAGCTGGAAGATAAGATATATTTATTAATTAGAGGAGATGCTAACAAGAAATGAAAATTCCTCTTAAAGTTACCCTTTCAATTCTTACTGTTTTTGCGGGGTAAGTGATGGGAACTAGATGTAATTTTAGGCAAGCTACAATAGTATTTTGAATGTGGAGCACGGGTATGTTTTCAGTTTGGGATTTTGTGACATTCAGCGGGCCAGCCTGGGGCACTGCTTGATGCGTACATTTTAATGAATGCTTTACGAATCTTGAAATGAAGAGATTGGCTCCCAAAGTTGTTTGTGATTTAGGCAAGTTAAAATTAAAACAAGAAGTAGGAAATAAAACTGCATTCTTGACTCTCAAGTGGTGATCAGGGGGAGATGCACAGATACATAAAGAGAAGGAGCCTATCACCTTGTAGTTTCAGTTGGTATCAGAGTACCAACGAGTCAAGACCCGAGGAAAAGGCCTCAGTCTCTCTCCAACTTGGCATGATGCCAGATTGTTAAGAAACTCGTGGATAATTCTCTAACGCTAAAGGAGAGGTGAATATAGATTGAGCGTTCTGGATGTCTCAAGGGAGATACCAATTGTGCAAATGCTTCCAGTGAATGTTCAGAAGACCACTGGAAAATCAATTCTTTACCAATGATCTAGCGTTATCCTTGGTCCAGAAATAATGGTGCCTGGTCGCTGGGGTCCTGGGTTTATAAGGGCATTAGTAGGATGAAAGGGGCAGCGTGAGTTTCTGCCACTTATTTCGTGGTCTCCGTAATGAAAACTTACCAAACGTTTGTTTGCCTGCTGTATTATGATCATGATGAATTATAATTTTTTTGCGAGTCTTGCAAAGCCATATCAGACTCCTGTGAACCTGTTTCATTAAGGGACCCCACGCTTTAAAAATAAATGATTTCTTAAAATAGGCCATCAATCCAGGTTCCATTCTGCTTTGTAATCGGCGTTTATAAACAACGTGGAACACTTACAACCCTCCTGTCCTCGGATATCACTCCAAGGAACATTTACATGTCATGGTCAGTCAAACTTCTATTCGCAGCCTTCCTTCCCTTAGCGACCCATATACATCCCGTCCAGGCCAGGAAAATGTTCTACCATGTTGTGATACAAAAATTGTTGGATAGCAACGCGTTAACTGAACCGGTTTGTTCAGTCTCCGGAATTAATTTCAATCTCCCTGGATCCTAATTGTGTCACAGGAGGCTTTCACTCTGCTATTTATACGGGGCTCATTTCAAAGTGCTCTTCCCTAATGTCAGGGGGAAGGTCGCATTCGGCACTCGCAAAAATCAAAAACTTCTGCGAGGGGGAGAGAAAATACCAGAATCTGAGAATAATAGATCGGAACGTGACAACAATGAATCAGCATCTTAGAACAAAATCTTGGAATTTTACAAAAATGGACAGGAGTTTATCCTCCGGGCTTTACTATCTTTCTCAAAATCGGATATCATTAGCTGATAGGATCGAGGGTGTAATTGCGGTAATTCAAGTGGGTTACTTTCCCATCCTGGCTCTTTTTGGTGTCACCGGTAAGAACCTACATGCAACAATCTGTTCTTTAAACCAGATTGACTGCATTACTGTTACTGTCTTTTACATTTCAGGAAGATGGAAGTAATTTGCTACTTTTCCCGTTTTATTGATCGTTCCCTATCCAGTCGCTACACCCAGCTACCGCGCCACTATCTAAGCCTGAACCATAGTGTCTTCGACCGCCACGCTCCATTTGGCCCTCAGCTGAATTCTGAGCCCATACCCTTTCCATCCTTAAGCCTGTCTTCTACCAGCTCTTTAACCTGGCCCACTATCCGCGCTGCATCAGCACAACACCCGAATGGTCCCTCAGCTGTGCATTTGTCAAAACCAGACTCCGCTATTAAAATGTTAATCTGGCCAGACAATTGCAGTTACAAATCTTCTTTAAACATACCCCGTAGAAAACTCTGATTTCTGTAAATTAACCCTTGCCAACTCTCATTCCACCATTATCCCTGCGCTCAAGGGCCAACAAAGCTTCCAGGTCTTTCAGCTCGTCAATTTCAATATTCCAAATCCTGTGATTTGATCACGCTTTAATCTCACTTCTCCAATCAATGCCATGTCCAGAAACTCACACATGGTGCTCCATGTTGTGCAGGGGTTTTCAGCATGTTTGACATGCCTTTAAAACACTGTGTGTACCTGTCCACCGAAAGCCCCAGCTAAATGTTTGTTAAACAACACACGGCACCCTCTCCAGTTTAATTGAAACGGGCCAGACATCTAACTGTCAGCTGAAGGGCTATTGACCGACTTCTGTTATTGCGAAGTCCATTGAGGTGCTGTAGATGGTTTTCAGGGTGTTGTGCTGTAAGGGGCTGCATACATTGAGAGAGGAAATAGGATTTATAGGCCCAACCTTGGAAGAGGTTTTGGGGCTGTACTCACAGTGCATCTGGACCTGTACCATGACTGGTGAAAGGATAGGAGTGAAGAGGGAAGGGAACGCCTGTTAACATTTGCGGGGGGAGGGGGGTTGCCCTGCCCTTAGCACCCCTGGATTGTCAGCAACACTTTACAAACCTACACGTAAAACATCTGCAGAGACGGATTTAACTCTGACAGACCAATGAGGTTTTACAGACCCGTGTCACCTCCTTTAGCAGGTCTGGGGCCGCACACCAGGGTGAGGGATGTGCTGCCTTTGGAAATTAAGTTTACAGGGTCATTGAAACCTCGATCGATTCGGAAGATTCCAGGCAGGGGCAGGTGATATATTCATTATCTCCCAATATTTGGTCTAACTGTGTGTTCACTAGCTGACAGAGAACATCTATGCTGTGTGACACGTTTGTACTGTTGCTCACTCAACGGTGAGAAGCAGAATGATGGGTCCCATAGTTTCCCAGGGCAGAGGGATTCCCGATGGCGTACGTGATTCTGCCGTGTCCCCATTAGAACGAAAGAGTTAAAGGCTCTCAAAGAATTCTCACTGCATTGATGTGCAGTTGATGTATGTCTATGCACTGTACATCATGTTGGTAAATATCCAATGTCCTGACAAGAGCCACAATAGCTTCATTATGAAGCACTCGGACGGTTCCAACATCTTCGTAGCTCCATAGAGAACCACCCAGTAGCTTTTCGGAGTTTGTGGCTGCACCGTCGGTGCGTGGATCAAAATAAAACACACCTTCGCCATTCCCAAACTCCAACCAAGCAGGAGAACATAACATCTCAATCCAAGAGCAATGGAGTCGCATCGAGCATTGTTGATAAGAATGCCAAAGTGGAAAAGAAAAGCTTCTGCTTCCTCAGCCGTTCGGAGTGTTCCCTCCAGCACACGCTGGAGCAGGTGGCCATTTTCATAGTGTTCTGCTGCATCCTTCATATCATCACCATCATAAGGACACAGGCATTGTCACCAGGAATCCGGAGGACAATACAGGAGAAGGGGAGATTGCAGTAAGACATGTCCTGGATGCCTTCGCCTTTGACAGGTTGTCTACATGTGCCCGCTAAGAATCCAGTTTGCACATAGCTTCCTTTTCTGAAGTTGTTCACAACGTAAATTTTATTGTTTGGACAATGGAAATCCAACACCTAATCAAAGGACAGGGAGACTCTTGCTGATAAAAGGTACACTTCAAAATAACATTCGTTTAGAGACATTTTTGAAGATTTCAGTCATTAAAAGAGGCAGATAGGCTTTACATGTTAGTACATTTATTCAATACAGAGTCTCCACCACACTGTTGACTAAAAGCCAGATATTTACAAACTCCATTTGTCTTCAACCACCGAGGAACGAACACTTCAGTCCTGCAACGTTTTCAACCAACACATTAAGCATTGTAAGGAATGACCTGTTCCTGTTGTACACTCGTAATAATTTAAGCATGTGCTACATTTAAACAAATCATCATGTTTTGGGTGAGGGTTTATGAGTGTCTGTGGGGTCGTTATGATTTGCATTTCGTATTTTGTAAGAAACGGATGTTTATCCTTTCATTTGAATTGATAATTCGCAAGAAAGCTCGCTTCGGAATTCTTATAATAACATCTGTGGACGGAGGAAACAATCCCTCGCATAACTGCATAGCGTTCCTGTCAGGAGATATGTTGAGAACCAGAATAAATTACCCCATTTCTCTTCTTTGCACTTAACGCAATCATCACCTCTGGCTCCTCTCACTCAAACGCGTCTCCCCTCGCACTCATGAGTGCCACCATCACCCATGGGTACCTCCAGTAATTTGCACTCTCACCGGCCACTCCATCAGCCTCTATCACCGCTAAGTGTACCTATTATCCCCCGATTCCTCCTTCGCTCCTTTGTCTCCCAAAATGTCCCGCTCACCTGCAACTCTCATCTCCACACTATTCACACCTCCTTCTTTTAACCATTTAATTTATCCTGCCTCCCACTGTATCACAGACATTGTTTATATCTTCTTTCAGGACCATTCATTTCAATACAACGGAGGATGCTGTAAGACATCACCATCGCATATCAATCATGCTGGCAACTTTGGTACCAGAGTGATATATCGTTTTAACGTGTATTACCTTTCTTTGCAGGGAACCTAGTCACGATTGTGATCCTCAGGCGCAGGAGGTGTGGCCTCTCCAATTGTGTTTCCCGTTACCTGGTGGCCATGGCAGTGGCTGATCTACTGGTCATTATCCTGGACCTGATACTGAGGCATATTCCAATTATGTTTGATAGGTATTTTATTATCCTGAAATCATTCAACGTGTGTAATATCCACGCCGTCCTGCTTTATGCAGCCACTGACTGTTCTGTGTGGTTCACTGTCACTTTTACCTTCGATCGATTTGTGGCCATTTGTTGCCCGAAGCTGAAAACTAAATATTGCAGTGAGAAAACGGCAGCTGCGATTCTGGGAACCGTGATGGCACTGAGCTGTTCAAAGAACATTTTCTGGTATTTTTTGCTCACAGGTCAGTACTGGCTGGTAAATTTCCCCTGGTCCTGTGGTAACACAGACGAGGTTCTGCTCTCTCCTGTCTGGGTAACAATCGAGTTCACCCATCACATTCTAACACCTTGTGTCCCATTTGTGCTCATCCTGCTCATCAATATTTTGACCGTCGAGTACATTTTATTGACCAGCAGGGCCCGCAGGAGACTCCGGCCTCACAGGAGTGGGGAGAGCCCCAAGGACCCAGAGGTGGACAATCGAAAGAAATCGATCATATTACTGTTTTATATTTCAGCCAATTTCATCGTTTTATGGGCAATGTTAATGTTTTTTTCCATATGGAGCCGAATGTATGAATTAGGCTATAATTCTCTGTATCTACATTTTTTTGTTCTGGAATTGGGCTTCATGCTGCAGCTCCTTAGTTGCTGCACAAACACTTGGATTTATGCTGTGACACAGACTAAGTTCAGGGAGCAGTTGTGGAAAATGTTGAAATATCCCTTCACTTAAATTCTTTAATGAGTTAAATGATTTGAAGAGCTGAATCACTGGCATTTCTAGGACATTATTTCACATTTGCAGCAGGGGACATGTGTCTGTCACTGGGCAGAATTAATCAATGCGAACTTCCTTAATTTTAACATTTGCCTTAACGTTTCCAGCGTATGGGTCTGGGAGATGGGGTGGGGCTGTCGGGGAGGGGAAGTGTGTTAAGTATCCGGCAGGATTGAATTACTAGAAGTTTCCTAAATTCTCTCATGAATTTAACGTTCCCAGCTGGATCGGGGGAGTGGGGTTTGATGGGTGTGTGTAGTGTGATCAAGGGTTCCTTATCAACGGAACGGAATCACCCAGCGCTTCCAATATTATCTCATTTCATTGCTCAGTTTGAAAGCAGGAAAATTTCTCTCACTGGCGGAACAAAGACAACATGATTTTCCAGAAGTAAAGCATTTTCCCTTATTTACAGCTGTGGGGGTGGGGTGGTGGTGTTTGGGGCGGGCGGGGGTGGGGGGGGCGGGGGGGGGGGGTGCTGCTTGGGGGGGCAGGGGGTGGGTTTGGTTGCGGGGGCGAATGGAGGTCGAGAATGTTCACTCACTGACCAACTTCTCCCATCCCTTTGGAGGAATGCAAAGCCCATTGTCCACCATCCCTCTCACAGGAAGGGCAGGAAACACAGCTCCAGCCATTTCCACAATTCCATTGCCCACAAGATATGTCCATTATCCTTCTCTCTCGCACTGATTGAACAGAAAACTAATCCACTGATAGCCTACTTCCAAAATAGCCTGTGCAACGGTCCACTGCTTCTCAGTGATTGGACACGAATACTCCATCCAACACGTGATTGGAAATCAAAATGGAATGGCAGAGTTTGACGTGGTGCGGTCTTGTCAGGGGAGGTGCGGTCACAGCGTAGAATTAGGGTAACCAACAAGGAAGTAAGATAACAAAGTGAAAGTGAGGTATCATAGGAAATCAGTGCTTGGGCAGCAGACCAGCTCCCACTGGATGCTATTGTTTATAAAGGAAGTGGGATTCAATTCAGCTGCAGAAAGGCGGGGGCGTTGCAGTGGATTTGGGATGTGTGTGTGGGGCCAGACGGCACAACCGGATCTCGATCTCCCTAAAAGAGATGCAGATTGACATATAGAGTGAGAGAGATAAAGAGGCAGGTTGCTTAACAGACAGAGAAAGACTAAGAGGGTTTGAAAAAGATATAGAAAGAGTGAGAGTGGGGGAGAGAAAAATAGGCTGATAGAGAGAGAGGTGGAGGCATAGTGAGAGATGAACATACTGGGATGGAGAGGGATGGAAAGAGAGCGAGCGAGAAAGAGATACAGAGAGAATTAGAGGCTGGAAGAGAACAACAGTGAGAAAGGGAGAGACGGGCAATAGGAGAGGGAGAGAGGGAGACATTGAGTGACAGGGTAGGGGAGGCGAAAAGGAGATAAGAGAGGGATAGGGTGAGAGAAGGACAGAGAATGAGAGAGAGACAGACAGACAGATGTTGAGAAAGAAAGAAAAAAAATAGATAACAGGAAGGTGAGAGGTAGAGAGAGAGGGAGAGATGGAGACAAAGCTAAACAGAAATAATCCCTCGCTGCTGACCCTGTAACAGTGCAGTACTCCCTCCGTTTTGAAATTTGACAGAGCAGCATTATTTCGTACTGACCCATCGACAGTGCAGCGCTCCATCACTGCTGTCCGGCTTTTTCTCTTAGCCTCTTTCTTCCTCTCGCCTTCCGTTACCTCTATTTTTATTTTTCTCAAAATCTCTGCCTTTCACCCTCTCTCCCTGTACTTGCCTCACCCTATCCCTCTCTTCAAAATTGCAGCACTCTCTCAGTACTGATCCTTCAACAACGCAGCACTTGACCTGTACCAACCATCCGGCAATTCAGCTCTGCTCCAGCATTGATGCTTCTGACGGTGTCTTGCTCCCTCTGCGCTGACTCTCTGGTGGTGCAGCAATTCCTCAGTACTGAAACACAGATATCGTAGTACGCTTCAGTACAGGCAATCCGACTGTGCAGAAATCCATCAGTACTGCATTGGAACGGAATTGAGTTACACTATTCCATATAACAATATTTTGTCAAAAGATTCGTCCCCCAGTCAATGTAAGCTGCCAGGAAACTTGAAATGTCAGAAGGTTAACCAGTCTGGAAGTGTCTTAGGAGAAGTCACTAGACTCACTGCATTGAAAAGTAAAGGAAATCCTGACCCCGTGCTGCGATGGTGACGTTAAACATTTCATTCTGCTCGATCAGAGAGCCAGCTGGTTAAATTGGAAAGCAACAGTCGAGCTGAGGGTTTGCTGACAGGCGAGTTGGATTCGATCCCTGTACTCAGTCATTCTAGGACCCTTTTTGACAATGACATTGTCAGGAGAATAACGACACTCAGTCAGACTATTAATCACTTTTACATTGAAATACAGACTGCCACTTTTGAACATCAAGAGAGCTAATCCAATGTATTATGTCCCCTGGCACCGTTTCGCTCCCCTTTGATAATGACCATCACAGGCTAACCAGCTTTTAGAAACCTGGGAGGGAAGGGGGAACCTTATATTCGCGCTTCTGCCGTCCTCTGTGTCGCTTTCTGGTCACCCTGAACGTTCCAACGGTGACTTTTGTGGGGATTTCAGGAGAGGGCAGCCGTGGATTATCCCTGTAAAATTAGATTTGGAACGGTTTCCCTCTGTCAGGATGCAGGGAATGGTGACTGTCTGTCCTTTCAAATCGACTCCAGTCTCCTGATGAGGAATATCCGAGAGTGGTAGCTGTCCTGTTCTTTAAATCAGTTCAAGCATTGAAAATAAATGGACCTATCCGTATTATTGTGCCGTTCTAGTCTGCTAATTCATGTCGATTCTTCCCTGATAAAGGAGGTAGATTTTAGGGTTGAATGGAATTGGGAGCGCCCTATGGGCCCGGATATGGAAGAACTTAAAAGTGGGAGACAGACATTTGGAAGAAAGGGGGTGTCCTCCAATCGTTCGGATGTGACTGAACATGTTAACCCAGGATCTGTTCTGCAGCCTCAGCTGCCAGTTCAGTAAAATGCACATAAATCCCTGATGCAGCAACATGGAGCTTTATATCAAAGATTGCTGATGGTGCTCAGTGAGAGGGTGACTAAATTATCGAGATATGTGTGGAAAATTTGGAATTTGCTTTTAAGGATTAAACGGGTTCGCAAATCTTTGAGAATACAGGCAAAGTCTGAGAGAGCGGGAGCCATTCACATACGCCGTATCCGTGCCGAATTTATGCTGATGAATTAAAGTTGCTGCACAAACACGTTAATTTATGCGGTGAGTCAGTCCAAGATCAGACAGCAGTTAAAGACCCTGGTGAAGTATCGGTTACGCACAGAATTCAGAGACTCAGCCAAATCAGGAGCTCCGCCCCCTGTCTGACAGGCAGCACAGCCAAGATGGAGCTTCACCCAGTCACTCACACAACCACTACCCCAAACCCCCATCTCCACGGCCACTCTATTAATTCACGCACCCCGTTATTGAAAGCCACCTCGTCCAATCGGAAAGTTTAACCAGGTGAAACGATTCACTCAGCCTATTAGGTATTGCAGCTGGGGAGTGGACATTTGCTGGTGCTGTTGGTGCGGGTTTAAACTAATTTGGCAATGGGATAGGACACAGGGTGGATGTAAAGTAAGATGTGATTTACAGCCAAGTATAGAATAAAAACCAAGTCAGCGGGAAGACAGGGAGTATATATTTAAGTTAAGGCACAAAGGAGCATAGCAAGGATGGATGGCACTGATTTTAATGCAAGGAGTCCTGTGAGCCGGCCAGATGAATTGAGGGTGTTGATTAACACCAGGGAATATTTTGCTTTTCCTCCCACAGAGATCTGGTGAAGGAAAGGGCAGGGCTGGCAGCTCAATATTCTGGGTACGGAATCCACAGTCGAGATGAGGCTGGCGTTGGGGGGAGGGAGGTCGGAATAGAGGAGTTGGTATCACAACATTGCTCAATGATTCAATTGCTACAAAGAGGAAGGATGATACCTTAGAAGGTTCCTCAGATGAGGCCTTGAGGTTTGACCTTAACTTCAAAAGGGGCCAATCACTTTGCCACCCCCAAACAGCCAGAGAGATAGAAAGGCAGATATGTAGGGAAATCTCAGAGAAGTGTAAGAATAACAGGGTAAAAATAGTAGGACGTTTCCACTTCCCCCTATGAACTGGGATATACAAATTGTGGAAGGCTTAGAGGGGGCAGAATTTTCAAAATGTACCCAGGGAAGTTTTTTTATCCGGAAGATATGAACCCCGCAAGAAATGGAGCGGTGTTGGGCCTAGCATTTGGGAACAACGCTGGGCTAATGTTAGAAGTTTTAAAGGGGAAGAGTTTTGCTGATTATGTCCATAATCGAGAAAGATTTAAGGTAGATATTGAGAAGGCTAAAATGTACCAGATATAAAGCTCCTGAATTTGGGTGAGGTTGTTTTTAATAATTTAATACACGATCCTGGCAAAATGGACTGGGAGCATCCAATTGTCCAAAAACCTGCATCAAGGCAGAGGGAGTCTTGCATAAATGAAATAGTCAGAGTGTGGGGACAAAATATTCCAGAGAGCCCTGGATTTCGAGGAATGTACTGGATTGGATAAGGATACATAGGAAGCTCCTCGTGGAAGCCGAGGGCTCCAAACAGCGGAAGTCCTAGAGGAATATGGAAAGTGTTTGTGTTTACCTAAACAAGGAAATTAAGAGAAGGAGGAGGGGGCATTGGAAAACACTGGATGGTAAAATAAAATAATGCTAAAAGGCGTTTTATAAGCATGTTATGGTCCAGAGGATAAGCAGGGAAAGAGCAGCACGCATTAGGGACAACATTGGCCATTTGTGTGTGGACTTGGGAAACGTAGATGCGCTTTTAAATGTGCACCTTACATCTGTATTTAATGTAGAGAAGGGCAATTTTGGCATAGAAATTAGGGTCCTGGACTGTGATGTACTTGAACAATTTAGGATTGAGAGAGAGGAGATATTAGATGTTTTAGCTGACTTTGAAATAGATAAATCCCCAGACCCAGGTAAGATGTTTTCCAGGCTGCTGTGCAAGGCAAGGAAGGAGATTGTAGGGTCCCTAACATTAATTTCAAAATCCAGCCTCGCCTCAGGAGAGTCCCAGATGACTAATGGCCAGCGAATGGGGTATCATTATTCAAATCAGTTGCCGATAATCCAGGGATAATCCAGAGAGCTTTAAACTGGAGAATCCAAAATCAGGGGTAGGGAAACTTTAGGGAAAAACATTCTCTGGGAGTGGATTAACTTCCGTTTGGTGAGGCAGGGATTAATCAGCAATAGTCAGCATTGACCTTTTCCGCAATTAGCCTAAACATTCTGATTCAGTGAATCTGTACAAGGACTCTTGCAGAATTTTGATCCAGTTTGTACACATCATTTCCAAGAATGAGGTCCCGCAGTGCTTCACTTCTCTTGCAACTGGAAACACAATGCAGTACAAATATTTCCAGAGCATAATTTAGGAACTGCTACTATCCCTGTCTACATTCCAGTAATTGAACTCCCTCATTTTAAACATTCTACAATGTTTGCACCTCCCTATAATTTCCTTTCCAAATTCTTCCACCACATCCCTCCCACTTGTTGGTGACATGTAGATAACGAAATGTAATCACATCTATGTTGTTCCGTAGCTCTAGAGAAATAGATTGTGCTCTTGCCCCGTTGGGTTATCCTGTATCTCCTGCACTGCAACACTCTCTTTAATCAGCTCCACCAACCCTCCTCCATTTCTTGCTTAACTAAATTTCCTGAAAAGTTTCAACCCAGGAGCATTCCAGACACAGTGCAGACCTTCATTCAACCAGGTCTTTGTTGTGCCCACAAAATCATACATGGACATGGAAACCTGCTTATGTAATTCACCAACCTTAGTTACCACAGCGTGAACATTAACGCAAAATACCATAGGCCAGAATTAGACTTTAGTACTTTCTGCTTAATGTGGCCATACGTATTAATTTTTTATTCCATAATCAAGTGCCATGTATCCTCTCAATATTCCGGAAGCATTGTCATTCATCTACGATATTGTTCCGTGTTTCCTACTTCACAATTCACGTTAGTTAGGAAGCTCCCCAGTAGCACAGCTAGAACGCCCACAAGATGCTCTATATACGTGCAAATATACCCGCCTGTGCTGAACCCTTTTCCCCCAGAGCCAGCCTCAATGACATAAGAATCGGAAGCCCTTTCTCAAGTTGCATTTTCCTCGCAACACATTCATTTTTTTGATCCTTCTATTTCGATATTCCCTTGCTCGTGACACTTGGAGTAACATAGAGTTTAATATATTTTAGGCCCTGCTTGCGAATTTCCTACCTTGATCCCAAAATTCAGACTGCAGGGCCACAGTACTCCTTCTACCGACGCCATTGGACCCGTTGTATTTGCTGTCATTGAAAGCTTTCCCTTCAGAATGCATTTGTAGTCGATCACAGACATCGATCTTGGCGCCTGGGAGGGAATACAACACCCTGGACTGAACGGACCACAGTAATGCTTACCTACTCCCTAACGTTAGAAACTACTAACACTAATGTTCTTCTATGCATCCTTTTTAACCCCATTTATAAATAAGCCATCAGTGATGCCATAACCCTGCCTCCTGTTGCGCTCCTGAGAGAAACCAGATTGTCATTAGTATTCCAATCTAAATCAATCTAAATTCTCGTTGTGGAACGTGTGGCACACAGACTGCCTGCCAACTATGTTTCCTTATTTGAATGGTTGGTGGATATCTATTCCCTATGTCAACACATAGACGTAAGCTGCAAGGTGACCACATCTATCAGTGCAAAGCCCACAAATCTGTCAAGAGCCTGGATTAAGTCCATTGATTCCAGCTGCCGATGAATTTGCAAAACCCAGAGCTCAAGATGCTGCCTTCGATGGCACTTCCTGCAGAAATTATGATCCAGGACACAGGGGACATTTTGGAGTTTCCACATTGCACATACCGTACACTCCATAGGTTGGAGAGGTCTGCGATTCTTCCGTGTCTTCGTTAAGCTTACTGACGCAAATAAACCTACGCAACACGAAGATAACTTACCAATCCTATTAAATCTTTCCGCAGTGAATAAAGCTTACTGATGCTGCTAAATGCGGATGATACTTAACACACCTTACTTGATAATAAAATATTAGACTGAGAGGTTATTCACTAGTTACTCATTGTTAATACATAATAGTTTTATCGCTTTGAGGCTGCACGTTGCTTTTGGTTAATTCCCTAAACATCAATACTCATCGGACAAGCAACATACTCATGACCTTCGATTTCACGCCTTGCATTTTGCCTTTCAACATTCTCTCGACATAATTGACAGTCAATGGCCATCGCCAAGTGGAGGGAACGTCATTATCTCCACTTGGAGTTCCACAACGTTACTGTCACTGAATCCCGAACTATCAACATCCTGGAGGTTACCATTGACCAGAATTGAACTGAATTAGCCAAATAAATACTACGGAACTAAGGCCAGTGCAGAGGTTGCGATTCCGCAGAGAGTATTTCAACCCCTGACACCAAAAAGCTGGTCCACAATTTAGAAATCGCAGGTCAGGATTGCTTGGAATAACCTCTACTTGCCTGCATGACTGCAGCTCCAACAACACTCAAGAAGCTGGACGCCGTCCAGGAACAAAGAATCCCTCTTCATTGGTACCACATCCACGACCTTTAGAATTCGCTCCCTCATCCACAGAAGCACAACGTCAACAGTATTTTCATCAACGATCTGCACGTTGTCAACTCACGAAGTCTCCTTCCAACCCCTCGGCCTCGAATACACATAAGCACAATAACAGCAGGTACATGAGAACAGCACCACCATGATCCTGACACAGAAGCCACTCAACATCCAGAACTGGAAATGCATCGCTGCCTCTGCAATGTCCCTGGGTTAAAATCATGAAATCCCAACAGCACTGGGAGTACACGTACACCACATGGTCTGCGGCCTTTCAAGAAAGCAGCCACTGTTGGGCAATAAAAATGACGGTCTAGCTAGCGATTTGCATGTCCGTGTTAGAAGGTTTAGACTTAAAGCTCCAGCCGACACTCTCAGAGAAGCACCAACAATGTATTTGATACAGAGCCAATGTTTCTCTCCAGTAACAACATGCAGGATAGATTTAGCACGAGGTTACATACACAGTAAATCTCACTCGAATATGTTTCCGACGAACAATCCCAGGACAGGTAAAGCATTGGGAAAGGCACAGAGCAAAGCTCCCTCTAGGCTGCCCCCATCAATCAATCCCAGGACATTAACGGCACAGGCTAAATGCAGCCTTAATCTCTCTCGACACTGTCCCAAATACTCACCAAAAGGACATTTGAAGCAGTGGGCATGATGCCGATTAAAGCTCCCTCTACGATATCCCCATCAAACACTTCCAGGAGAGGGCAGCGTCCCTAACAATAGGTCCTGCTGCAGCTCCATCTCAGCGGGAGTTGCATAGCATTTTAATGCAGTGTTGTTTGGCAGTGCAAGAGATGGTGTGTGACTGGAGAGCTGTACCGCCTAGTACTGCCAGTATGATGAATGGATTCACATTAATTTGGGGTGGAATCTGGAAGGAGTCATTATTAAGGCAGCCTACATGCATGGCAGTACCTTGGGTATGAACGTAGATATTAGCAATGAACAGGTCATGTATAATCATACAAGTCTCGACGGCGCCTCCGGAAGTCGCCTAATAAGACTTTGCAGCATTGTCGCAGCTAAATGAATGAAAGCAAAATCTCAAAATAGCTGGAATAAGCCCGCGGATTGCTATGGTGTGACCATAGATAACATGTCAACATTGCTGGTTGAATTAGAGATAGTTTTACAAAATGAAAACAGAGGACACAGGAGACGTTTCCTAAATTATGAAGCTTCTTTTGAGACGTGGAGGGCTAAGGAATGCACCAGAGCGAGTGGAAGTCCATTGCCAGGCTGCTCAAAATTGCATAATCGAGGAACATGCGCTGATCACAAAAAGCACAGTGCAAATTCATAAACATAAGAAATGAAAATGGCTGACAGTTGTATCTTTTTTAGGAGAAATTCACTTTGATGAGGGGAATCACCTGAGTGAGGCAGAATCCATAGAACTGGCCAAATCACTAAAGGCTGAGAAAAATTCAAAATGAAGCTGCAGCTATGTTTTTAAATAGGCGGCAGACTCAGGGCTTCGCACATCAAGGCTGCAGCTGGATAAAGCTGTAACAACAGCTGACAGCGTTCAACCAGGTCGCGCAGCTGAAGTGAACCTAAGCTTTATTTATACATTTCACGCATTTAATTAAAACGACAGGCAGAGTAGAGGGAAACCTGAAGCTTTTAAAAAAAAAATGCTCCTTTCATTTGAACCCTGGGTTCTTGCTTTAAAAGTAATGAATTTGTGGTTAACAGGCCTAACCTTTTCAACAAAAATGCCATGATCATAGAGTAATACCGTCGAATACTATAAAGGTAGGAAATTCACAGCAGGGTCACTAACAGCTGCAGAGCCATCCTGAAGTGGACAAAAAATGAATGTGGCACTGACAGCCTTAAAGGCGCAATGGCATTTAAAGTAATAAAATCAGGAAATGAAAAATAAATGGCCATGGATAGGAAGTTGCATCAGAGCCCCATTTCTGCTCTGCAAAGGCTGAAAGGATATGGTTCTTTATTTTAATTATTGAATGAATCAGGTCTAAGCACAATATCTGGAGACGTCCAGGCCAGCCCCACCTTTACGCTCATTTGCTGAACTTGCACGCCCACTAATCCCAATGTAGTACATTGATAAGTTCTCAACCTCCTTCAATGAAACATTAAATGCCATTCACGTTTCTTTGAAACCTCAAGTTGAGGACTCTGTAGGGATTCATAGAAAACCCGTACCAAATTAACAAACTGCGAAATTACGTCCTTTAACACGTTATATGAGGGACCATAAAGGCCAAAAACTTCCTGGAAATCCCAGGGATCTGTCTATATGGGGGGCCTGAGACATGAATCCTAATTTATTTCCCTATGAAAGACACGTAAATGCTTCCAGGATTGTCCAAGCAGCTAGTACTGAGCCACAGCGAAATCAACAAAAATAGTGATTTGGCACCTGGAAGAGAGAAACCATTAAAAAAAAAATGCTTGACTCAAAGCTGAACTGGATGAATTGAAGTGTGAGATTCAGGCTGGATATAAAGATTTGAAAACGCATCGCAAAATGCAGTTTTTAATTAGCCAGAATTTTCGAGGCCCGAACAAACAGAAGTTAGAGGTAAAGCAAAGGGAGCAGGGTGGAAAAAACACCCTCAGTCGCACAATTGGCAATTCAAACCGTTAGTTAGAAAATCTCATCCGCATGTACAGCCAGGCAAAACAATAGGGAGAAAATAAGAATCAAAGAAACTGCGAAATTGAGAGGCTCTCTGCAGAATGAATCTATATTCGTCAAAAAATCAACAAAAGACAAGATGTTGAATATTATTTGAGAAAAGAGCTGCATTTAAAGTATCAGCAGCATCAAAGGAACGTACTGAAGTTCAGAGTGAATTGGCGTTGGTTGGCCACGAAAATAGTTATTTGGAAAACATCTGATTGTCCTGCTTCTTCAAAAAGCAAAAATGAGTACATTACTCTTCAGCAGCATGAATACATTAAAATCTCACCTACACAGAAGAAGGGAAGAAGAGCAGAGTAAAATCGAGGAGCCCCTGCTGAGTAAAAGGAAACGGAAGATGAAGCAATTAAAGCTTCACAGCGCCAAGAAAAGCCTGGTGAAGAATCTTGACACATTACAGATGTCTCTGAGGACAAATCATGTTCTTATTCCAAATGATGAAGAGTAGCAGAATGAATTTCATGTGACTCCGAACAAAATGAAAACCCAGTTTGCAGAGAGGACTCCAGAATTTTCAAAATTATAGGAATAAGCCGAATCTGCCAGAAAAAAGACAGAAGAGCTGAATAAAAAGCTGACATTGAAAGGAAAAGTTAAATGTCTTTCCAAAGCTGCGAGCAGGTAATGAAGTTATGAACAAAACATTTGGAGAACTGAAAGAATGTAGCTTTTAACGGAGACAGGCGCAAACAACAGTGAAGCCCAAATGAAGGACACGGACAAAGCTCAGCTGCAGGCAGAGGAGTGAGGGGGGCAGTTACAAACTGGCAATGTCGCTGCACTGGCAACCCAGAGACCCAGGCTACAGCTCTGGGAACATGGGGGCCACATCCACCACGGCAGCTGGATGAATTAGAATTCAGTTCTTAAACCTGCAATTGAAAGCTCGCCCCAGTGATGGGCACCATGAAATTATCATCGATTAACACAAAATCCCATCACTTCACGAATGTACGTTAAACGCATGTTTGCCATGCTGAATTGTTTTGACCGACAGGTGACTCCAGAAACACAGCAATGCAGCCGACTCTAAACTGCTCTCAGCAATCACCTTGTGAGTTCAGTTCAGCAGCAAAATCTACGGGCAAACAAATGCCGGTTTTCCATCTACGCCCACACCCTGTGAAAGAATAAGGAAGAATAAAGATTGAAAAAAAATATTGGAATTTGTGAATCTGATACTGAAGCTCAAGACACAAGAAGGAAAAATCACGGGATTCCTCAAACGGACGGAGAGGCATTTAGTTGTTGAAAAATGACTTGGCTAAAATGGAAATCAAGAACCGGGAACATCAAGGAAATGGTGAGCAGTTGCAAGGAGAAGTCAAAGTTCTGATAGAATAGCGCGAGGATTCTCATCTGCAAATAGGCCAAGTAAACTTGAAGAATGTGAGTGTGCAGCACGGCACTCATGAAAGCGACGCTGCTGAGCGGAAACTGGTCAGTGTAGAGAACTAACCTGCACGTACAGAGGTTGGAATGGCTGAGATGCTGGATCTTCACCATGAAAATACCCAAACAATTTTTCAACGGCCATCCAATGTGAAGAAGATGGAGAATGACATGCGTCATATGGGAGAGGGTAGCCAGACTTTGAAGGGAGAAGCTCGAAAAAGCAGTTTCAGGATTTAATGACTGAACTGCGCTAATCAAAGGAGCAGTCAGTGGGCATGTAAAAAACCTGAAAGGAACTGACTGCACAGGTCAACGTAACCCTGTACAAAGATTTCACAGACAACTCGGAAGGAAAAGCAGCTCAATGGTCCAGAGCAGTTGCTGAGCTAAAGGAAAAAGTTCAGAAGTGTGCAAAAAGATTTGAAAATAAAAGAGCAATCACAACTTTGGCTGAAGTTGCAAAACAAGTGGAAATTAATATTCCGTTTGTCAAACATCAACATCCAGCTGGACCATGGCGGGCCCAGCGGAAATCGAAAATCCGAGTTAACTCCAGAATTGCTCGGAGCGCATAGTCCCCTCAGAAGGAATTGAACAAACACACGATGCCCGACCAGATCAAATGGGATTTCGATAATCAAAAAGGGAACTCAAAGGAGCACAAAATGCGAATCATGTGGACAAAAACAAGTGCGAGAAATACGGGGCATCACAATATGAAGCTTAAACTGAAAATGTGAGCCCGAAGAAGCTGTTTAAACCATTCATCCGCACGGAACAGATAGGCATGTGAAAGAATTGTCAAATCTCAAGACCACCTGAATTTATGATGTAATAGCGCTGGCCGGGTGTGCGAGGGTGGGGGTGGTGTGAGAGGGATTGGGAGTTGGGTGGGGGGTTGTTGCGGGGCTGTGGTGCTGGTGTCGGAGAAAGGTAGCAAACAAAGATATATTTTAAATAATTATACTCAGATGGAAGGGAGGATGGTAGGTTTTAAAGGTTTTCGGCAGAGTAAGGGTTAATGTGGGTTTGGGAAATAGTACCTCACTTTGCCCTCAAATGGGAATTGGAAGAAGTCACCCTCGGTGTCGTTCACAGTAATATATCAATTTCGTTTCCATGTACGTTCTAATGAATGTAAAGAGTCGATGAGGGGAATAAAGTTAGATTTTTCTCTTGGATATATGCTTCTCATTGCCTACGAACTTTTTTTGAGAATTGAAATTGATCCTTTGGCCGCCGCCTGAGACATTGGGACCGTAGAGGAGCAGAAAAGCAATGCCGTTGAGCTACAGACCCCTTTTATCCTTTTGGAAGTTAACTGGAATAACAGGATGAATTATCCATTGGCGCATCCTTTTAAAGATAATGAAATCCCGTATTGTAGTTGATTGGCAGAATCCTGTATCCCCTGATTCAAATCTCCAGCCTAAAGTAAGATGGATATTTTGGAGATGAATTTAAATTCTGTATCCCCTGATCCAGATCTCCAGCCTACAGGAACAATTATATTTTGGAGATGAATTTAAATCCTGTGTACACTGATACAGATCTCCAGTCTGTAGGAACAGGGAAGTGTTGGAGGAGGATTTGAATGCTGTATCCACCTATCTAGATCTCCATCCTGGGGAACCTGGGATGTTGTGGAGTTGAAAGTCAATACTGTAGCCACTGAACCAGGTTTCCAGTCTGTAGTCACCAGCTACGGTTGGAGATGGACTTCAATCCTGTATCCATGGGTCCAGAAATGCAGTCAGAGGCAAATGGGATGTTGTGGAGAAGGTTTTATATCCTGTACCCACTGATCCAGATATTTTGATTCAATGAAACTTTTGGAAAATTTGCACTGAAATTGAGACTGTTTTTCACCCAGAGGCTGGTCCGGGTTTGGAACTCACCGTCTAAAAAGGGAGTAGAGCGAGAGACACCTTCACATTTGAAGCAAAAGCGCACGGGTATGAAGCTGAAAGGCAGCTACTGTCAATGGCAGAATGTGTAAAAGGTTTTGTGACTGGCAAGATAATCTGTGTAAATCATGGAATGTTTACGGGGCGAATGGAGGACATTCAGCTCTTCACACCTGTTTTGCTTGCCTGCAAATGGTATTCATCTGGTCCCCGTCCTCCGCCCTTCCCCTGTAGCCCAGTAAATATTCCCATTTCAAGCTCAAGACCAATTGCCTCTTGAAAACTATGATCAAAACTCCCTCCATCATATGTGCAACATTGCTTTATATACACTAACCACTCGCTGAATTAAAAATGTTTTTCCTCTTCTCACTTCCGATTTTCTTTTTCTTTTTTGGCTGCAAACATAATTTGCTCTCGTATGGTTCTCGCTTCCTCCGAAATGGGATTATTTTCTCTCCATCTCCTCTGATCGAAAAATGTCATGATTTTAAACACCTCTTTCAAATCCACTCACCTTCTTTTCTATAAGGGTAACAGTGCCGGTTTCTTAAAACAATCCACGTGACTCAAGTCTCTCTGACCTGGAACCATTCCAGTCAATAGCATCAGCAGTGCCTGTCCTCACTTCCATCTATTTAGCATGACCCGCTGCTGCCTGCAATTGTCTGCCTCAGTGTCTCGATATCTGTGTCTCTTTGCCACATGTGTACACCTTCAAAACATTTAATGCAGCGGTTCAAGGATGCAGCGCAGAAGCCACTCTCAGGGGCAATTAAGGACGAGCATTAAATGCTGGCCTAATGAGCATTGCCCAGAACCCATGGCCGAACAACAACTGGAAAGTGAGATGATGGAGAAGGGAGGAAGCGGGGTGGGGAACAGGAGAGGTAAAGGGAAGGGATAATTGATGAAGGGGGATGGGAAGGGAGAAATGAAGAAGGAGAATGGGGAGTTGAGGAATGAGGATAATGAATGGGAGAATGGGGGAGGAGTTTTGAAGTGGCAGAATAGGAAAAGTTTAATTGGGAGGATGAAAATGGGAGGAGAATGGTGATGATCAATCGAGGGCGGGGGCGTGACACTGGGAAAAGTTGAATAGGAGAAAGGCCCAATACAAAGGGTAGGAAAGATGTCAGGCGGGAAGTTTGGGAAGAGGGAGGGAAAATAGGAATGGTCAGGGGAATAGCAGAGGAAAATCAATTGGTTGACTGGGGTGTTTGACTGAAGAGGGGATGAGGGGCGTGGTAGAGATATTGGAGGTTGGAATGGAAAAGAATCGCAGCAGGGGAATTGGGAATGTAGTAAGGTGTAATGTTGAGAAAGGATGGGAGAAGGTTGAATAAGTAAGTGTGGATGGGCGAAGGAGGTGGGGAGGGGGAAACGGAAGTGTTGTGAGCAGGAATGCGGTTAAGGTGGGGCGTTGGAGTGGGGAGGGGGAAAACAAAGTTTGAGAATTAGGTCGATTAGAATGGGTTGGGGCTAGTCAGAGTAATTGTTATCAGGGAATGGAAAAGCGGGAGGGGTTATGTTGGGGATGTGAGAATTGGGAGGGCACTGAAATGGCGGAATGGGAAATGTAGTGTGGACTGGTGGAGGATAATTGCAATGGTTTAGAGGGATGTGGAGAGAGGGCATTACGGCAATGGGTGAATTGGGAGCGTGATTGTAATTGTGGAGGGATCGGTTGGAATGGTATGGTGGAATAGGATGCATCTGCGTTTTGGTAGATGCTGTCATTCATTTTTCAGTGCAACAGATCACGATTGGTCCATAGACCAGGATGTGTTGAATGGTTAATTTACCTAGCGGTTGGAGAGAGGTCTCCCGATATTCCAGGGTAAGGGATGGAATGATAAATCAGTCCATATCAAGGGATCACAGGGGAGGGAGGCATGACCGGTTCATTCCCTTATGGAAAAAAATACTTTCCTGTGCCCATTTCAAACTTGGATTACACGTTTGAATATGAACTCTGGAAGAGGAGGGATTTGGTCTCGGACAGTGTCTTAGTGAGAGGAGTGTTACATGGCTACATGAGTCGATTATGGGGTCGGTGGGTTGGTAAAAATTTAATGGGGACACCCATTTCCATTTTATAAATTGATATTTGGGACGGGCTACTCTCCGTCCATTTTCCTGGGGTTATTACGTAGAAAGGTGAATGTAATGTCCTCGGGTTTGGGCGAGGCTGAAACGGTCCATTTTCCAAATTATTGACCTATTTCCGATGGGGCGGGGGCATATTATCTGGGACAACCTTGTTTTGAGAGGATGAGAAGCTGCCTGAGAAACATCACTCTGTGTTATTCTAACTCCCGTCTCTCAACTTCAGGCTACTGCCTGCTGTGGAAATGAGAGAAAGGACATCGCGCTGACCAAGTGGTTCCAAGTCTTGTGTTTTGAATAAATCAAGAATCCGCACCGACCTGTTGCAGCGCAAGTGCCCCAAGTGTAACTCTGCCTTCGGGGACAATGACTTCCAATGTATGGACATTGGCTGAGATGCCCACGAAATGTGAGCAGCGAGAGGGGGCCTGAGTTGCCGGGGAGACCGGCGTCAAATGTGAGGGATATTTTCCATGATGAACCCTGCAACTCTCCTCGCTCTGCACCAAGCTCAGCACGTCCGCAGCCCCATATACGGTTTCCTCAATCCCAGTGAATGACACAGGGGAGTTCAGGGTTAAAGTTTGTATTAGATCTGTTTGAAATGTTCACTTTTGTGAATAAACGTGTGCATTGAGAAGCGAGTGCCTGGGGTCGGTTTCCATCAGTCATCCTGCTGCTCTCTCCACACTCAGTCCCGGAGAATTGCTGGGTCGACGGTGAAATTTATCAGCCTCCGTGACAAAGGAAGCAGATACGCCCCTTTGAGAGGATGCAACAATTTTCAATAGATTTGTTACGAGCAGGAGCTTCCATGAGGAGAGGTTGAGTAAAATCGGCGGTTTTATTCTGGAACTTCGAAGAGTGAGTGGTGACCTCAGTGAAACGTATAACATTCTTAATGTATTTGCCAGTGTAGATGGTGTGTGGCTGTTTCCCTCGACTGGAGAGTTTATAACTAGAGGTCTATGTCTCGGGTAAGGGGTCGGTAATTCCGAGTTTGAGTTTAGGAGAAATTTGTTCACTCCGAGGGTTGAGATTCCTTGAAATTTTTTATCCTAGGGACTGTGGATGATCAGTCATTGAGTATATTCAAGGCTGGTTTCGATAGATCTTGTGATACTAAGTGCAAGGTTGGATATGGGGACAGGGCAGGACAAGAGTTTTCAGGCAGAATATTTGTATTGAGCTGGTTCAATGGCAGAACAGGCTCTAAGGCTCGAATGGCCTCTATTTCCTTACTCACACAAAGCCATGAATTGAATAAAATGAGAAATCCAACGCAGGAGTGAACCTCCCAGCATTGACCCCGAAAACTTAACAATTTTGATCATCTTGGAGTTCAGTTTGAGTTCTCTTGTTAATTTGAGTGTTTGTACTAAGTTCAGGACTAGTCTGTGAACTCTATTAATTTCAGGGGAGCTGTTATTAGACTTGTGCTGTTTTGTGATAGATGTTCACTTGGAGGGGCCGCATCAGCTTGAGCGACAATATCTGTGCAAGTGTCTGTCTCGATATTTCTCGTCTGAAACCGGTAATGTTTTGGGCGTGGTTTATTTCAGTTGGAGGATCTGCAACTGTTAGAGGGCTAATATCAGTTAGAAAATCATGTCGGATTGAGCGCCTGAGTCCGGTGGAAAGTATTTATCTATTTGAGGGTTTGTAGCAGTTGGACGACCTGCATTGGCTGGAGGACCATTATTTGCTGGAGGATCTGTATTGACTGGATGACCTGTATTGGCTGGAGAACCTTCATTGGCTGGAGGACCTTTCTTGGCTCAGGGGACGGTATTGCATCAGTTGAAGGTCTCTACCGATTGGAGGGCCTTATAAATTGGAAGGCCTGGATCGATTAAAGGAGTTGTACCTCTTGGAGGCCCCATATCGGGTAGAGTGTCTATTTCAGTCGTTCATTCTCTATCGGTTGGATGTGTTTGTCAGCGCTGGTGGGTTTAATTGGCGGGGAAGGTATGCATCAGGTGAAGAATCTCATTGCTTGGAAGGTCTATATTGGCTTCAGGGTCCATCTTAGAATTCTGATATCAGTTTTCCTTAGTTAGACTGACTGTTGCAGCTGAAGATCCTGTATCGGTGCGAGGAGCTGCTTTGAATTTGAGCTCTGTATTGAAGCGGCAAAGAGTACTTGTTAGTGGAAATGATTGAGTAATTTGAGTTGATCGGTTAGTTTTCAAATCTCCATTATACTGACATGTGGAATCAGTTGCTGATGTTCATAGATCTCTAGTTCTGTGTTACAATTCCTAGCCCCTGCGAAACGCTAAACTTAATATCCACATTTATAGAAAACAACTATTACCCAGTGTCAGTCGAACAGCACTGAGAGAGACACTCTAAAAAATAGCAAGTATTCCACAACCGGGATTTAACACATTTCAATATCTGTTTTTCATTTTTTCCCCTAGTTAACTATGGCAGAACGTCAATGACCCCAGGGTGTTCCCGCGGGTATATGATTGGAAAAAGGCGGGAATTATCACTTCAGAGCATAATACAGGGAGAGTAACTGCAGCACGACTGCTTCACACTAACAATGCAACTTCCTGTTGATATGGCTCAGAAAAACTTCTATACAAACCTTGCAGTTATTCCTGTTCCTGACAAGTGACAACAAGAAGTGAAGTTGTTTAATTCTGAGTTGGTCGCTCTCTGGTTTCAATCTGACGTTTGGCTTAACTGGTCCACTGAAATGGCCAAATGAATATCAGATTTGGTAACCACGAATGGGCTTTTTCAACGTAATGTCATGCCTTTCGGAATGCAGAACGCAGCAGTAGCATTTTAATGGTTAGGCAACAGCGTTATTGAAGGATTATTTAACTGGGTTATATGTATATTGAGAAGTTAGTTGTGTTCAGCTGAGCTTAGGGGGGACATTTACAACAATTGAATGGTATGTTTGGTCGTTTACAAAAACACAATTTAGTCCTAAACTTTGCATAAAGTCACTTTTCCAAAACGAAAGTGATTGATTTTGGACAAACTGTGATGAAAAGGCAAAGTGATCTCCAGAAAAGCAAACATAGGGGTTATCTAGGATTGACAGTGCTTAAGACTAATGGAGAGCTGTTATAGTCTATTGGCATACGTGGATTTTATCGGATGTTTGTCCTGAATTTCAGCACGGTAGTGGTTCCCCTGGCAACCTCGGTATAGAAAAGCAAAAAGATTTCAATGGACAAACGATGTTCTAAGTGCCTTTGGCAGCTTGAATGCTGTACTCACCACTCCACCAGCTTTAGCAGCATCAAAGTGTGTGAATCCTTTTAAACTGGCTTTCGATGCTAGTGAATAATGGAACAATTTTACCACAGGGAGACGAAACGGGAATTGAACGGCGAGTCTGAACCGTTACTGGAAATATTTTTTTTTACCAGATTAAATACTCAGAAGTGAGAAGGATAATCTAAATATAGTGCTGGCTGCACAACATGTTGAAGTCTACTCATCGAACAATTCTGCTGAAATTATCATTTTATAACGACCAGAATCCATTATCCTTCCTAGAAGCTGATACCATTTTGGTGGATTTTAAGGGCATCAATTACCACTTAAAACTCAGCCATAACTCTGGAAGTTACAATGTAACAGCAGATGCTTTATCAAGAGCAAATATGGAGGACGAAGAACGCCTTGATTAAAATGGACTTGTATAGAATATGATTCTAATGGAAAAGACTTGCACATTTGCTGTAAGTACATTGTTACAGCTATAGTAAAAGCTGGAAGATAAGATATATTTAGTGATTAGAGGAGATGCTAACATGAAATGAAAATGCCTCTTAAAGTTACCCTTTCAATTCTTCTTGATTTTGCGGGGTAAGTGATGGGAACTAGATGTAATTTTAGGCAAGCTACAATTGTATTTGAAATGTGAAGCCCGGGTATGTTTTCAGTTTGGGATTTTGTGACATTCAGCGGGCCAGCCTGGGGCACTGTTTGAATATATACATTTTAATGAATGCTTTACGAATCTTGAAATGAAGAGATTGTCTCCCAAAGTTATTGGTGATTTAGGCAAGTTAAAACTAAAACAAGAAGTAGGAAATAAAACTGCATTGTTGACTTTCAACTGGTGATCAGGGGGAGATGCACAGATACATAAAGACAAGGAGTCTATCAACTTGTAGTTTCAGTTGGTATCAGCGTGCCAACGAGTCAGGACCCGACGAAAAGGCCTCAGTCTCTCTGCAACTGGGCATGATGCCAGATTGTTAAGGAACTCTTGGATAATTCTCTAACACTAAAGGAGAGGTGAATTTAGATTGAGCGTTCTGGATATCTGAAGGGAGATGCCAATTGTGCAAATGCTTCCATTGAATGTTCAGAAGACCACTGGAAAATCAATTCTTTACCAATGATCTATCTTTATCCTTGGTCCAGAAATAATGGTGCCTGGTCGCTGGTGTCCTGGGTTAATAAGGGCATTAGTAGGATGAAAGGGGCAGCGTGAGTTTCTGCCACTTATTTCGTGGTCTCCGTAATGAAAACTTACCAAACGTTTGGTTGCCTGCTGTATTTTGACCATGATGAATTATAAATTTTTTGCGAGTCTTGCAAACCATATCAGACTCCTGTGAACTTATTTCAGTAAGGGATCCCAGGCTTTAAAAATAAATGATTTCTTAAAATAGGCCATCAATCCAGGTTCCATTCTGCTTTGTAATCGGCTTTTATAAACAACGTAGAACACTTACAACCCTCCCGTCCTCGAATATCACTCCAAGGTGCATTTACATGTCATGGTCAGTCAAACCTCAATTCGCAGCCTTCCTTCCCTTGGCGATCCACATACATCCTGTCCAGGCCAGGAAAATGTTCTACCATGTTGTGATACAAAAATTGTTGGATAGCAACGCGTTAACTGAACCGTTTGTTCAGTCTCTGGAATTAATTTCAATCTCCCTGGATCCTAATTGTGTCACAGGAGGGTTTCACTCTGCTATTTATACGGGGCTCGTTTCAAAGTGCGGTTCCCTAATGTCAGGGGGAAGGTGGCATTCGGCACTCGCAAGGATTAACGACTCTTGAGAGTGGGAGAGAAAATACCAGAATCTGAGAATAATAGATTGGAACGTGACAACAATGAATCAGAATCTTAGAACAAAATCTTGGAATTTTACAAAAATGGAAAGGAGTTTATCCTCCGGGCTTTACTATCTTTCTCAAGATCGGATATCATTAGCTGAGAGGATCGAGGGTGTAATTTCGGTAATTCAAGTGGGTTACTTTCCCATCCTGGCTCTTTTTGGTGTCACCGGTAAGAACCTATATGCAACAATCTGTTCTTTAAACCAGATTGACTGCATTACTGTTACTGTCTTTTACATTTAAGGAAGGTGGAATTCATTTGCTACTGTTCCCGTTTTAATGATCGTTCCCTATCCAGTCGCTACACCCACCTACCGCGCCACTATCTAAGCCTGAACCATATTGTCTTCGACCGCCACGCTCCATTTGGCCCTCAGCTGAATTCTGTGCCCTTACACCTTCCATCCTTAAGCCTGTCTTCTACCAGCTTTTTAACCTGGACCACTATCCACGCTGCAATAGCACAACACCCTAAAGGTCCCTCAGCTGTGCATTTGTCAAAGCCAGACTCGGCTATTAAAATGTTAATCTGGACAGACAATTGCAGTTACAAAACTTCTTTAAACAGAACGCATAGAAAACTCTGATTTCTGTAAACTAACCCATGCCAACTCTCATTCCACCATTATCCCTGCGCTCAAGGGCCAACATTGCTTCCAGGTCATTCAGCCCGTCAATTTCAATATTCCAAATCCTGTTATTTGATCAGGCTTTAATCTCACTTCTCCAATCAATCCCATGTCCTGAAACTCACACATGGTGCCCCATGTTGTGCAGGGGTTTTCAGCATGTTTGACATGCCTTTGAAACACTGTGTGTACCTGTCCACCGAGAGCCTGTTTTAATCAGTCTCAGCTAAATGTTTATTAAACAACACACGGCACCCTCTCCAGTTTAATTGAAACGGGCCAGACATCTAACTGTCAGCCGAAGGGCGTTTGAGTGACTTCTGTTATTGCGAAGTCCATTTTGGTGCTGTAGATGGTTTTCAGGGTGTTGTGCTGTGAGGGGCTGCATACATTGAGAGAGGAAATAGGATTTATAGGCCCATCAGTGGAAGAGGTTTTGGGGCTGTAGTTACAGTGCATCTGGACCTGTACCATGACTGGTGAAAGGATCGGAGTGAGGAGGGAAGGGAACGCCTGTTAACATTTGGGAGGGAGGGGGGTTGCTCTGCCCTTAGCACCCCTGGATTGTCAGCAACACTTTACAAACCTACACCTAAAACATGTACAGAGACGGATATAACTCTGACAGAACAATTAGGTGTTACAGAGACGTGTCACCTCCTTTAGCAGGTCTGGGGCCGCACACCAGGGTGAGGGAGGTGCTGCCTTTGGACACTATGTTTACAGGGTCATTGAAACCTCGATCGATTCGGAAGATTCCAGGCAGGGGCAGGTGATATATTCATTATCTCCCTGTATATTGTCTAACTGTGTATTCACTAGCTGATAGAGAACATCTATGCTGTGTGACACGTTTGTACTGTTGCTCACTCAACGGTGAGAAGCAGAATGATCGATCCTATAGTTTCCCAGGGCAGAGGGATTCCCGATGGCGTACGTGATTCTGCCGTGTCCCGATTAGAACGAAAGGGTTAAAGGCTCTCAAAGAATTCTCACTGCCTTGATGTCCAGTTGATGTATGTCTATGCACAGTACATCATGTTGGTGAATATCCAATGTCCTGACTAGAGCCGCAATAGCTTCATTATGAAGCACTCGGACGGTTCCAGCATCTTCGTAGCTCCATAGAGAACCACCCAGTAGCTTTTCGGAGTTGAAGGCTGCTCCGTCGGAGCGTGGATCAAATAAAAAACACACCTTCGCCATTCCCAACCTCCAACCAAGCAGGAGAACATAACATCTCAATCCAAGAGCAATGGAGTCGCATCGAGCATTGTTGATAAGAATGCCAAAGTGGGAAAGAAAAGCTTCTGCTTCCTGAGCCGTTCAGAGTGTTCCCTCCAGTACACGCTGGAGCTGGTGGTCATGTTCATAGTGTTCTGCTGCATCCTACATATCATCACCATCATAAGGACACAGGCATTGTCACCAGGAATCCGCAAGACAATGCAGGAGAAGAGGAGATTGTGGTAAGATATATCCTGGATGTTTTCGCCTTTAACAGGTTGTCTACATGTGCCCTCTAAGAATCCACTTTGCACATAGCTTCCTTTTCTGAAGTTGTTCACAACGTAAATTTTATTGTTTGGACAATGGAAATCCAACACCGAATCCAAGGACAGGGAGACTCTTGCTGATGTAAGGAACACTTCAAAATAACATTTCTTTAGAGACATTTTTGAGGATTTCAGGCATTAAAAGAGGCTGATAGGCTTTACATGTTAGTACATTTATTCAATACAGAGGCTCCACCACACTGTAGACTAAAAGCCAGATATTTACAAACTCCATTTGTCTTCAACCACCGAGGAACGAACACTTCAGTCCTGCAACGTTTTCAATCAACACATGAAGCATTATAAGGAATGACCCGTTCCTGTTCTACACTCGTAATAATTTAAGTATGTGCTACATTTAAACAAATCATCAAGTTTTGTTTGAGGGTTTATGAGTGTTTGTGTGGTCGTTATGATTTGCATTTCGTATTTTACAAGAAACGGATGTTTATCCTTTTATTTGAATTGATAATTCGCAAGAAAGCTCGCTTCGGATTTCTTATAATAACATCAGTAGACGGAGGAAACAGTCCCTCGCAAAACTGCAGAGCGTTCCTGCCAGGAGATATGTTGAGAACCAGAATAAATTACCCCATTTCTCTTCTTTGCACTAAACGCAATCATCAACTCTGGCCCCTCTCACTCAAACGCGTCTCCCCTCGCACTCATGAGTTCCACCAACACCCATGGGTACCTCCAGTAATTTGCACGCTCACCGGCCACTCCATGAGCCTCTATCACCGCTAAGTGTACCTATTATCCCCCGATTCCTCCTTCACTCATTTGTCTCCCAAAATTTCCCGCTCACCCGCAACTCACATCTCCACCCTATTCACACCTCCTTCTTTTAACCATTCACTGTATCCTGCCTACCACTGTATCACAGACATTTTTTTTATCTTCTTTCAGGACCATTCATTTCAATACACCGGAGGATGCTGTAAGACATCTCCATCACATCTCAATCATACTGACAACTTTGGTACCAGAGTAATATATAGTTTTGACGTGTATTACCTTTCTTTGCAGTGAACCTAGTCACGATTGTGATCCTCAGGCGCAGGAGGTGTGGCCTCTCCAATTGTGTTACCCGTTACCTGGTGGCCATGGCAGTGGCGGATCTACTGGTCATTATCCTGGACCTGATACTGAGGCATATTCCAATTGTGTTTGATAGGTATTTTATTTTCCTGAAATCAATCAACGTGTGTAATATCCACGCCGTCCTGCTTTATGCAGCCACTGACTGTTCTGTGTGGTTCACTGTCACTTTTACCTTCGATCGATTTGTGGCCATTTGTTGCCCGAAGCTGAAAACTAAATATTGCAGTGAGAAAACGGCAGCTGTGATTCTGGGAACCGTGATGGCACTGAGCTGTTCAAAGAACATTTTCTGGTATTTTTTGCTCACAGGTCAGTACTGGCTGGTAAATTTCCCCTCGTTTTGTGGTTACACAGATGAGGTTCTGTTCTCTCCTGTCTGGGTAACCATCGAGTTCACCCATCACATTCTAACACCTTGTGTCCCATTTGTGCTCATCCTGCTCGTCAATATTTTGACCGTCGAGTACGTTTTATTGACCAGTAGGGCCCGCAGGAGACTCCGGGCTCACAGGAGTGGGGAAAGCCCCAAGGACCCAGAGGTGGACAATCGAAAGAAAGCGATCATGTTACTGTTTTACATTTCAGCCAATTTCATCGTTTTATGGGCAATGTTAATGTTTTTTTTCCATATGGCTCCGGATGTATGATTTAGGCTTTAAATCTCTGTATCTACATTTTTTTGTTCTGGAATTGGGTTTCATGCTGCAGCTCCTGAGTTGCTGCACAAACACTTGGATTTATGCTGTGACACAGACTAAGTTCAGGGAGCAGTTGTGGAAAATGTTGAAATATCCCTTCACTTAAATTCTTTAATTAGTTCAATGATCAGAAGAGCTTAATCACTGACATTCCGAGAACATAATTTCACATTTGCAGCAGGGGACATGGGTCTGTCGCTAGGCGGAATGAATCAAAGGGAACTTCCTGACTTTTCACATTTAACCTAACTTTTTCAGCGGATGGCGGTGGGCGTTGGGATTGTTGGGGATCTGTGAGTGGGTTCGTTATCTGGGTGGATTAAATTACGTGGAGTTTCCTGAATTCTGTCATTGAATTTCATATCTCCAGCTGGCACGGAGGTGTGTAGGTGGGATGGGGCTGTGTAGTACGTGTAGTGCGTTCAAGGGGTCCTTATGAACGGAACCGAATCACTCAGCTCTTCCAATATTTTCTCATTTCATTGCTCATCTTCAATGGAGGAGAATTGCTCTCACTGGGGGAACAAAGACACCTAGATTTTCCAGAATTGCAGTATTTTCTCATACTTACAGCGGGGGGGCGGGGGCGGGGGGGGGGGGGGGGCGGGGGGGGGGGGCGGGGGGGGGGGGCGGGGGGGGGGGGTGTTGGGGGGGGGGGGGGGGAGATGGGGGTCGAGACCGTGAATGTTCACTCACTGAATAACTTCTCCCATCCCATTTGCCGAGTGCAATGCTCATCGTCCCCTCCCTCACACAGGAAGGGCAGGAAACACAGCTCATGCCAGTTGCACACTTCCATTGCCCACCGCACATGTTCTTTATTCATCTCTATCGCACTGATTGAACAGAAAACTAAGCCACTGTAGCCAATTTCCAAAAACGCTGGTGCAACTTTCCGCTGCTTCCCAGTAATTGGACAGGAATCCTACTTCCAACTCCTGATTGGAAGCCGAAATGGAATGCCCAGAAGGAAATGTGGTGCGGTATTGTCAGAGGAGCTGCGTTCACAGCTTGGAATTTTGGTAACCAACAACGGAAGTAAGATCACAAAGTGAAAGTGAGTTAGCAGAGGATACCAGTACATGGGCAGCAGACCAGCTCTCACTGGATCCTCGTGTTTCTAACGGGAGTGGGAGTCAATTGAGATTCAGCCAGGGGGCGGAGTTGCAGGGGATTTGGGGTGTGTGTGTGGGGCAAGGCGGCATAACTGCACTACGATCTCCCTAAAAGAGAGCCAGATTGACATAGTGAGAGATAAAGAGTATCCGGCAGGCTGTTTAACAGACAGAGAAAGATAAGGAGGAGTTGAGAAAGAGATAGAAAGTGTGAGAGAGGGGAAAAGATAGATAGCCTGAGATAGCGAGAGGTGGTGGCACAGTGAGAGATGAACATACTGGTGTGGAGAGAGACAGAACGACGGAGAGAGACAAAGAGATACAGAGAGATATAAAGGCTGGAACAGAAAGACAGTGAGAAAGGGAGAGACGGACAATAAGAGAGGGAGAGAGGGAGATATTGAGTGACAGGAGCGGGCGGGACGAATTGGTGATAAGAGATGGATAGGATGGGAAAAGGACAGAGAGTGTGGGAGAGACAGACAGACAAGGATGTTGAGAAAAAAACAAAGCCAAAAAGAGAGATAACAGGAAGGCAAGAGCAAGAGAGAGAGGGAGAGACCGGGAAACATATAAACAGAAATGATCCTTCAGCGCTGACCCTGCAACAGTGCAGCACTCCCGCAGTTTTGAAATTTGACAGTGCAGAATTATTTCGTACTGACCCACCGACAGTGCAGTGCTCCCTCAGTTCGGCCCACCTTTTGCTCTCACCCTCTCTCTTCCTCTCGCCTTCCTGTTACCTCTCTTTTTGCTTATTTTTTCTCAACACTTCTGCCTGCCACTCTCTCTGTCTGTGCACTTTTGACACCCTGTCTCTCTCTTCAAAATTCCAACACTCAGTACTGATCCTTCAACAACGCAGCACTCGACCTGTACCAACCATGCGGCAATTCAGCTCTGCTCCCGCATTGATGCTTCTGACGGTGTCCGACTCCCTCAATGCTGACTCTCAGGCAGTGCCGCAATTCCTCCGTAGTGAAAAAAAGACATCACAGTACGATACAGCACTGGCAATCTGACAGTGCAGAAATCCATTAGTGCTGCATGGGAATGCAAATGAGTTACAGTATTTCACATTACTGTATTTTGTCAAAAGATTCATCACACAGTTAAGGTAATCTGCCAGGAAACGTGCAATGTCAGAAGGCTAAACAGTCTGGAGGTGCTTTAGGAGAAGTCACATGACTCACTGCAGTGAAAATTAAACAAAATCCTGACCCTGTGCTGCTATTGTGAGGTTAAACATTTTATAGTGCTCGATCGGAGAGCTAGCTGGTAAATTTGGAAAGCAACATTGGAGCTGAGGGTTTGCTGTCAGACGAGTTGGATTCGATTCCTGCACTCAGTCAGTTTAGGGCCCTTTTTTCACACTGCAATTGTCAGGAGAACAACGACACTCAATCAAACTATTAATTACTGTTACATTGAAATACAGGCTGCCATTTTTGAACATCAAGAGTACTAATCCAACCTATTACGTCTCCCAGCACATTTTCCCTCGCCTGCGATAATGACCATCACAGGCTCATTGACCATGGATACTAACCGGCTTTTAGTGACCGGGGAGGGGAGCGGGCGCTTTATTTCCGCACTGCTGCCGTGCTCGATGTCGCTTTCTGGTCATCCTGAATGTCCCAGTGGTGACTTTTGTGAGGGTTTCAGCAGAGGACAGCCGCGGATTGTGCTTGTGAAATTAGATTTGGAAGGGTTTCCCTCTGTCAGGAAGCAGGGAATGGTGTCTGTCCTTTCAAATCGTCTCCAGTCTCCTGATAAGGAATATCTGGGAGTGGATGCTGTCCTGTTCTTTTAGTAAGTTCAAGCAATGAAAATAAATGGACCTTTCCGTATTATTGTACCGTGAACGTCTGCTAATTCATATCGATTCTTCCCTGTTAAAGTGGGTAGATTTTAGGGTTGAATGGAATTGGGAGCGCCCTATAGGCCAGTATCTAGAATAACTTAAAAAGTTGGAGACAGACAGTCAGAAGAAAGGAGGTGTCCTCCAATAGTTCGGATGTGACTGAACGTGTTGACCCAGGATCCGATCCGCAGCCTCAGCTGCCAGTTCAGTAAAATGCACATACAACATGCAACAACATGGAGCTTTAAATCAAAGATTGCGGCTGGCGCTCAGTGAGATGGTGACTAAATTATCGAGATGTGTGTGGAAAATTAGGAATGTCCTTTTACTGATTAAACGGATTCGCAAATCTTTGAAAATACAGCCAAAGTCTGAGAGAGCGGGACCCATTCACATACGCAATACATAAAAACTACGTTATTCTAGGAAAGGTGATCAACTACGAGAAGGTTGCTGTCCCCATGGCTAACTGAGAAAGGCAAGCGTCTTATACCTGGAAATAAACGGTGTACAATGAAGCCAAGATTAGTATTAGGCCAGATGACTGAGATAATTTTGGCACATGCAATACAGTTCCCAAAGCCAATTCAGTTGGAGACGTTAGGACATGCCTGGCAAGAAATGTGGGAACATGCATAACAAGAGCCTTCAAACACTCATGAAGCAAAAGAAGAACTAAATGTTAGTCACATAGCGGATGAGATTTGGGAATTAAGCAGGGGGTGGGGGTATGGAAATGGCAGCTGAATGTATTTTAAACGGCGCGAAATCCCACTCACTTATCACAAATCTGCTCAATGTATTTTAACCAGCACTAATTGTACGCACTTATCAACACTCTGCTGAATGTATTTTAACCAGCAATAAATCCCACTCATATATTACCACATTGCTGAATTTACTTTAAACAGCACTAACTCCCATTAACATATCAATAACCTGCTGAATGTGTTTTAAACAGCGCTAAATCCCATTCAATAATCACCACTCTGCTGCATGTATTTTAGCCAGCTCTAAATTCCATTGACTTATCAACCATCTGCTGAATGTATTTTAACCAACAATAAATCCAATTCCTGGTTGGGGAATCTTATAAAATTCGTAAAGAATAAAATTAGAGAATTAGTTTACTAAACATAACCTGAATATCTGTAAAGGTGCCGAATTTATGCTGATGAATTAAAGTCGCTGCACATACACGTTAATTTATGCGGTGAGTCAGTCGAAGATCAGACAGCAGTTAATGACTTTGGTGAAGTATCGGTTACGCACAGCATTCAGAGACTCAGCCAATCCGGGAGCTCCACCCGCTGTCTGACAGGCAGCTCAGCCAATCCGGAGCTTCACCCAGTGACTCACACAACCACTACCCCAAATCCCCATCTCCACAGTCAGTCTATTAATTCACGCACCCCATTATTGAAAGCCACCTTATCCAATCGGAAAGCTTCACCAGGTGACCCACGATTCACTCAGCCTATTAGGTATTTCGTTGATATTCGCCTGACATAATCAGAGAAATCCGCCCGGTGACAGACACCTACCTCAGCCAATGAGGGAGCATCACTTGATGGCTAAACGTCGCAACAACCAATCTGGGAATTAATTTGATAACTCCGGGCCGCCTTCCCTAATCAGGCAGCTGTTTCCAGTGCTTCACGGCCGTTACAGCTGAGCAGCAAGTGTTATATACAGGCTGACAGAGATAAGGCACTCTTGTCTGCATGGATGACCATATCTGCAGGATGTAGCACCCGATTAACACGCTTGAGAAACGGTTTTGGAGCTGAACCGTCGGCTGGATGCACAGTGCTGCTTTCAAGAGGCGGAGAGTTATATTGATTGCATGTTATATATTTGTTTTTACACGCAGTTACCGCACGGTTTAAGGAAGTGCAGTCAGAGAAGGTATGAGTAATCACAGTCAGAAGAAAGGATGCAAGAAGGTAGTCAGGAGAGGCATAGAGTGCGTCTCATTTAAGAACAGTTTCTTACACTGTGTTGGAAAATGGAAGAAGTGTTTATTCCTATGGGGAATGCAGGCAGAGCCCAGCTGCCCAATTTGGGGTTGGAGAAAGCGAGGAACAACAATAGTGTAGGAGACCCAAAAGTGTGGGTCAACGTCAGGCGTATCAGTGGCCATAGGTGTGACTTCAGGACGGTGTGTTACTTTCCTGGAGCCAGGGTCAAGACTGTCATTGAACTGCTGCAAGGAATTCTGAATTGGGAGGGCGAGCAGCCAAATGTCGTGGTTCACATTCGTCCTAACGGCATTTATACGAAGAGTGGTGCGGAGCTGCAACGAGAATTTAGGGAGCAAGGTAGCAGCTGGAAAGGCAGGGCATCAAAGATTGTAATTTCTGGATTAATTCCGATGCCACGTGCTATTGTGAAGAGGAATAGGTGGATAGAGTAAATGAATGTGTGGCTGAATATTTGGTTCTGGAGGACTGCTGGAGGTTCCTGGTTCACTGAGTCTGTTTCTCATAGAGCTGGGATGTGGGGAAGTCCGAGATGTTTTTCCCGAACCGAAAATGAAGCACAATTATTGCTTGGCAGGGCAGGTGGCCGGGGTGCAGACGGGAAGATAGAAAGTATATAGTCAAGTTAAGGCACAAGGGAGCTTGGCAAGGATGGATGGCATTTATTTTAATACAAGGAGTCCTGTGAGTCCGGCAGATGAATTGAGGGTGTTCATTAACACCGGGGAATATGGTACTTTTCCTCCCACAGAGATCTGGTGAAGGAAAGGGCAGGGCTGGCAGCTCAATATTCTGGGTATGGAATCCACAGTCGAGACGAGGCCGGCGTTGGGGGAAGGGAGGCCGGAATAGAGGAGTTGGTATCACAACATTGATCAATGAGTCAATTGCTGCAAAGAGGAAGGATGATACCTTAGAGGGTTCTGCACATGAGGCCATATGGTTCGAACTTAAATTCAAAAAGGGGCCAATTACATTGCCACCCCCAAACAACCAGAGAGATAGAAAGGCAGACATGTAGGCCACTCTCATGGAAATGTATAAATAACAGGTTTAAAAATAGTAGGAGGTTTCCACTTCCCCCTATTAACTGGGATATGCAAAATGTGGAAGGTTTAGAGGCGGCAGAATTTTGAAAATGTACCCAGGGGTATTTTTCGATCCGGCAGATATGAATCCCAGAAGAAAGGGAGCGTTGCTGGGCCTATCATTTGGGAAGAAAGCTGGGCTAATGGCATAACTTTTAACGGGGGAGAATTATGTTGATTATGTCGATAATTGAGTAAGATTTAAGGTAGATATTGAGAAGGATAAAATGTAGCAGATATAAAGCTCCTGAATTTGGGTGAGGCTGTTTTTTATAATCTAATACACGATCCTGTCAAAGTGGACAGGGAGCATCCAATTGTCCAAAAACCTGCATCAGGGCAGAGGGAGACTTGCAAAAATGAAATAGTCAGAGTGCGGGGACAAAATATTCCAGAGAGCCCTGGATTTCGAGGAATGTACTGGATTGGATAAGGAAAAACAGGAAGCTTCTCGTGGATGCCAAGGAATCAAAAGAGCGGAAGTCCTATAGGAATATGGAAAGTGTGTTTGGTTACTTAAATAAGGAAATTAGGAGAAGGAAGAGGGGGCATTGGAAAACACTGGCAGGTAAAATAAAGTAATGCTAAAAGGCGTTTTATAAGTATATTATGGTCCAGAGGATAACCAGGGAAAGAGCAGCGAGCATTAGGGACAAAAATGGCCATTTGTGTCCGGACCTGGGAGACGTAGATGGGAATTTAAATGTGCATGTTGCATATATATTTAGTGTAGATGGGCGATGTAGGTATAGAAAACAGGGACGGGGTCTGTGATGCACTTGAACAATTTGGGTTTGAGAGGGAGGAGATATTAGATCTTTTAGCTGACTTTGAAGTAGATAAATCCCCAGACCAAGATGAGATGTTTTCCAGGCTGCTGTGATAGGCAAGGAAGGAGATTGTAGGGTCCCTGACATTAATTTCAAAAGCCAGTCTCGCCACAGGAGAGTCCCTGATGATTGAATGCCAACGAATGTGGTATAATTATTCAAAACAGGTGCCGATAAACGAGGGATCTCTAAGCTTGAAAATCTAAAATCAGTGGGGGGAACCCTTCGGAAAAAACATCAGCGGGAGAGGCTTAACCTCCGCTTGGTGAGGCAGTGATTAATAAGGGATAGTCAGCATTATTAATCTGGACTGCCATTGACCTTTTTCGCAGTTAGTCTAAATATTCTGGTTCAGTTACTCCGGACAAGGTCTCTTGCAGAATTTTGATCCTGTTTGTACACTTATATTCCAAGAATGAGGTCCAGCAGTGCCTCATTTCTCTTGAAACTGGAAACACACTGCAGTAGATATGTTTCCTGAGCACAATGTAGGAACTGCTACTATCACTGTCTACAATCGAGAAATTGAACTCCCTCATTTTAAGTATTCTACAATATTTTCAAATCACTGCAATTTCCTTGCCAAATTCTTCCACCATATCACTGCCACTTATTGGTGACCTATAGACCACACCAAGAAATGTAATAACACCTACTTTGTTCCTTAGCTGTAGACAAATAGATTGTGCCCTTGCCCCTTTGGGTTATCCTGTCTCTCCTGCACTGCAACACTCTCTTTAAACAGTTCCACCAACCCTCCTCCATTTCTTGCTTAACTAAATTTCCTGACTATTCAGAATCCAGGAGTATTCCAGACACAGTGCAGACCTTCATACAACCAGGTCCTTGTTACGCCCACAGAATCATACTTCCACATGGAAACCTGCTTGTGTAATTCACCAACCTTAGTTACCACAGCCTGAACATTCACACTGAAATGCCATAGCCCAGAATTAGACTTTATTACTTTCTGATTAATATGGCCATACCTATTAATTTTCTATTCCATGCACAAGTGCCATGTTTCCCTCACAATGTTCTGTATGCATTGTCATTCATCTACGATATTGTTTCGTGTTTCCCACTTCACAATTCACTTTAGTTCAAACTCTTCCTAGTAGCACAGCTAGAACGCCCACAAGAAGCTCTAGATCGGTGCAAATATACCGGCCTGTGCTGACCCCTTCTCCTCCAGAGCCAGCCTCAATGACATAAGAATCTAAAGCCCTTTCTCAAGAAACATCTTCCTCGGAACACATTCATTTTTTTGATCCTTCTATTTCGTTACTCCCTTGCACGTGACACTTGGAGTAATCTAGAGATTAGAATATATGAGGCCTTGCTTGCGAATTTCCAACATGGATCACTATGTTCAGACTGCAGGGCCGCAGTACTCCTCCTACCGACGCCATTGGAACCGTTGTATTTTCTGTTGTTGAAAGCTGCCCCTTTAGAATGCGTTTGTAGCCGATCACGGACATCGATCTTGGCGCCTTGGAGGGAACACAACACCCTGAACTAAAAGGGCCACGGTAATGCTAACTTACTCCCTAACTTTAGAAACATGTAACACTAATGCTCTTCTATGCTTCCTTTTTAACCCCCTTTATAGATAAGCCATCAGTGATGCCATAACCCTCCCTCTTTTTGCGCTCCTCAGAGAAACCAGATTGTCATTAGTATTCCGATGTGAATTCTCGTTGTAGAATATGTGGCACGCAGACTGCCTGCCACCTACCTTTCCTTATTTGAATGGTTGGTGTAAATCTATTCCCAATGTCAACGCATAGACATAAGCTGCAAGGTGACCAAATCGATCAATGCAAAATCAATACAAAATCAAAAAATCAATACAAATCTGTCAAAAACCTGGATTAAGCCCATTGATTCCAGCTGCCGATGAACTTCCAAAACCCAGAGCTCAATGTGCTGCCTTCGATGGCACTTCCTGCAGAAAATATTATCCAGGACACAGGCGACATTTTGTGGTTCCTACATTGCACATAAGGTACACTCCATAGGTTGGAGAAGTCTGCCATTCTCCCGTGTCTTCATTAAGCTCACTGACGCAAATAAACCTACCCAACACGAATAAAACTTACTAATACTAATAGATCTTTCCGCTCTGAATAAAACTTACTGATACAGCTAAATACGGATGATACTTAACACTCCTTACTTGATAATAAAATATTTGGCTCAGAGGTTATTCACTCGTTACTCATTGTTAGTACATAATAGTTTTACCGCTTTGAGGCTGCAAGTTGTTTTGGGTTAAGTCCCTAAACTTCAATGCTCATCGGCCACGCAACTTACTCATACCCTTCGATTTCACACCTTGCAATTTGCCTCTGAACATTCGCTCTACATAATTGCCAGTCAATGACCATCTCCAAGTGGATAGAACGTTATTATCTCCAGTCTGAATACCACGACGGTATTGTCACTGAATCCCCAACTATCAACATCCTGGAGGTTATCATTGACCAGATTTGAACTGAACTAGCCAAATAAATACCATGGAATTAAGGCCAGTACAGAGGTTCGAATTCTGCAGAGGCTAGCTCAGCCCGTCACACCACAAAGCTGGTCCACAATTTACAAAGCGCAAATCAGGATTGTCTTGGAATAACCTCTACTTGCCTGCATGACTGCAGCTCCAACAACACCCAAGAAGCTGTACGCCGTCCAGGACAAAGAATCCCTCTTGATTGGTACCACATCCACCACCTTTATAATTCACTCCCTCATCCACAGAAGCACAAAGTCAGCAGTTTTTTCATCAACGATGAGCACGTGATCAACTCACGAAGGGCCCTTCCAACCCCTCGGCCTCGAATATGCATAAGCACAATAACAGCGGGTACATGAGAACAGCACCGCCAGGAACTTCACACCCAAGCCACTCACCTTCCAGACCTGGAAATACATCGTCGCCTCTGCACTGTCCCTGGGTTAAAGTCATGAAATCCCAACAGCACGGAGAGTATACTTACACCCCATGGACTGCGGCCGTTCAAGAAAGGAGCCCCTGTTGGGCAATAAAAATGTTTCTCTAGCTAGCAATTTGCATGTACGTGATAGAAAAATTAAACATAATGCCCCCGCCGACACTCTCAGAGAAGCACCAACAATGTATTTTATACAGAGCAATTGTTTCTCTCCAGTAACCACATGCAGGACAGTCCCAGCACGGGGTTACATACACAGTAAATCTCCCTCTAAAATTTATCCGATGAACACTCCCAGGAGATATAAGCATTGGGAGAGTCACAGAGCAAAGCACCCGCCACACTGCCCCCATCAATCAATCCCAGGACACTAACGGCACAGGCTAAATGCACCCTAAATCTCTCTCTATACTGTCCCAAATACTCACCACCAGGACAGTTGAAGCACCGGGTTTGATGCCGAGTAAAACTCCCTCAACAATGTCCCCATCAAACACTTCCAGGAGAGGGCTGCGTCCCTGACAAAAGGTCCAGCTGTCGCTACATCTCAGCGGGAGTTGAAATGCATTTTAATGCAGTGTTGTTTGGCAGTGAAAGAGATGGTGTGTTACTGGAGAATACTACCTCCTAGTAAAGCTGGTATGATGAATGGAGTCAGATTACTTTGGGGTGGAGTCTGGATGGAGTCATTATTACTGCAGCACACATGCATGGCAGTATCTCGGGTATGAAAGTAGTTATTAACAATAAACAGTTCATGTTTAATCATACAAGTCTCGACGGCGCCTCCGGGAGTCGCCTGATAAGACTTTACATCATCGCGGCAGCTAAATGAATGATCTCAGAATCTCAAAGTAGCTGAAATAAATCCACGGATTGCCATGGTGTGACCGGAGATATCTTGTCAACATTGCTGGTGGAGTTAGAGATAGTTTTACGAAATGAAAACAGAAGACACAGAAGAAGTTTGCTAAGTTATGTAGCTTCCTTTGAGACGTGGGGGGCGAAGGACTGCAGTTGGGCATGTGGAAGTCCATTGCCAGGCTGCTCAAAAGTGCAGAATCCAGGAACATGCACTGATGACAAAAAGACAGAACAAATTCACATACAAAGTGAAGAAATGAAAAAAGGATGACAAATGTATCAATTTTAGGGGAAATCCACTCTGATGAGGATAAACACATGTGTGAGGCAGATTCCATAGACCTGGCCAAATCACTAAAGGCTGAGCAAGATACAAAATGAAGCCGTAGGTATGTTTTAAAGTAGGCAGCAGACTCAGGGCTTACCACATCAAGTGGGCAGCTGGATAAAGCTGTAACAACAGCTGGCAGCGTTCAACCAGGTGGCGCAGCTGAAGTGAATGTAAGTTTTATTTATACAATTAATGCAGTTATTTTAAACGGCACGCAGATTAGAGTGAAACCTGAAGCACTTAATGAAAAAAAAACGGTCCTTTCATTTGAACTCGGGTTCTGGCTGTTAAAAAAAAATGAATGTGGAGTTAACAGGCCTAACCTTTTGAACAGAAATGCAATGGTCACAGAGCAATACCGCCGAATACTAAAAAGTGTGGAAATTCATAGCAGGGGAACTAACAGCTACAGAGCCATCCTGAAGTGGACAAAAAATGGATGTGGCACAGAGAGCCTTACATGCGCAACGGCATTTAAAATAATTAAATCAGGAAATGAAAAAGAAATGGCCATGGATAGGAAATTGCATCAGAGCCCCATTTTTGCTTCTGCAAGGGCTGAAGGGATATTTTTGTTTATTTAAATTATTGGATGAATCAGGTCTAAGCACAATATCTGGAGACGTCCAGGCCAGCACCACCTTTACGCTCATTTGCTGAACTTCGACTCCGAGTAATCCCAATGTAGTTCATTGATAAGTTCTCCACCTCCTTGAAATGAAACATTAAATGCCGTTCACAAATTTTTGAAACATCAAGTTGAGTACTCTGTAGAGCTTTACAAGATGCTCTAAACACCCTTAGCAGATTAACAAACGGCGGAATGACGGCCTTGAACACGGTATATGAGGCACCAGAATGGTCGAAAACTTCCTGAAACTCCCAGGAATCTGTCTTTATGGGGAGCCTGAGGCATGAATCCTAATTTATTTCCCTTTCAAAGACACAAAGTTGCTTCCGGGATTGTAGAATCAGCTGGTAGTGAGCCACAGGGGAATCAATAAAAATATCGATGTGGCACTGTGGAGGAGAAAGAGCTGCAAAAATATAAGACATTGCTTGTCTCAAAGCTGATCTGAATGATTGGAAGTGTCGGATTCAGGCTGGGCATGTAGATTTAAAAAAGCACCACACAATGCAGGCTTCAATGAGCCAGACTTTTTGAGGCCTGAACAAACAGAAGTTTGAGGTAAAGCAAAGGGAGCAGGGGGGAATAAGCACCCTCAGTTCCACAGTTGGCAAATAAAACCATGAGTTAGAAAGTCTCATCCATATATACAGCCAGGCAAAACAGTAGGGAGTAAACATACTCAAAGATGCTGCGAAATTGAAAGGCTGTCTGCAGGATGAACCTATATTCCTCCAAAAATCATCAGAAAATAAGATTTTGAATATTATTTGAGAAAAAAAATCTGCATTGGAACTATCAGCAGCATCAAAGGAACGTACTGAAGCTCAGGGTGAGTTGGCGTTACTTGGCCAAGAAAATAAATAATCGGAAAACAGCTGATTATCTGGCGTGTTTTAATAGCATTAATGAGTACATTACTCTTCAGCAGCATGAATGCAATAAAATCTCTCCTGAATAGCTGAAGCGAAGAAGAGCAGATGAAAATCGAGGAGCCCCTGCTGAATAAAAGGAAAGTAAAGATGATGCAATTCAAGCTTGACAGCGCGAAGGGAAACCTGGAGAAGCATCATGACACATTACAAATGCACCTAAGGCCAAATCATGTTCTTATGCAAAATGATGAAGAGAAGCAGAATGAATTTCATGTGACTCTGAACAAAATGAAAACCCAGTTTACAGGGAAGACACCACAATTTTCAATGTTATTGGAATAAGTCTAATCTGCCAGAAAAAAAGACAGAAGAGCTGAAGAAACAGCTGACATTGAAAGGAAACGTTAAAGCTCTTTCCAAAGCTGCGAGCAGCTAATGAAGTTATGAGCAGCACATTTGGAGAACTGAAATAATTTAAGCTTTCAACGGAGACACGCCTGGCCAACAGTGAAACCCACATGAAGGACAAGGACAAAGCTCTGCTGCAGGCAGAGGAGGGAGGGGGACAGTGGCAAACTGGCAACTTCGCTGCACTGGCAACCTAGAGACACAGCCTACAGCTCTGGGGACATGGGGGCCACCTCCACCACGGCGGCTGGAGGAATTAGAATTCAGTTCTTAAAGCTGCAATTTAAAGCTAGCCCCAGAGATGGGCACCATGAAACTATCATCGATTATCATAAAATCCCATTAATTCACGAATGTAAGTTAAAGATGGAAACCTGCCACGCCGAATTGTTTTGACCGACAAGTGACTCCAGAAACACAGCAATGCAGCCGACTCTAAACTGCTCTCAGCAATCACCTAGTGAGTTCAGTTCAACAGCAATTCTGTACGGGCAAATAAATGCCAGTTGTCCAGCTATACACACACCCTGTGGAAGAATAAGGAAGAAGAAAGACTGAACAAAGATTGGAATTTGTGAATCTTATACTAAAACTTAAGATACAAGAAGGAGAAATCACGAAATTACTCAAAAGGACTGAGAGGCATTTAGTTGTTGAAAAATGACTTGCCTCCAATGGAAATCAAGAACCGGGTACATCAACGAAAAGGTGAGCAGTTGCAAGGAGAAGTCAAAGTTCTCACAGAATAGCGCAATGATTCCCATCTACAAATAGGCCAAGTAAACTTAAAGAATGTGGCCCTCAGGAAAGTGACACTGCTTAGCGACAATTGATCTTTCGAGTACTAAGCTTTACGTACAGATGTTGAGTTTGCTGAGGTGTTGGATCTTCACCACGAAAGTACCCGAACAATTTTCCAACCGCCATCCAATGTGAAGGAGATGGACAATAACATGCATCATATGGGAGAGGGTAGCCAGAATTTGAAGCGAGAAATTCGAACAAGCAGTTTCAGGATTTAACGACTGAACTGGACGACTCAATGGAGCCGTCGGTGGGCATGTAAAAAACCTGAAAGGAACTGACTGCACAGGTCAATGTAACCCTGTATAAATATTTCACAGATAACTCGGAAGGAAAAGCAGCTCAACGGTCCAGAGCAGTTGCTGAGCTAAAGGAAAAGGTTCAGAAGTGTGCAAAAATATTTGAAAATAAAAGAGCAATCACAACTTTGGCTGAAGTTGCAAAACAAATGAAAATTAACGTTCCGTTTGTCAAACATCAACATCCAGCTGGATCATGGAGGGCCCAGCGGAAATCGAAAATCCGAGTCCACTCCAGAATTGCTCGGAGTGCATAGTCCCCTCAGAAGGAATCGTACAAACACACGGTGCCCGAGCAGATCAAATGAGATGTCGATAATCAAAAAGGCAACTTAAAGGAGCGCAAAAAGCGAATCAAGTGGAGAGAAAAAAGTGCGAGAAATAGGGAGCATCACAATCTCAAGCTTAAACTGAAAACGTCAGGCCCAAAAGCTGTTTAAACAATTCATTCACACGGCACAGACAGGCATGTGAAAGAATTGTCAAATATCAAGACCACCTGAATTTATGATGTAATAGCGTTGGCTGGAGGGTGGGGGGTGGGGAGAGATGGAGTGGGTGTGAGGTGGGGTTTGTTGCGGGGCGGCGGTGTTGGTGTCGGAGAAAGGTAGCAAACAAAAATTTATTCCAAATAATTATACTCAGAGGGAAGGGAGGATGGTCGGTTTTAAAGGACGGGGATACTGTATCGGGAGCAGCATGGCGATTGTAAGGTCAAAGTTTTCGGCAGAGTAAGGGTTAATCTGGGTTTGCGGAATAGTGCCGCGAATGGTATGATGCATATGGTTACATGAAAGTATGAAGCAAATAGTAAAGTGGCTGCAACAAAACCATGCATGCAGAACCTCGGATATGTAAATCTTTATGGGTTAACAATTAATAGTTCATGTTTAAACATTCCATTTCGGGAGACCTCTCAGCGGGAGTTCAAAGGAACATTTTCAACAATTCCCAGGGCAGGGCAGGAGGCTACACTGTCCAATCAAACACTGTCAGTGCAGGTACAGCCAATTTGTATATATAGATTAAGGCCCCCTCTTCACCCTCCTAAACACATAATACAAGAACTACTACTTTACGTGGTTTGATGCAGAAAAATTTATCTCTACAGTCATCAAACACTCCAAGGGAAGGTACAACAAGGAATAAGATATAGAACCAATCAGCCTATTCTCTTTCCCCATCATACCCATGTCAGCACCGGTACAACAAAGAGACTGCAATGCCCCCATCGAGCATTGCAAAGGCTATTACAGCACTTGCGTACATAGATATCTGCGCTTTCCCCATTAAACCTTCCAATAGCTGGTTCAATAGGCGCTTGATGCATATGTCTGCGGGGAATAACCAGTCAATACTATTAATATGAGTTATAAAGTGAACTTTATTCATGACAGGCGTATCCCACTGTACTTATAGTATTTCATAGTTGGCCAAAGCACCTGCCAATGTTCTCCTAGATGTGCTTTCCTAGAGATGACGTCCCTATTGCTGATAAGCCCGAGCTGTTTTCGAGTAGAATTTGTTTTCATTACGCCTTGTATTTTCTCACTAACTTACAGCAAAAGCAGCCTGGCCTGCTGCCACTGTGCTGTGCATAATTGCATTGTTATTGTCGTTGCTATTTTAGATGAGTTTGTGAGAAGGAAGAAGAAACAAAAGCAGTATTCTTAGCTTCTCGGTTCTTACCTCAGGTGTGGCATGAATGGAGATAATAAAATGAGTAATAAAGAATCTGTGTACATAGTAGGTGTATCTTCGTTTGTCTGTGTGTGTGTGTTTTTGTGCATGTGTATGTTTGTTTCTGTGTTAGTATGTGTGTGTGTTTGTGTGTGTGTGTTTGTGTGTGTGTGTGTGTGTGTGCGCGCGCGTGAAGTTTTAATGTTTTCTCTTTCCTTAAATTCAATTTTGCATAGGAGCCTCAGCATTTTGAAAGCGGAATCGTTTAATCAGTCATTTTAAAGGAAAGCACAATGTAAAGGCGTTTTTTCAATTTATAAGTTTTGAACTAAGAATTCTGGGCAAAATTCGCAACCTGATGTTTTGTTCATGAGCATGTGAGACTTTTAACCGAGATAAAAATTCACCCACGTGGGAATGGGGGGGTGTTTTCATGTTCCACAGTGTGAATTGGAATGTTGACTGAGCTGATCCTCAGTTGGATTTATCTTGGGTCAGAAACCTCTTTAAAGGTTTAAAGATGTCAGGGTTGGTTCCTGACAAAATTGTCAAAGGAGGAAAAAAATCAGTTTTATAGACGTTTGTAAACACTTGCCATTAATTTAAAATGCTTCAAGTTTCTGTGTAGAAAGAACATTTTTAAATATATCTGTACAAGATGGAATGGGTCAGTTCGGCCTCAAAATATAAAAAAGATATCTTGAAGCCTTGAATAAGTTTGGCAAAATTCCAGTTTGAACTTTCAAAACATTTGTGTTAAAAAGAACAATGAAAATTCAAATCACAGACTCTTTCTATCAAATACGGTAAAAGCTGCGAACAGCGATACATTAATCCTGTCTTAAAGGAGAAAAGGGGTAAACACGAGAGATATCAGGTGAGAAATGCTTTAGAAAAAGCTGAAAGGTTTAAAAACAATTGAAATTAGAGATATAATGAGGGCAAAACTGAAGAAAACCTAATGGGACACTTTAATAAAACAAGTCTCACATAGAGTTTGACATTTGATTGGGGAAGTGTTTTTTTCTAAATTCGGTGAAGTGAAACAACTGTGCGCAAAGTTTTCTCCGCCCCATCACCAAACGGGCAGTGGAGTTAACCATGTTGTGCTCATATCTGCTTCAGTTTTAGTTCATCATATAACCTTCGTCTTACCAGAATTATATTGCCCCTTGTTAGATTTCAAGCTTCCAAATTTACAGACGTGCGTGAACATATCAACCCATTGAACTGTGGGCCATAGGCACGATGGATTGTTTGCGTTTTTAGCAAAGATGATGATTCTTTAAAGCGTCGTTTGAATCCAAGTGTTTTGTGAATTAAAGACAGAGCATAAGGTCATTGTGCTCCAGAGGACTGGCCTTACCAGTTCAGGCTGCTTGTTACTATTAGTTATCTTTCGAGACAGAGAGCTGGAGAACGGGAGGTCTGAGCGAACACACCGACCAAGGAATATCGGATTTCTCAAAATCAGCTTTGAAAACCACCAAGCCTGAGCACAATTGTTTCTGAAATCGGAATTCATAAAAGAAACTCGACATGATCTTTTATTTCCCGCTTTCATAGGGAAATGTACCTGACCTTTAAGTGGATAAAGAAATTCCAATTTTCAAAAGAAGAACGCTAAGCGGAAACAGTTCAGGCGGCTCCTTGGCAAAAAAATAAGTTTGTTTCATGGAAGGAATGAATTGAACACTAAATTCAACATGGGGCAACTTTAAAAATCGGACAGAAGCTAAGAATTTACTTCTGTGAAAACAAAATTATATTTGAAGAAAGAACAAACAGAGCAAAACATGCTTGCCTTGAGTCAAGCGTCTGATTCCAATTTGCAAGCTATTATCAAGACATTTTCCTTTTCAGCGCATTCTATCATCACTCCTTGCAAATAGAGCAGTGACTTGAAATCACAAATTCAGTCAAACCTTCTCTGTCGGGTTTCAAGGCCATCCTGCCACCAGTGCATTACTCCGGGGTGCAAAATAAACAATGCATGACTCTGCCTGGAAGTTATAGCAGGTGAGAAGTGGCAACCGTCGCCCAGGTCACAGTTTGAAGAACATCACTTGCTATTATCAGGCCATTACAAGCCAAAAAGAAGTTATGTAATGAAATCGAGAGGTCTGTTAAATACAGCCTTCCTGTTATTGTGCTGACAATACTGTCTTTTCCGGTGAACATTAAAAACGTAAGCATTAACCGAGCCCTCCAGTTTCTAACCCTTCGTAGTGTGAAAAACATCAAACTCCATCACTTTCAGCAGTTCAGCCTCTGATTCGGTCTTTCCCTCCATGCCTGCCTCCACAATCTCTTGTTGTTCTGAAACGTGACCTTTCTGTTTCGAAGGCGATATTGAAATCGACTTGTGAGATGTCCTCGAGCTACACCTCCCACGTTCCCGTGCTCGAACTCATGACCTTAAGTGGTCATGTCAACAGGCTCCCCTCACTTTGCCCGACAATATTTCCCCAGGTCTCATGAACGAGATGAGGTGTTCACTATTGCAACTGTATGGCGATCCAAGGAAATGATTGAGGGTAAGATCTGGAAAAAAGGCACAACATCAAATGGGAAATGGAAGAACTCACCTCCGGTGTCGTTCATGTAATATATCTACGTCGTGACAATGTACGTTCTAATGAATGTAAAGAGTAGATGATGGGAATAAAGGTAGATTTTTCTCTTGGATATATGCTTCTCTTTGGCTACGAAATTTTTAATTGAAATAGAGACATTGGGACCTTAGAGGAGCAGAAAATCAAAGTGCATGAGATAACAAGTCCCTTTAATCCTTGTGGAAGTTAGTTGGGAAAACAGGATGAATTATCGATTGGTGAATCCTTTTAAAGATAATGAAATTCCAGATTGAAGTTGATTGGCAGAATCCAGTATCCCCTGATTCAGATCTCCAGCCTACAGTAAGATGGATATTTTGGAGATGAATTTAAATTCTGTATCCCCTGACCCAGATCTCCAGCCTACAGTAACAATTATATTTTGGAGATGAATTTAAACCCTGTATACACTGATACAGATCTCCAGTCTGCAGGAACAGGGATGTGTTGGAGGAGGATTTGAATTTTGTCTCTATTTATCCAGATCTCCATCCTGGGGTACCTGGGATGTTGTCGAGTTGAATATGAATACAGTAGCCACTGATCCAGATTTCCAGTCTGGAGTCACCTGCCACGGTTGGAGATGGACTTCAATCCTGAATCCATGGGTCCAGGAATGCAGTCAGTGGTACATGGGATGTTGCGGAGAAACTTTTGAATCCTGTATGCATTGGTCCAGATCCCCAGTCTGCAGTCATTGGCATGTTGCTGATGTGAATCTGAATCATGTGCCTACTGATCCAGATCTTTAGTCTGCAGCTACTGTGATGTTATGTAGTTGTAGATGAATCCGATATCCACTGACTCACTTTTCAAGATTCTCCTTCAGGAACTTTTTGCCAATGCGTTGAAGGCTTTCTGATTTAATCAAAAATAATGGACAAATAATGAAATATGTTTTCCTATCCGGAACAATTTATTGATAGTCCCCGCATGACCTTTCGGCACGGTAGCCAGGTTATGAATTAACTGTATCATTTCATGGCCTGTATTAAATTGGTGTTGTGAATTCCCTGACCCCGTTTAAAGTTTCCTAAAGCACGGGGATCAAGTACCGGACATTCTGGTCAACAGTTTACAGGTCAGTCGAGTTAACCAAAATCCTTCTGCACTGAAGCATTCTGAACTTTCTCTCCATTTAAATAATACTTCGCCTTTTTATTCTTCTGAACAATATGTGTAACTTCACAATTATCCCTGTTAAACACCATCTGGCAAATTTTCTTCCAATCACCTAACTTGTCCATATCCATTTGTAAATATCTTATGTCTTAATTACAACTTACTTTTCCACTTATTTTGGTTTCAGCTGAAATTTTAGCTATAGTGCCTACTATCCCTGAATGCAAGTCATTCATAAAGATTGTAAATAGTTGTACCCCAATGACCGAATCCTGTCGAAAGAAATTATTTACAGCTTGACATCCAGAAAAAGACTCATTATTCAGACTCTTTGCTTTCTGTTAGTTAGCCTTTCCTCTTTCCAAACTAATATATTACCCATCGCTTCGTGTGATCTTACCTTGTGTATTAATCGTTTGTGCGGCTCCTTATCAAAGGCCTTCTGGAAGTCCAGAAATGCAACATCCACAGTATCTCCATTATTTACTTTGTTCGTCACATCTTCAAAAAACTCGAGCAAATTACCCGAACACCATTTACACTTCATAAAAAAATGCTGACTCTGCTGGATTCTATTTCGACGTTCCAAATACCCCATTAGTAATTACCTAATAATGGATTCCAACAATTTTTCAACGACAGATATTAAACTGGTCTATAGTTTCCTGCTTTCTGCCTCCCCCAGCCTTTCTGAATAAGGACGGCATATTAGTATTGTACTAATCCACTGTAACCTTTCCAGAATTCAAGGAATTTTGGAATATAACTATCAATGCATCCACTATCTATGCTGCCACATCCTTCAGGACCCTGGGATGTAGGTCAACAAGCCCTGGGGACTTGTCACCTTTTAAGCGAAATAGTTTGCTCAGTACTTTTTCCCTAGTTATGGTAATTGTACTATGTTCCTCCTTCTCTATACACTCTGCTCTACATGTTACGATTGGGGTTGCACTAGTTTCCTCCACCGTGAAAATTCAGGCAAAATTTTGAGGCAAAACATATATTGCAATTTCTGCGTTCAACACAATAAACTCCCCTGTCCAACCCTCCAAGGGACCAGCATTCACTTTAGCTACTCTGTTTCCTTTTATACACTTGTAGAAGCTTTTGATATCTGTTTTTACATTTTGTGCTAATTTTCCTTTGGTCTTTTATGAATTTTAGGAACCCTTTGTTCATCTTTAAAATGTTCCCAATCTTCCAGCTTGTCAGTGACGTTTGCCATTTGGTATGCCTTAGTTTTGGACTTTGTGTCACCTTTAAATTCCTTGTTTAGCCATGAATGATTTTTGCCCCTCTTACCATCTTTCTTCCTCATTGGAATGATTGTTCAGTTTATTTTTCCGTTTGTCACGAAGCATTTTTGATAAAGGTATTTAGACACATTTATGTGACTGAATGTGTTGTCCAGGTCGATTATCAGTTTACATATTTAATGCAGAAAAGATCTGAGGGTTTTAGGCCAGGTAGAGGGGAAATGTGCCCTTGGCTCTCGGTCTGGTGAATCAGTTTTGATTTATTTTATCCAGTTTTTTTTTTCACTTCTCGGTACATTAGTGATGCCTTTGTTCCTGTTGCGAGGAACGTGTTATCCTTCAAAGTGTATTATTTGCTACCCGAAGCGAATGGCAGCGACCGAGTTCCTGGACGTTATATCGGATCCCATGTTAAGGGGCATTTGTCAGGAGAAATTCCCAGTTTTATTCGTGTGCAATACGCGCATCTCGCATGTGTAATTCGTTGTGTTTCTATGTTTCTTTTAATTCACAATCCCCTCTTTCTGCTTCACAGTTGCCTTTATCAATGATCCGACAGTGGATATTTGTTGCAAGAAGCACGTGTATTTCAGCCCTTCATGTCCAAATCTTTCTACCTATCCATCCATCTATCTATGTGACTAAAACAAAAACATAAATACCTGGAAATACTCAGCAGGTCTGAGAGTATCTGTGGAGAGGAACACAGTTAACGTTTCGAGTCCGTATGACAGTGATCACTGGCCTTCTATCCAGCTCTGCCTGTCCAACCCCCCCTCCCTTAAACCATCTTATATTTCACTTCTTTTCTATTTTCCTTAGTTCTGTTGAAGAGCCATACGAACTCGAAACGTTAACCGTGTTTCTCTCTGCAGATGCTGTCAGACATGGCGAGTTTTTCGAGGTATTTTTGTTTTTGTTTTGGATTTACAGCATCCGCAATTTTTTGCTTTTATCTATCTATCTATCTATCTATCTATCTATCTATCTATCTATCTATCTATCTATCTATCTATCTATCTATCTATCTATCTATCTATCTATCTATCTTGCTATCTATCTATCTATCTATCTATCTATCTATCTATCTATCTATCTATCTATCTATCTATCTATCTATCTATCTATCTATCTATCTATCTATATATATATATATATTCATCCATCTCGCTCTCTCACTCTCTTGCTCTTTCACTTGTTTGCTGCATTGTTCGCACGCTCTCTCTCGCGTACAACTCTCTCGTCAAATCAATCTATCCATTTGAATGTCTGCCTATCTGTGCATCTATGTATCTGTCTATCTGTCTGTCGGTCTGTCTGTCTAACTGTCTTGATGAGTGATTCTCCCGGCCCTTCGACATGTGAGTGCGCTGCCAAAAAAAGTCAGTGTGATATCACGTGTGAGATTAGATCAATCTATACTTGCACAATCGATTGCCAAATTCTGCATAAAATGTATGTTCAGAGGAATAAACTAACTTAACCCGCGCTTCCTTGTCCTTAAAGCCTTTGACTCTGTACTGAACAAATGCTGAAATCACTGGATGATTCCTCCATTTGTTAGTGCCGAAGGTTTGTTATTTTGTTCACAATCATGTTTTCAAACGTATCCTTTCATGTGGCGCGGATTTGGTTAGATGGGCCACAAGTTATAGCTCGATACAAATTGCCCTTGAAAAGGTGGAGGTGCCCTTCCTTAGTGAAATTGTGTATTTCATCTGATTGACGTCAGTGGCATTGCCTCAGTACCTAGAATAAAGTCCGTCAGGCTCAGTGTGATTTCAGATGACTGAGGAGTCCAATTCTGTACCTACATGTTCTTCCGACGTGGGACACGTTTTTGCACTAACGAGTGGAAATCAAATGCCCAGGTTGGTTCACTTCTCCTTGCTGTGTCTCGCCCTTTCTACCACTCCTTTGAGTCGCTGAGCCTCGAAGAGGTTTTCGATTTGATGGACCGCGTTGTGCCAGGCCGAGGGACCGGCAGTATTCTCCTCCCGCTCCCTGGTGTTAAGGCCTCCGTGCTTTAGGGAGACTTGGAGATTATCCTTGCACCTTGCTCTTTGGCCGCCATTTGGTCGAGATCTGCTAAGTGGCAGATGCAGGAATGGAAAGGCACCACTTTCCCGAAAAATGTGCCCGATGACCGCCAAGTATCTGCCGCATTTGTGAAGGATTTTGACTGAGGGCCAACACAGCCTTGCCCCGGTCCCCAGTCCTCCATCTCCACAGGGCTTTTGCGCCTGAAGCAGGCCTTCGAACCCCACATTATAGTACCAGGATTCCGGTGCGCCCGGTGTATGCTTCATATGGTGCAGGCACACCACGTTGCTTTTAGCAAGGTGTTGTCAGGACCCCATGTACTGGGATCCAGCTTGCAAACTCTGAGTTTGGCTTTGAGATTTCATACATCCCGTAGTGGAGCTTCCCGTGCTCACCGAGTGTGGCGTTTTGGTACGTAGGCATTTTTCAAATGAACCGCATGACCTACCCAGGGTTGGAAATGGTTCACCGACAGTGAAGTTGGAAAGTTTTCTTTAGCTTTCTATGAGGCCGAAAGGTTATGCAAGTCTCGCACTGATATGGAAGTGATATAAAAAACACTGTCTGGCAGCACTCGATATTCCATCTGAGGGAAACTCCATGTTTGATTTGCAGAAGTCAGTGAGAGCATCCTGACAAGTGCCGAACTTGTTTTTGTCAGGCGGTGGGTAATTTTCTCATCCAGTTAGTGCCCTTGGAGTGCATGCTGCCAAGTTAGCAAAACTTCCGTAATGAACAGAGGAGTGCGTTGTTCAAAGCGGCTGTGGTATCTTGGAGCACGTAACCAACAACGGTTTGATACAGCATCTCTATCCTCAGATATATTGTCAATCGAAAACATTCTGAGTTTGCAGCAAAGCGCTCAGCACGCAGCTGAATGTCTCCGGTTCCTGAGCTTTCAGTGCGCATTGATCCGCGAATAAGACTTCCCTCTGTAGCTTTCCAGTAACCTCTGTGCAAGGATTTAATTTTGGCTCTTTGAAAAGGCTGCCTGTGGTCCTGAAATGAATGTGTAATCCGGTGTCAAGCTCTTTGAGCGCATGCTTGGAGAATGACCGACTGACAAACATAACAGATATGACAAACAGTGCTGGAGTCATTAAACAGCCTTATTTGGCGCCGCAAGTGACATGTAATGGGTTCACACTGAACAACCACTTTGCATCCCTCTGATTTAGAGGCCATCACCAAAGAACGAATGATACTGATCATCTGTTCAGGGCTGTCGCATATTCATGGCTGAGTTGGATAGTTTATTGTCCAATAACGGAGACTTGGTTCATGAGGATGTAAGTGTGTTTTTTGTGTGGGAGGTGGCGGAGGGGGCCGGTGGACGACGCTGGTTTGGGGATAGCAGGCAGGTTAGCGGAGCTAAGGACAGGATCATATAAACCATGAGCTTTCCGAGTTGCAGAACAGGCTCAAGGGGCCGAATGAACTACTGACCTTAACTTTAATGTTTTTGGTACTTGTTTGAAATGCAGCCCGTACCAAAGCCCGAGGCGCCGTCAATTCGCGTTCATTATAATCAGTGCGTCCATCTTTTATTGATTCTCTGCAGAAGACATTGGAGGGCCAAGAGTTAAATGTTAAGCGTGTAATACCCTCCCAGCGATGTACTCTAGATATCCTATCATTTTATTCAAAAAATTGTTTTTCATTCAGTTCAAGCATCACTCTGGATGGAGTATGTGAGTGGGTGAGCAGGAGGATTGGATGGCGTGGGGAATCGTTACTGAGGGTGTATGGGGTCGGATTGTCTTGAACGCATTATTTTGAAATATTTCGGTTGAGAAAACAAAAGCCTTCTCCAGACTCTTTCTACTGAACACCAGGACACCACCAACACCAACCTTCCAGTTGCTATGGTTGCATTTATAATTTCCAGGCAGCATGTTGCAAAGTTATGTACAACGACCCATAATGTAGGTCAAGTCACTGACGGAAATTTCATTGCCAGATGAATACACGGAAAGATTTGGGCAGCACATATGTTCCCTCTAGAAGATTAAATGACAAAGACATACATCAGACATGTGCTCTGTTTAAACATAGAATGGGTCCCGAAAAACAAAACAGTGGTGAACATCTGAAATTTCCCCACTACTTCTCCTGGCGGTTCAGGCCAATTGAATTTCCTCGAATCATTTTGATCTAAATTAGTAACGATTTGATTCCCAACATCGCTCTGTGGGTCAATCATTTACCACCGTGACTATCCACTTTGGAATCTACCCGTCGCTCGTTTAAATATAGCCCCTTCAATTGTATTCACCGCACACATCATTCCAATGTTGAAACGTTTCCTTTCACAATGACAGCGACTGACGTAACCTGTTTGTTCAACGACTGAAACTAATTGATTTCTTTCGGGGACATGAATGAGCTCATGGGGATTTATCTGCTGCCTACATAACAGTTTCTCTGAATGTCACATTTCATGTTTTCCAAAAGGCTCGGTGTATCTGTTTCAACAGGAGTTAGCGCTTCTCACCGAGGATATAATTTGCTGTACTTCATGAGATACGGGCCATTTACAAACCCATTCTGGAAGGTCTCGTTTGCCGATGTACGTTTATTAACAGGCTCTCGGGCTAACAGTATAAATTTCTCTCCTTATGTTCATTCATGGATGAGGTAAATGCTGGCAAGGCTAGCATTTATTTCCCATGTCTAATTCCCCTTGTGAAGTGGGTGGTGAGCTGCTGCGGTCTTTGTGGTGTAGATACATCCACTCTATTGTTAGCGGGTGGAGGTTCCATTAATTTGACACAGAGACAGTGAAGGAACGGCGATATTTTTCCGAACCAGGGCGATGAGTGGTTTGGAGAGGGACGTTCAGCGAGTGGTGTTCCTATGTTCATGTTGCCTTTGTCTTTCTAGATCGTAGCGGCCGTGGGTTTCGTTAGTTAACTAAAGGGCTTCATGTTAGCCAAAGGTAACAGCTTTTCTCTGTTCCCTGCTACGAATGTTTTCGTGCCAGATTTACCCTTTTGCTCCAGATTAATTAACGTGGCATCACCTTCCGAATCTCCTGTGATTTTTACGTGTTTCTCTTATTTTCCAAAAATGAATTTAAAGAAGAAGAGGATTTCTCCATTTCAGCTCACACGTTCATTCCACATTGTGCGTCCATCTCTGCAGGAAAGACATCTCCTCATAACGATGGGAGCACTGATACTTCGCCAGATAGAAGCCATTTACTATCCTATTCTCGCGGCTATTGGTGTTCCTGGTAAGAGCCTAAATACAATCATTACCTGTTTAAATTGATGTTGACGTTCTTCTGAAACGCCGGTTCCGATAACATGGAATCGTTTCTTTACTGTTGGGGAGTTATCAAAGCAGGAATGTATGTTTAACCATAACGTGAACAGATTTCTTCCTGTTGCTGTATCTTTCACTCCGTGGTATCCACTGCTGACACTTTATTCTTTTTCTTTACGGAATGTGATGTAACAGGGTGGGCTCTGCAATAATTGTCACAATCAAGTGCAAACCGAGATTGAACTTGTAGAAAACACAATCTGTGAAAATCTGTGCAGAAGCAAATTCACATTCTGCAAAATTCTACTTGAAATACTTGAAACCTTTGCTAATGGTATTCATCCATTTTCCAATTTTTAAAGGATCTGAATCTCTGTCAAATCACATACTTATTACCACAGCGATGCTTTTACAAATCTGTATGCAGAGAGGACATCTGGAAGTCTAGGTGCAACAGATTAATGTGTGTGCTGAAGACATTCCGATGTCTTGGTCACTTGTCTATTGAAATGCTTGCCTTCTACAGCCTCAATTATCGACCACAGTAATGAATTTACATGAAGTGTAGTCACTGAAGAAACGCAAAAGGTGACAAGCAATTTTTGTTCGGGAGGTTTCCACAAGCAGCAGGTAGACAATGACCTGATGATCCTTTTTGTGGGCTTGAGCAGAAGTTTAAATACTTGTCAGGATGCAAGAGGCTACGAAAATGTTGTTGGGCGAAGAAGTGCCATGGATTATTTGATGTTTGCCCTGTGAATCGATTTGACATCTCTTCTGAAAGTTATTAAATCCGATATTGCAGAATTACTTCACTACGGCAATGGAGCATTAGCCGAGAATTGTGTTCTCAAGTACTGAGACCGGACGTAAGTAGTCGAACATGTATCTCAGCACGCAGATTGCTAACTGAGACATAAGTGGTCCGATTTCGGAACACGTATGCTACCGGAGTAGGTATCTGGTTCTCATTATTCTGCTCATTTCAATTTCTAGTCCTCCACTTCCTGCTGTTGTAAATACTGCTTCCAAATCTAACTGATGTACATTGAGATTTGGTGTGGATGGATAATAAGCATTGTCAGACTCCCCTTTGGCTTTGCGAAAAACATATTGTCACGTTACATAGAACCATAGAACCATAGAGCACTACAGCACAGAAAACAGGCCATTCGGCCCTTCTAGTCTGTGCCAAAATATTATTCCGCTAGTCCCATTGACCTGCACCTAGTCCATAACCCTGCAGACCTCTCCCATCCATGTATCTAATTTATTCTGAAAACTTAAGAGTGAGCCCGCATTTACCACGTCAGGTGGTAGCTCGTTCCACACTCTCACCACTCTCTGAGTGAAGAAGTTCCCCCTAATGTTCCCCCTAAACCTTTCCCCTTTCACCCTAAAGCCATGTCCTCTCGTGCTTATTTCTCCTAATCTAAGTGGAAAGAGCCTACTCGCATCTATTCTGTCTATACCCCTCACAATTTTGTAAACTTCTATGAAATCTCCCCTCATTCTTCTACGCTCCAAGGAATGAAGTCCTAAACTGTTTAATCTTTCCCTGTAACTCAACTCCTTAAGACCCGGCAACATCCTAGAAAATTTTCTCTGCACTCTCTCAATCTTACTGATATCCTTCCTGTAGTTAGGCGACCTGAACTGCACACAATACTCCAAAGTTGACCTCACCAATGTCTTATACAACCTCATCATAACATCCCAACTCCTATACTCAATACTTTGAGTTATAAAGGCCAGTTTGTCAAAAGCTTTCTTTACAACCTTGTCTACCTGTGACGGCACTTTCAGGGAATTATGTATCTGAACTCCAGATCCCTTTGTTCCTCGGCACTCCTCAGTGCCCTACCATTTACTGTGTATGTCCTACCTTGGTTTGACCTTCCAAAATATAACATCTCACACTTTTCCGCATTAAATTCCATCTGCCATTTTCTGGCCCATTTTTCCAGTTGGTCCAGATCTCTCTGCAAGCTTTGAAAGCCTTCCTTGCTGTCCACAACGCCTCCAATCTTAGTGTAGGGCAATAACAGCATAGGAAATACGAGTAGAAGTTGACCATTTGGCCGCACGAGGGTGCTCCACTACTCAAGTATATCATGGCTGAAATTATGCCTCCACGACATTCCATACACTATCTCATATCGTTGGATGCATTTAATATTGAAAAATCGGTTCATCGGCACATTTCAACAAACTCAATGACTGCCCATCTGCCGAGGGTGCAGTACATAATTTCGAACATTTACCCCTCCCCGAGTGATGAAATTCTTCCTCATCTCAGTTCTAAATGCGGACCTCTTATTCTGATATTGCTTTTCCTGGTTTTAGACACACCCGCCAGGGGAAACATCCATCAAAGGTCTAGACCACCGAAATTTATAAGAACGGTGAATGCTTCAGTGAGATCATTTCTCATTTACCAATGTTCCAGAAAGCAGAGAATGAGTCTCGTCAATGTCTCCACATAGGACAATCCCAGTTAAATACCAATAATCCAAGAAGTAATCTGTTGAACATTCCTTGTCGCAGAACTACAACAACACCTCATGAAATCTACACCAAAGGAGCAAAGCAGAATGCTTGACTGGCACCAGAAACATCACCATAAGCACTCCACATGAAAATTGCAGAGTTTGGGATACGCTGGGCTTGGGGTTACAAATTATGGTTGTGCACAAATCAGCTGCAGCTGATGGCCCACAGTGCGTCGTGAATGCTCTCTTTGAGGTCTTGATCAAGGTGAAACCTACCCCATTTAGCACAATGGTTGTCTCTCACAAGACGATGGAGGGAAGACCCAATATGAAGGCGGAATTCGTCTGCACGAGGACCGTGCCTAGGTCAATACTATCAGTCATTGAATGGATAGATGCATATGCGGTGGGTAGGGTGCTGGAGCAAATTCAATTAGATTTTTGCACCTCGTTGTTTCCCTGATCACCTGCCAAAGACCCTGATCGGCCATTAGTGGAGCTACCGATCCTCCCTTGCTCACAGACATCGAGGACCCCGACGTAAAGGACTTTTTTTACTTGTAACTCCCCAAAACCTTGGCCATTAATAATCATTGATTCATCCGCTGAGGGTAACGGGAGGTGGTCGCCAGGACGCGATATTCATTGCCCATGTATTCCGTGATGTCATGAGATTTCATTAAAGTACCACGTGCTCTCAAGGCTATGAAAAATGGTGCACACTGAAAGTGTTGCAAAATGGCATTTAGGAAAGCAGTAATGCAATTGAGCGATACCGATAAATTGGATGGATAATTCAACTTTTACATAAGATTATTTCAATCAGATGTTTGCTGATGATTCATATCAACTTTAAAAGCAGTAAGAGGAATTATTCAGATAAGGATAAACAGCTTGAATCATTAAGTTTACGGAATGATCGCAAATCAAGCAGTCTGATTTGTCCTGGATTAAGTCAATATCCTTCAATTCTATTGGAGTGTAAAACATCTAGACAGGTGTAGCGTATCCCATCATACTCCTGATTTGTGTATTTTAGATGGAGGAAAGGTTTTGGAGATTTAGTGTGTGCGTTTCTCACCACAGCATTCTCACATTCTGACCTTCCCTTCTAGTCACAGTTTCCTGTCAATGGTTTGGCCAAGGATGTTAAAAATGGGGGCTTAAGGGATGGTAATGCCATTAAATGTCAATGGTATTTTCTTGGATATTCCTTTTGGTGCAGGTGGACATTGCCTGTTAATTGTGTGGGGCGAATATTACTTGTCATTTTGCAGCACAAGTCTGGCTAATGCCCAGGTCTTGATGCACATGGTGACGGATTTCATCAACATCTGTTGAGTCGCGAATGGTGCTGAACTTTGAACAATGATCCGCGGACACAAGAAGCTCCCACTACCCCACCCCCTACCCAGCACACCAAACCTACTTCTGTGTTTAAATTGGAGAGAAATTCATTGATGTAGCAGCTTAAGATGGTTGGGTTCAGAACACTGCCCTCAGGCTCTCGTCCAGTTATCTCATGAAGCTGAGAATATTCGCCTGCAAAGCAAAAAAAAAAGAAATAAAAAAATATATACTGTTTGCTTGGTATGACTCCAAGCAGTGGGGAAATTGCCCCTTATTCTTACTGACTACAATTTTCATAGCCCTCCTTGATACATTGTGTGACAAATGTTGTCTTTATATAAAACACAGCCGCTCGCTCCTCAACTCATGAGTACAGCACTTTTGACCAGGATTAGATCAAGGGGAACTGAGGGCTGCAGCTCGCAGGATGCAAAAAGTGAGCGTCACTGAGCAGTTTGCTGCCGAGTACTTGGCGATTGAAGGCATTGTCCATGATAATTTTCATCACTTTGAACATGATGAAGTTTAGGCAGATGGAGCTGTAATTAGATTCTTTGGATTTGTCGTGTTTTTTGTCAATCGGCATACCTGTGAAAATGCTCACATTTTCACGGAGATGCCATTATTTTAGATGCACCATACCAACTTCGGTAGGAAGGCTTATTCAGGAGCACTGATGTCCCGTACTTTTGGCATTATCTAAAAGGACCCAAAGCCTCTGCATCATCCAGTTCCTTCATTCCTTAAATTCAAGTGCAGAGAATCACATTGTATGAAGACTGGAAGCTGTGAAGCTTCTCATCCGCAGGAGGAGGCCGGAATGGGTCATCCACCCGTCACTTCAGGGTTAATGTGGCTGCAAATTGTTCAGCCATGACTATGCACTGGTGCGCTGCGCTCCACAATCATTGCCGATGGGGATATTGGTGGAAGCCGCCCACCAGTGAGGTGCAGAATTTTCCACCACCATTCAAGGAGAATGTGACTGGACTTCAGAGCTGAGCTATCGTTATTTGATAGGGGATCAATGAGCCCTGTCTTTCTCATGCTGAATACGCTGTTTTGCTGGCAAGTAGCCCTGGCATGGAATTCACCAGGTTAAGCCGCGTTGTGAGGTCTGATCGCTGCTGCTGTGGACATATTACCGTTGTCGGGAAAGTTCCTTCATTTGTGCATTTGAGGTCGAAAGCCTGGAAGTACAAGAGCAGAAGAGGCATGGGAACACGATTAATTCCAAAATCCTTTCCAAGTCACACACGACTCTGACGTGGAGATAGATCACCGTTCCCTGACCATCACTGGATCAAAAACCTGGAAATCCATCGCTTTTAGCATGATGTCTGCACCCACTTCACATGGACTGCAAGAGTAGAAAACCCTTATTTTCATGAAGAATTAGTGAAAACGGAAATAAAAGTGCTAATCTTGTCAATATATCCAAAGAAAAGGAAATGTTGCATAATGACGAATCTATGAATATTGATGTCCTTTTTGTATTGAAATGACGGTCATAGCTGTTTCTTTTGTTCCAACTCAGCACAGGTTAACTACAAAATGCGTGTTTAAATGTAAATTATTTCGGAGAACACTGGCCCCTAACTGAGAACGTGTATTTGGAATTCACTTCTGAATATCTAAATATTTAACCAAAAGGATTGGCTGGAAATTTCGTCCCCAAATCGCAGTCACACCAACGCCCCCCCCCCCCCCCCACCACCACCAAAACCCCCCCAAAACCCCCACTCCCCACCACCCAACCCCTTTCAAAAATGCCGATTCCGCAAGAAGTTCAATGACGTGATTCAGGTATAATGACGTCACGTACATGAATCTCCCAGTTGCAGATGGAGAACGGGCGGGCCCACCTTTTAAAAGTTTCTGATTAGCAAGTTATTGAGTTTGTGAACGACACAATCGTATGTTTTCTTGATTCGTGATTTGCACTTGCCGTGGCCCAGAGGATAGGAAAAAGAAATGTTTCTGGGCAGCTACCACCAGGCGATAATCGCGCGGAAGAGAGGTTCTGCCTCCGGGACCATGATTAAATGTAGCAACAGATTGTGTTGGGAAAGGTGCCAGCGCCTTCATGTTTATTTTTCACTTTTTTTATTTCTTGCCTGAGCTTTCAAGGAAAAATATTTTTGGAAAAACAGTTTCTGAGAGCGAATAGATTTGAGCTTGCAGCTATACCGACTTTCTGTTCACAGCATTACACTCTGCCGCACGATGTTCAGGCTTTCACTGCCGATTGGACGCGGACCCCATTTTGCATCACTCATTGCCTCCTCTCCGTGGGAATTTAATGATTTCTGGAGTGGGAGGTGGTCTAAGCGAGGGTGAGTAGGAAAAGGGCTAATTTTACATTTCTCCAATCTCACGCTGCCGAAAAACGTAATATCCTGTCCGCGGTCTACTTATTTTAATGTTTCTTTGTTATCTTAATTCAATACTAGTGTTTTGAACCTGCGCCGGAGGATTTCTGTCACTTCTCTAGTGTAACTGCTGCTATCGAGCCTTCAGAAAGGCGTCATAACCACAGACACGATTCAGTGGATCACATTCGGTGGTGCGTCCGCCACAACATTCACAAGTTGACTGAAAAGAATTAGCCCTTACGTATCGGTTTTGAATGCAAAAGATCGGATAGAAAATTGTTACATTGTACTTGCATTGCGAATAGAACATTGTTATTAAAGTGATATGGATATGGGACCGTGGAGGACACTCATTCGCTCTGTAGCTCTTCAGAGACGGGTGTTTGCACTGACGACACCAAGAGGCGCATAAACCAAAGTGCACTACACACCTGGTCCATGTTACTCTTCCCAAACAGCAAATTTATAACACGTCAGAAGCAGGTTGCATTTGCACAGAGCAATGGGTCATTCTGTAGCATATATACATGTTCATTTCCCTCGTTTATTTAGCATGGAATAATGTTGATAATATATTTGATGACTGTATCCTTAATTTGCTAGCTAAACAGTGAATAATGATTTGGATAGGTCAGTATTTCATTCGCTAGATAAGTGGAAGGTTCATTCCTGGGGCATTTCATTGTTTAATTCGGAGGAAAGTTCTGGAAATATACTGATAATTTATTGGATAATAGTTTTGATAATTAATTTATTCAAACATTGGCTGCTTCATTATATAATTGTTTGAATTACTGTATTTTTAAAACTGTTTCCTTATTTTCAGTGCTAGCCAGTACAGTTTCAAGTGATGATAATTTGGCTAACAGTCTTTGTAGGAATAACAATAGCGTACGGATAATTATGTCTCTCAGTTTAAATGTATGTCATTGTAGGAATATAAATATTAGGTTTGATCAAACATTAACAGGTATCAGGTAAATGAAGGTCGATTTTATTTTTTGATATATATTTTAAGCTGCAAATGTGTCAATATAGCTTTGAATTCTAATGTTTCCACCTTTTCCAGTGCAGCCCACAAAGTCAACAGAAACTCCAACTTTAATTTTTAACCATAGCCTAGCATTTTCATAGCTGTTTGTGATTATCGTTGACAGCTTAATTAAGTCAATCAATATTTGATGCTTGCATTCGAGTTAGAGAATTGTGAATTGGAGGCTGCCAACTGGGCTGTGTATGTAAGGAAAATACATATTTTTGTGTGTGTGGTTAAAGCTTGCCAACTTGCAATCTGACCCAAAAATGTAAAAAGCTTTTCATAGTTAACCGACTAATTCGACTTACTTCATTCAACGTTCATCTAAATCATTAACCAACAAGTTACTTAAATAATATGATTCAAAATTTTAATTCACCACCCCGTTTATAGACGTCCAATGCATTGTTGTTTCCCTGAGTTCAAGCTTGCGAAAACCCTACGTTCAATCTGCACCATGTTGCATAGCCTTGAAAACAGTTGGTACTTCAAATAGCTCTCTATCTGCTCATACCAGTATTTTGGGAATGTTTTCCATTCCCTAATCTGAGCCTCCCGAATATAATCGGCGATTTCAATCGGAAAGCTATTCTACACCTTTGCCAGAGCCATGCCATCCTATACTATACCATCGGGACACTACTACAAACAAAACTTCGGCAGCGAACCAATGACATATTTTTAGCTGTAATCAGTATAAATGTTTTAAGTTAATCTTCTGTATTATAATGCAGCATTGAATAACTTGGTTAATTCATTAAAAGTGTTCCTGCATTTTGAAAAAAAAGAAATATGCATTTTACCAAATAATGCTAAAATTCATGGGTTTTAGGAGCCTGGCCAATCTGAAATGAAATAAGCTGTAGAGGATATTAATTTAAACATGGGTGTCTCAGGAGTTACGTCTTTATCGTCAGGTAATTGACAATTCGTAATTTCACTTTTCTGAACATATATTAGTCTAGAGACTCAAATAGATGTGCCCATCATGGTCAATCTTTCTCGTGATCTTCTGCACTTGGTGCCCAGCAAAAATTAATTTTCAGCTTCACATTTCAAATCACTTCACACGGATGCTGTGCTTTAGACGCAAGCGACTCCCTTCTGGCCTTTCGGCAACAAAGTGATTTGTTCTGCAGCCGATCAATTAATGGGAACTCTGTCCTCTCTACTCGGCAGCAAAACGCTCGTTCTGACCTCGCTGGAATCACATCTTCGAATTGCTCATTCACTTTGCTTTGCAAGAAATCTGCCCCTATGACCAATACATATTTCCCGCTCAATCTGATAGCAATGTCACCGTTCCCAGTCCACCATTAAACTGCCCTCTTGATAAACACTGACTGCACCGATTCTGCATAGAAATGTTGCTTCCGTCTTTCTGCAATGAATTAGCGATGCATTCAACTGAAATAATCCTGCGCATTGCCCAGCCAGCATATCAACCTCACCTTATTCAGTCTGACTTAAAACACATGACTGATCAGCACTCATCCCAGAATAAAACTTCTCTCTGGGAACCTGCATAAGAATATCACCTTGTACTGATTGTCGTTGTACCGCCATTGTCATAACTCCTGTGTAAACTTGCATTCCGCCTTGTCTATGCTGGACTTAATGTAGCTCAGTGAGCATTCTTTGGCCCTGTATTTTTCCATTCCATTTTTACCCTCACAAGCGTTCAGATTATGTTCGTGCCCCTGGGAAATAATTGTACCTTCAAGCTGTAAGTCCTGTAGCACAGTAATCCTTCCCAGTAATTATCACATCCACGGACCACTGAGCACGCATTGCACCACTACCCCTGCCAGAGTATAACTCTACTTTGACCAGATTCTATTTTGAGCATTCATTTCCCACTTCACATTGTAACAACAGACATGAATTGACTCTTTACGCCTCTCATTTATCTTTTAATATTCACCAGGCACAGCCGTTTGTGTGCATTCAAATTGATCAGTTCACATTCGCCCTCAGCAATCTCAATCTTTATTGTAGAATAATTGTCCAGTTTACGTTGAAGGTGTTCCTTTCAAAAGACGAACTATCAACTGATGTTTCTCTTCCCTAAGCATTTTTACTAGGTCCAGTTTACATTTAGAACATGCATGCCTCGAAAAGCAGACTGTACATATTTGGGTCAAATGCACGATCCTTTGCTGCAACAGGAAGAAAATTAATCATGTTCACCTGTGTCACCAACCTCCTGCTCTCTCTATCCCTCTCTTACAGTTAATGTTGTTGCTATTGTGATTCTTTCCCGAGGAAAGTGTGGCCTCTCCAAATGTATTATCCACTATATGATCGCCATGGCCGCGGCGGATCTCCTGGTTGTTTGTGCTGAAGTCATGCTGAAGGATATGCTGAATATTTATTTCCCTGTTTTATTCTTGACCATGAGCAAGGTGTGCCATCTAACTGTGACACTGAATAACGTAGTCATATCAGCCTCTGTCTGGTTAACAGTGATGTTCACCTTTGATCGTTTTGTGGTCATATGTTGTAAGAAGCTGCGAAGAAAATATTGCACGGAAACAACAGCGGTAGCTGTCATATCAGTGGTGTGTGTGTTGAGTTGTTTGATAAACATTCCCTGGTACTTTGCATATGAACCTGCGTATATACTGGACACTGTAATTCGTGGTTGTGTCCTAAAACAGACATTTTTCATTTCTGCTGAATGGGCCGCATTTGACTTGTTTCACCTTACCATGGCCCCATGTGTTCCATTCATTCTAATTTTGTTGTTAAATGTTTTGACGGCTAGACGTATTTTGGTGGCCAGTAAAGTTCGCAGGGGTCTCCGCGTTTGCAGCAATGGAGAACATCACAGGGATTCTGAAATAGAAAGCCGAAGGAAGTCCATTATTTTACTCTTCAGTATAACCGGCAGCTTTATATTGCTCTGGACAACTCCTGTTATATATATTATCTCTCCGCATGTAACAATCACATCGAATTCAGGTGCAAATCTGCTTGAGTCAGTTGCATTCATGCTTGGGATCCTCAGTTGCTGCACAAATACATTTATTTATGTGCTGACACAGGCTAAGTTTAGGGAGGAGCTGAAAAGCGGAATGCAGTACATTGTGAAACTGTGCGTAAAATTAGGCAAATTACAGCTGAAAACCCATTGACCTTTACAGGAGGACATGAAGTTTGTGCCCTCAAAGAACTCATGTTAGCAAAATGCTTGTAACAACGTTTAAGCACTCTGGATAAAATACTATCCTACTAAAAATGCTCTTTTATAACATATTGTCAAATTGAACTCCTTTTCACAGTATACTGTAATCAATGTTGAATTGTAAGTTGTGATAATAATCATAAGAAATAATAATAAAAATACTGAACAGCCCCTGTTAGCGTTGCAAACATTGAAAGGGTGAATTGTGATTCCAGGTTCTGACAGCATGGTGTTCATTGGAACAGTTCTGATCAACAAAGAGAACACCCCAAACATCAGCAGCTGGATCATGATAACTGGACAAATATAACATAGACAAACGTCACACATTTCCTACAACGTCTCTTCTGGGCCCAATAGTACATAGGGGGAATTTTCAGAACAGGTTTCATGAAGTCTGGCACCCTCCAAATATCGGACAATTGCACAAAGGTCTGCTTATCAGAGTAACATATACCTCACATGAGGAAGGCCTGATCATCACGTGTTTTGTGTAAGGACGGGCATTGGTGCAATTGATCACACGTTCCCACGATCCATCGGGCTGAGAGACGGCTCCATATCTTGGATTCAAATCTTTTAAATTATATTTCCCTACGATTGATTTGAAAGCGCAGATAGTTCATACTTATTTTTTCAGGATTAATGGGGGAATCTCCTCCCCACCTGCTCATGGACAACTCTCTCTGTTTCATGTTATCTGGTCCTTTCACACGCACAGCCACCAAATGGCTGTTATCATAATTCTCGAATGTTTTAATATGTTTACCGTGATATCCACTCATCAATATAGCGAGTGACGCTTCAACCAGGTATCTGCACGAATTCCCAGTCAAGAAACGTCTGATCACACATGACCCTACCATCAACTTCCTTCTTTGTATACCTATACATAGTGAATGTGAAAAAATGTAATGTAATTCCTCTCGTCGCATATTCTTATCATTTACTTAACTTAAATGCCGTTCGTAGAATGCAACCATAGGCGGGCTACAGCACAGAAACAGAACATTTGCCCCGTCCTTTCCTTCTTGTCTCTGTGAAGGAAGATGCAACCGGCAGCCACTCCTCCGTCATCTCCCTATGATCTGGTCAATCACTTTTCTCTGATATTAATCCAAAATCCTCTTCATCATTCTTAATTTACCACCTCAATCACCCGGTAAAATGTTTGGCCAGAATAACTGCCAATTAAAGTGGCATTAAATAGAAAACTACAACCGCTTTCCTTGAACAAATTAACATTAAACAAAAGACAGATTCGGTCATGGCATGAGGGGCATAACTGGCAAGAAAATCTACTATTGCCAATCTTTAATTGTTCATCAAGCAAAGCACACGTGATCCTTCTTTTCGAGCAGCTACAGTGTTTCTGACATCTTCGCACTGGCTGATTAGGGCCTGAATTATTAAATTCTCACACCACTCTTTTTAAATATTTGCTCTGGCTTTTCGGCACCTGCACTTTCTAAATATACACTCCGACTGTTCAGCTCCCTATCTTTTTAGTTCCTGAGGGAGCCTGAGTTCCTCAGGCTAGTGTCTGGGGCTCAACGATGTTTAGCTCCCTCATTAATGCCTTTCTCTGCATCTTAAGTTCGAAAAGGGGGATGTTCGCTGATGATTGTGCAATATTCAACAAAGTTCGTAGCTCTTGAGATAATGAGGTTGTCCATGGCCAAAAGCAGCAAGTTCAGTGTCAGGCTGACAAGTTGCAAAGGACATTCACACCATACAAGAACCAGACAATGAATATCTCCTAAAGAAAAAATCAAACCATCGCCCGTTAACATTCAATGGTATTGCCATCGCCGAAAGTCGCACTATCAGCATTGTAACGGTCATCGTTGACCGGACACAGAACTGGATTGGCCATATAAACACAACGCCTACAAATGCAGTTCAGAGGCAAGGAATCCTGCGGCGAGTAACACACCTCCTGACTCCTCAATTCCTTTCCACCATCTACAAGATAGGATTTTGATGGTATACTCTCCACTTGCTTGGCTGCGTGCAGCGCCAATAGCTGTCAAGAAGCATGATAACATCTGGGACAAATCAGCCGTTGATTGACAACACATCAATAAACGTTGACTGCCTCCACCGCCGACGAACTATAGCATCATATTGTACTATCTGCAAGGTCTGCTGCAGGAATTCTCGAATTAACCTTAGAAATTGCAGTCCAAAGCCACGACCGCAACCACCTAGAAGGATAATGGGCAGCAGGTGCATGGGAACACAGCGATTTGGAAGTTCCCCTCCAAGCTACTCACTAGCCTGATTTGAAATTATATCCCTGTCCCTTCATTGTCGTTGGGTCAAATTCCAGGAACTCCCTCTCTAACAGCACAATGGGTGTAAGGGACCAGAGGAACTGCTGCGATTCAAGAAGGCAGCTCAGCACCACCTTCTCAAGGGTACCTACGTCTGGGCAATAAATGGTGTGCGAACGATTGACGCCAACACCCTCTTAATGAATAAAATTAATTATCATTGTTTCTGTGGCTGCACAGCTACTGCGCTTCCCATTTCTCCTGTCTGACAGCTCTGTTCTACTATAGCTTAATCACTGTCCTAGCTAATACATCCTGCTTCTTATAAAACTATGCTCTCGCTATCTAACTCCCGCACTTTTATAAATCTCTGCTCCGGGGGAAGAGAACCTTTTACTTTTCAATCTGTATTTTCATGACCTTGTTCTTATTTTTTTTAAATATCACCTGTTCGTGCACAGCTCCCTGCTCTCTCTAAATCTCTGCTCTCACCGTTCAGCTGCAGCTCTAAAGGAGTAATTAAACCTGCCCTGACTGCCAAGAGTCTCGGCGGGAATTGGAGACTGTTGAGTTTAATTAAGAATGATTACTGGTTTGTAACACCATGCCTTAAAATAAGAACATGCTTGAACAAACTAGTTGCATTTTGATGTCACAACAGAGAAGATTAATGAAGACAATACATGGCGAAGACGATTCTGAGATATCAATTGTCAACTTATCGCAGATAATGCTGCTTTAAGAACATTTGGGCTCATTACAGGGGACAGAGGCGCGGGTTGTGGGTGGGGAGGGGTCGTTTTCCAATTACATCCAATTCGGTAATGCAAAGAAAACAGAAACTGTTAGTTGTCGTTTTCCTTCAGTCTGGTTGATGGTAGCCAGTGGTATTCCCCACGAATCCAGGTTTGTTTTATTTTTGCTCGATATGAACCAATTGTATCTTGGATTACAGCACAACGTCTCAAAATGTGTTCGTGATGCACACATGGCAGGATGGGAATTAACCATGAGGTTGATACGAAACCGTTGCAATAGGACATGGAGAGACGAGCAGACTAGGCAGATGCAATTTAATGTGTTGCAATGTAAAATAATACAATTTGGTATAAGGGAAAGTGAGGGGAAATAGAGACAGAATGTCGCTGTCCTAAAGAATGAGATAGAATAGAGGGACCAAGGTGCATGTGCTTCGATGTTAGAGTGTGGCAGACAGAGCTGTGCCTCGGGTATGGAGAAATGTAGCGACCTCGCCTTGCACGGCGCTTTGAGGGCGGGATATGGAGTGCGCTGCGGTGACCTGTGAATGCGGGCGATCTTTCATTTGTGAGTAAGTTTGAAGGTGTCTGTTTAATTGACACAAATGAGCTGCCGTATTCGTATTTAGAATTCAATGGCTAGCATGAGCAGAGACAGAGAAAATTTGGGAAATATTGCTCGGGTGCGGAGAAAATGCAGAAAAAGACGGGAAATGATAGGACCCTGAAATGTTCTCCGGAAAACTAGAAGGCTTTGAAAAGTATTTCGACAAGTCTGTAAGATATTGAATTAATGCACTCCAGCGAATGTACCACCGAGGCTGAGGAAGAGGGCAAAATCTACAAAGGTTGATGAAATAGCGAATTATTCCGACGCACTTCCCACTGAAGAAGTAATATATGGTCCAGCACATTGGCCAGATTTATTCAACAAGAAGACGATGGACATTCCATTGAGGAGGGGGCCTGTGAAAATAATGGGCAGTGCTTAAGTCTTTTCAAACAATGATGAGAACGAAACTTTTCAGAAGACTTAATCTCAATGGAAATGCCAAACGGAAAAAGGTTTGAAACAAATTGCCTGGTGTCCACGAAAAATCGCTGATAAAGCTCTTTGATTCTGCTGCAAATTTACGTTGAAATAGAGACTTAGTCCACGATTAACTACGAAGTCGAAGCTTTCTAATTTCGCTTTGCAATGGTTGAGTGGCACGACAGCATATTCGCCACAGCCATTGTCACCCAGAATATTCAATCCTTTGAAATGCAGCTTCGTGCGGCTTTAACATTTCGGAGGGATAGGCGAAAATGAAAAGCAGGCTGCGTAGCACTCTTAATAATGGAAGATATTATTGGTCAGAGCGGACCTTTCAGCAAACGATGTTGGGCAAATTTGTGAGGAGCTGGGAAACGCCAAGGGGGTCATACATTGGTGGGAGTTGTTTATAGACCAGCAAACAACGGTGCTAAATCGGTGCACGGTATACATCAGGAAATTCGAGCTGAATGTAACATGGTTAAAGCAGGAAAATGAGAAACTTCAGTTTGCAAAAAGACTGTGGTTAAGTAAATCAGCACTAAAAGCGTGGAAGAGGAATTCATTGAATGTATACTAGATTGGTTTCAGAACCAACACATTCGGAGCCAACTAGGGATCGAGCTAGACAGGACTTAGTGCTATGCCACGCGAAAGACTCAATGGAATTCCATGCCCTCAACTAGTCTTTGGAAAATAGTCACAACAAAATGATAGAATTTCGCAATACGTATGACAGCGATATGCTGAACTCTAAAACTCGGTTCTAAAATCTGAAGAAAGGAAATTGCGAATTTAAGAGAGGAAAGTTGGCTATAATGGATTGCGAAAGTATAGGAAAAGATTTGTCAGTGGACAGGCAATGGCGAGTATTTAAGGAAATAATTGTCTACATCAGACATGCATTCATCGAAAGATCAACACAGAGACAGAAAGAAAACTCAACCGTTGATACCAAATGAATTTAGATATTGCATTACATGAAATGAAATGATTTATCGTGGCACAAGAAAAAAAAGTGGTAAAACAGAGGGTTGGGAGAATTTTAGAACCCAGCAAAGGAGGACTAAGAAACTGATTTAGAAATGGGAAGAGAATGGAATGCAATCCAGAGAGGAACATCAAGAGCAAATCTGGGCAATTTACATGTGGGTACGGGAATATTTAACATGGAGAATAGGGAAACAGCATAGGAACGAAAGAGTAATTGTTCGCCTGTCGTCACCGAAGAACATACAGAATGTTTCCAAGGTAAACTAGGCAACCAAAGGACTTGTGAAACGGGGGAGCAAAAAGAATTAAATAGTTTTAGTGGAAAAGGTAGTACTTGAAAGGTGAACTGGATTGATGGTTAAATAATTCGCTGGACTAGAATTGCTTCATTTCAAGAGTGCTGAAGGAGGAGGCTAAAGAAACAATGGATGCATTGGTTGTTTGCTTTCAAAATTCTTTAGCTTCTGGAAAGGCTCCAGCGGATTGCAATGTATCAGATGTTGCATCACGATTTTAGAATGGAATAAGAGGGACGAGGGAGAACTGCAGACAGGTTAGTTTGACATGACTGGTATAGGAAATGTCACACTCTATTAGTACGGATGTGGTAACTGGGTATATAGCGAAGAATGGTAACATTGCGCAGTGTCAACAAGGATATATGAAAAGGGAATAATGTTAGAAAGACAATTAAACAACTCACTGCATAAGGATGCTCCACAATTATCCACATTTCCAATGCTTCGAGGGCCCAGCACATCAGTGCAAAATGTAAAGGTGAAGCATTCGCAAAAATCTTCCTCTAGTGGTACCGAGTGGATGGGCCATCTTGGCCTATTCCGTAGCTTCCCAAAATCACAGATGTTGGTCTTCATTCAAGCGTATTGACTCTCCGTGATATCAGGAAGCCGCAGAACCTCTGGATACTGCAAGACGATGGGCATCGAGAATATTCCGGCAATTGTACTGAAAGCTTCTGAACCCGATAGTGCCCTGTGCCATACCCCTGCTGCTCCAGTACAGGTTCAACACTGGCATCTACCCAAATATGTGAAAAATCGCCCAGGTACGAGATACAGAAAAACGCAGCACAAAACCAACCCGTTCATTAACATTCGCATCATCCTCCATTTGATGATCAGGAAAGTAATGGAAGGGTTCATCAAGCGACATCTGATCAGCAGTACTCTGCTCACTGAGGCTCAGTTTGGATTCCACAAGGTTCACTCTGTTCCCAATAGCATCACAGCCATGGTCTAAACATGGGGATAAGAGCTGAACTCCAGATGTGACGTGACAGTGACCACACTTAATTTCAAGGCAGCATTTGGTCAGGTGTGGCATCAAGGCGCCCTCAAATAAGTGGAGTCAATGCGAATCAACGGGAAAAACTCTCCTTCGGATGGAGACATATCTGGCACAAATGAATACGGTTGTGGTAGTTGCAGGTCATTCACCTCAGTTCAAGGATGTCACTGCTAGAGATGCTCAGGATTGTGCCTAGTCCTCAGCACCTTCAGCTGCTTCATCTATCACCTTTCTTCCACCATAAGCTCATAAGTGGGGATGTTCGATGACGATAGCTCAATTGACAGAACATTTGCAACTCCCCAAATACGGAGATAAAAACAAAAAAAAACTGTGGATGCTGGAAATCCAAAACAAAAAATAAAGAATACAAAATATATCTGGAAAAACTCAGCAGGCCTGGCAGCATCGGCGGAGAAGAGAACAGTTGACGTTTCGAGTCCTCATGACCCTTCAACAAAACTAAGTAAAAATAGGAGAGGGGCGAAATATAAGCTTGTTTAAGGTTGGTGAGTGGGTGGGGGGGAGGGGGTGGGGGGTGGGGGGAGAGAGAGAAGGGGGGCGCGGTAGGTGGTTGTTGGGACAAGCAAGCAGTGATAGGAGGAGATAACCAAAATATATCACAGACAAAAGAAAATAGATGTGTTGAAGGTGCTGATGTTATCTAAAAAATGTGCTAATTAAGAATCGAAGCAAAGTAGCTCTAGTGGTGGTGGGGTGAAATAAGACTAAAAAGGCATAAAAGGTATAGACAAATTATCAGTGGAATATATTAAAAATAATGGAAATAGGTGGTAAAAGAAAAATCTATATAAATTATTGGAAAAAACAAGAAGGAGGGGGAAGGAACGGAAAGGGGGTGAGGATGGAGGAGGGAGTTTAAGAACTAAAATTGTTGAACTCGATATTCTGTCCGGAAGGCTGTAAAGTGACTAGTCGGTAGATGATCTGCTGTTCCTCCAGTTTGCGTTGAGCTTCACTGGAACAAGCATTGTTCCATTCAATTCAATTTCATTCCATGACATTCCATGGCATTCTATGAAATTCCATTCCATGACATGCAATTCAATGACATGACATTCCATTCCATGATCTGACATTCCATTTCATTCCATCCCATTCCATTCCATGACATGACACTCCATGACATTCCATTCCATGATATTCCATTCCATTCCATTCCATCCATGACACGACATTCCATTCCATTCAATGACATTCCATGACATGACATTCCATTCCCTGCAAATCCTCGATATGACATTCCATTGAATTCCATTCCATTCCATCCCATTCCATTAAATGATATGACACTCCTTTCCATTACATTCCATGACATGACATTCCATGACGTGACATTCCATTCCCTCTCATTCCATGACATGACATTAAATTCCATTCCATTTCATTCCATTCCATTCCATGACATGACATTCCATTCCCTGGCATTCCTCGATATGATATTCCATTCCATTCCATTCCATGACATGTCATTCCATTCCATGACATAACATTCCATTCCATTAAATTCCATGACATGACATTCATTGCCATGACATTCCATTCCCTGGCATTCCATGACATGACATTAAAATCCATTCCATTCCATGACATGTCATTCCATACCAAGACATTCCATTCCATTCCATGATATTCAATTCCATGACATTCCATTCCATGACATGACATTCCAAAACATAACATTACATGCCATTCCATGACATGACATGACATGACATTCCTTTCCATGGCATTCCATTCCATGCCATTCCATTCCATGATATGACATGACATTCCTTTCCAGGACATGACATTCCATGACATGACTTGACATTCCAAACCATGACATGACATTCCATTCCCTGACGTTCCATTCAATTCCATTCCATGACATGACCTTCTATTCCAAGTCATGACATTCCATTCCATGACATTCCTTGCCATGACATTGCATGACATGACATTCCATTCCATTAGATGACATTCCATGACATTCTATTCCAGGACATGACATTCCATTCCATGTCATGACATTCCATTACATCACATTCCATTCCATGACATTACATGAGATGACATTCCATTCCATAACTTCGTAATCCTAGATTATCAATTGCATTCCATAACATTCCATTCCATGACATTCCATTCCAGACATTCCGTGACAAAACATTACATGTCACTACATTCCATTCCATTCCATGATGTTCCGTTCCATTCCATTCAATGACATTCGATTCTATGATATTCCATTCCAGCACATGACATTCCATTCCATAACACGACATTCCATTCCATGACGTTCCATTCAATTACATAACAAGACATAACATTCCATTCCATGACTTTCCATTCCATGACATTCCGTGACATAGCATGACATGTCATTAAATTCCATTCCACTCCATGAAATTCCATTCCACTCCAAGAAATTCCATAACAGGACATTCAATTCCATGACATGACATGACATTCCATTCCATGACATTCCATTCCATGACGTGCCATTGCATGACATGAGATACCATTCCATGACAACCCATTCCATTCCATTACATGACATTCCATTCCATGACATTCCATTCCATGACATTTCATTCCAATCCACGACATGACATTGTATTCTTTGAGAAGACATTCCATTCCATGTCATGACGCTCCATACATTCCATTCCATGACATTCCATTCGATGAAATTGCATCCCATTACATGAGATTCCATTCCATTCCATTCCATGACATTACATTCCATTGCATAACATTCCATTCCATTCCATTCCATGACATTACATGACATTCCTTTCCAGGTCATGGCATTCCATTCCATGACATTCCATGACAAGACATTCCATTCGACGACATCACATTCCATGTCATTCCATCCCATGATATTCTAATCCATTCCATGACATGGAATTCCATTCCCTGACATTCCATGACATGACTTTCCATTCCATTACATTCAATTCCATGACATGACATTCAATTAAAAGACATGACACGGCATTCCATGACATTGTATTCCATGACAATCCATTCCATGACATTCTATTCCATGACATTCCATTCCATGACGTGCCATTGCATTACATGAGATTCCATTCCATGACAATCCATTCCATTCCATTACATGACATTCCATTCCATGACATTCCATTCCATGACATTCCATTTCATTCCACGACATGACATTGTATTCCTTGAGAAGACATTCCATTCCATGTCATGACACTCCACACATTCCATTCCATGACATTCTATTCGATGAAATTGCATCCCATTACATGACATTCCATTCCATTCCATGACATGCCATTCAATAAAATGACATTCGATTCCAAGATATAACATTCCATTTCATTCCATGATATTTCATTCCATTCCATTCCAATCTATTACATGACATTCTATTCCTTGGCATTCCATTCCATGATATTCCATTCAATGACATTCCATTCCAGGACATGACATGACATTTCATTCCATGACGTTCTATTCCATTCCATGATATTCCATTCCATGACATTCCATTCCGTAACATTCCATCCCATTCCATTCCGTGATATTACATGACATTCCTTTCCAGGTCATGACATTCCATGTCATGACATGACATTCCATTCCATTACATTCCATGACAAGACATTCCACACGATGACAGGACATTCCATTCCATGAAATGACATTCCATTCCATGACGTTCCATTCCATGACATTCCAATCCATTCCATGACATGAATTTCCATTCCCTCACAGTCCATGCCATGACATTGTATTCCATTACATTCTATTCCATGACATGGCATTCCATTCCATGGCATTCCTAGACATGACATTCCATGACATTACATTCCAATTCATGACATGAAATTCCATTCCCTGACATTCCATGTTATGACATTCCATTCCATTGCATTCCATGACAGGACCTTCCATTCCAAGACATGACATTCCATTCCACGACATTCCCGGACATGACATTCCATGAGAAGACATTCGATTCCATTACATGACATTCCGTTCCATAACATTCCATTCCATTCCATGACATTACATGACATTCCTTTCCAGGTCATGGCATTCCATGTCATGACATGGCATTCTATTCCATGACATTCCATGACAATACATTCCATTCGACGACATGACATTCCATGACATTCCATTCCATGATATTCCAATCCATTCCATGACATGAAATTCCATTCCCTGACATTCCATGACATGACATTCCATTCCATTACATTCAATTCCATGACATGACATTCAATTAAAAGACATGACATGACATTCCATGACATTCCATTCCATGACATGACATTGCATTCCATGACATTCCATTCCATGACATTCCATTCCATGACATTCTAATCCATCCATGACATGAAATCCCTGACAGACCACGACACGACATTCCATTCCATTACATTCTATTCAACGGCATGACATTCAATTTCAAGTCATGACATTACATTCCATGACATGACCTTCCAATCCATGACATCACTAGACTTGATATTCCTTGACATGACATTCCATTCCACGACATTCCATGACATGACATTCAATGACAAGACATTCCATTCCATTTCATGATATTCCATGACATCACGTTCCATGATATTCCATTCAATGACGTTCCATTCCATTCCATGATATTCCATTCCATGACATTCCATTACAATCCATTCCATAACATTCCATTCCGTGTCATGACATGACATTGCATTCTACAACATTCCATGACAAGACATTCCATTCCATGACATTCCAAACAATTCCATGACATATGTGGGAGAATAAAATACATCTACAGGATAAGAATGGGTTAAGTGGGGAAACCATTTTGGAATACCACAACGAAGTCTCCTTGCACCAGAAGCAGACAACCCTGCGCTGTCAGCCATTGTGAAGGAAGAAAAACAAGTATCATAAACAAACTACCAAGAGACCTTGAAACAAAGTTAGGATGTCTGCTATCAGCGCATGAGACAGGGCCTAGTCATGGTATCTGTTTTCTGTCCAGATGACTAGTAGACAGATGGGCTACTCAAGGTTTTGTGCAACTACTCAAGGTTTTTGCATAAATATGAACGAAGACGGAACAATTGTATGCATGCCAAAGCTAAAATTTCAATGTTATTAATTACTAAGGGTCAAGCAGCTTTTGTAATTTGCATGACCTCTGTTACACACGCTTTTACTATAACTATGTGTGTACTCTGATGCTTCCTCAGAGTGCCAGCTAGCTCCCTTGTATGCTGCTGGGCTCTCCGTGATATCTCAATTCAATAAAGGCTTTCGAGACAAATCTCCTGGGTCTGAGTGTTCACTCCGTTTCCGCGACAAATTGGCGATGAGGATGGGATCCAAGTGATGTCCAGTAGCCTCTTAAGTTGGAGAGGTGATACATTGCGTCCCAGCTACCTCTTAAGTTGGAGAGGTGGCCTTTTAAGTTAGAGAGGTGAAAGGGGGACGAAAATAAATTCTGGGCCGTCGGATCTCTAAAAAAAGAATCCTCGCGGAAACAGGGAGGTACTACTCTCCCAAGTTGGGGAGAGTACGAACTGCATCCTAGCTGAAAGGGGGAGTGCATTTAAATAGCGTCCCAGCTACCTCTTAAGTTGGAGAGGTGAAAGGGGAACGAAAAGCATTCTAGCTGAATGGGGGAGGCTTGAAAACGTGTAGATACCGACCAGACTCAAAAGACCCAAGGAACTGGAGGACTTGTTAAGGAACTCCTAATCAACGGTAAGGGCATAGGGTAGGAAACACGCCGCGCTGTTAATTGCGTTTTCTTTGCAGATAAATGGGAGGTCAAACAGCAGAGCGGGCCCTTCCACTACCCCCGCTTCGCAAAGTACTAAAAACAAACTGCAACTGGCGAAACCGGAGCTTAAACCGGGAACTTTGACGATGGGCAAGAAAACGGAATGAAAAATGGATGGAGGTGAAAAAGTAGTAGTAGTATACCCAGGGGTTCGAGTCCCCTGAGGGTGAGAAGTAAGTAATTTCTGTGTTTCATTTATGTATATTATTAATAAGAATTGGAAATATGACATCAAAGAAACCCCAGGATCCCTCTTTGAAGGGAACCCCAAAAGCTTATATGTATGTCTCTTATGGTCCTGAAATTGTCCAGTATGTTTCTGATTGGGTTAAATGGACTCAAAGTAAAGGAGAGAGCTTCCCACCAGCTGGAACTTTTAATCAGGACAGATCTGAGCTCTTATGATATGTTTTAAGGGATCTAAATAGTCCACTACTGAATTTTCTGTATCCTAAAAAAATGAATTGATCTCAAGAGCAGTTTGTGCTGAAGAGAGAGAGAGAGAGAGAGATGGTACCCCTAGGGGTTTTATGAGCAATTGACAAGCAGCAGCAGAGAAAATGTGAGCTTTTATCAGTTTGAAGGTCCCTATAGTTGGAGCCTTCAAGATCACTTTATTCCCCCACTGCTACTCGAGGCTTCGTCTGGAGATAAGTTCAATATTATATAAGTATCGATATATACCTTTGTATATGTGTTTGTTTGTGTGCAATCAAGCATTTGTATGTGAGCTTTCATGTGTCTTCTTCTCTGAATTGTCTTGTGTGTGTGTAGTTGAGCACTTTAGAGTCAAAAGCAACATATTATATTAAAGGAAAAGTGCATTCAAGTATTCCAAAGTTTTAAGTATAAGTTTTGAGTTGAGATTTCTGGCAAAAAACTCATAATTTGAAGTAAATGTAAAGATAAAACAGGACTTGCCTTTGTTTGAGATGAAGCAACCCTTGTACCACCCCCTTGCAGACTAGTAACGAATAACCCTCATCATCAGCTTCCAAGCTGATTGGGATTAATACATACGAGTTACTATTCTAATATTCTGAGAAAAAGAAATTACTTGAAATTCTGAAGGATTCTAGGAATACAAAAAGACATAAACACAAGGTCTAGATGGTTCCAATGGATAAAAAGGGGTTTCTTAAGAAGAGATGAATTAAATATTAAAGGAAATCTGCTTTCCAAAAGCACTGGAATTTGATTTTGGGACATTCTTGAGATGTAAAGTGCCTTGTAATTTAATAGCTTACATTTGAATCACTAGGATGCTATCTAAGATAAAGAATGTGTCTTAAACATGCGGAAATTACAACTTGGATACAAATCATTACAGATAAAAAAGAGGTTATTTTAATTTTGATAGTGTAAATTACAGTTCTTACAACGTTTAAAAAAATTGAGGTTTTGTTCCTGATAATTTCTCAAAAGGGAATTTTAATTTTAAAAGGTTTGACAACAATTGGCACTAATTCAAATGCTGCAAGCTTTTGTATTTATTAGTGTGTTCCCAAAATATGAAGCTAAGCTCAAGACCTTGGCAAAGGTTGGCAGAAATCCAATTTTTGGCGGAGCTAATAATCTGGGATAATTCTAAAAGAAAAGGTTCAGACACAATTTAGTGGGTTACTTTTAAGACAATAAAATCTTTGAGAAGAAGAAAAGGAAGCAAAACATGTCAATACTTGATTTCTGTTTTAAAACTGTTATGAGAATACTTTATTGGATGGTAAAGTCTCTCCAGGCAATCTGAACATGATAAGATGGTAGCTGTTGCATGTGTAATACGGTATGAGGCAAGTAGGAAAATGAGTTAGGGAAAGGGGACATAATGTACAAACTGTTTTAAGGTAAATGAATTTGATAATCTGGCTATCAACTGTGGCATTGGAACTGCACAGGGGGAGATAAGCAAAGATCTAGAGACAGAGATCACCGTTGAAATGGAATAGTTAATATGACCTAAAGAGTAAGGAAACATTTTAAACAATCAAGACAATAGAGAAACTGAACTCAAGGGAATCTTAGGGTGATCATGGTCAGGAAAGAAAACTTAGAGGTAAAACTATGCGGAATCTGTAGTTCAGGAATTGAAATGTAAGGAAAAATAATACTTAACAACAATTTACCACCAGATAGATACAGGTAAAGGGAAAGCTGGAAAAAGGCTAAATAGATGTATTACTTATTATATTAATGTGCCTGTGATCTACAAAAAGTAAAACCATAGGATTAACACTTTGGTGACAGGCAGAGGCATGCGGTTCCCAGAGAGAACCATCACTGGAAGTGAAGATACTGAGCCATTGAAAGATAGGATAAGAAGGTGCACTGTAGAGTTGTGTTGGCAGTTTAAGGAATTGAGGTCTGACATGAGACAGCAGCAGGAGAAAGTAAACTGGAAGGAGTGGGGGTGCCTCCCCAGATGAATTCAGATCAGGGAACTCATTTCCCAGGGAGAGTCATTAAAGAAGTTTGAAATCTTACGGACATTAAACAGAAATTGCATATTCCTTACCACCCCCCAGAGTCCAGGGATGGTGGAAAGGATGAACTGAACTTCTTTTTAAAAAATCAATCAAGAGACAGGGAACAGCCCAATGTTCTAATGCACTGTGGACTATACCAAGCAGGACCGCCAGGTTCACCCCATTTGAAATAATAACAGGTAAGGACCATGCAATTACCTGAAGGTATTATAGTAGGAGGTGTAGGGCCACGGAAAGGAAAAATACAGGACAATGTAACGGAATTAAGTAGGCAATTACATGAGTTGAGAGAGGAAGTTAGGGACTGACAGATGATTAAGGATATGGAAACAGGACAATCCAAGGAGCAACAAAGGACCCCTCCCCCCAAGTGGGGAATAAGATGATGGCTAGGGTGAGCTCGGAGCGAACAGACACGGACCATACCAGGTAATTATGGAGGTGATACATGCACACTTGTAGATATGAGAACGGGAAGTAAATGGAAGCATTACACACAGTTAAAGATACATGGCAATTGACCAAGTGGTAACCCAGAGAACAGGAGCCAATGTTAATGTCTCCACAGATCTACAATCCTGGACGTGGGCCTATCAATACTGACAACAAGGTCGGGGATCATCACAGCACATCCTGCACCGCAGGAGGGACTTTGGTACAGCATGGACAGTGCTGAATGCGACACGCAACGGGGAATGATAAATGTAACACTAGGAGAACAAGTGTTTTCAAATTGTAGTAAGGGTTTGCTTCAGATAGAGCGTGGGAGGTCCGCTACTACCCAGCCACCTCCCACCTCTACTTTCACAGTCTGAGTAGAGATAATTGAAGGCACTCAAACCACACCAACTGATCCATCTTGTCCGACTATGCATCCAGGACGGACGAATAGTTTGGTACTGGTTAATCAGAAGTTTTGTATGATAATGTACAACATGAGCTGGTACCCGTAGTCTTAAATGTATCCGGTGTCGTCCTGCCCCAATGGTGCTGAACCCACATCCAAGCACTCTGTACGTCTCTGACGCACCAATTGATGACTGAAGCAGTTGAGTTCAGCGGCGAGATGCGATCAGGCTTGGGAGGGAACCATGTTAAGCGCAGCCTGATAAATGATGCCACTATAATATTCAATATAGGGATATCATTGGTTAATCCAAAGTCTGGCTACCGTGCTCGAAAGTCATGCGGGGACTATCAATAAATTAATTGAAATAGGGAAAAAATGTATTAGACGAAGTGAGCAGAAATGATGCATGCAACACCTATGGATCTTCGGCACTGGAACAAGCCCGAGAAAATTTAAGACAGATTAAAGAAGGAGTAGTCCTTTATGGGTAACTAATGAGCATTTATTGAATCTCTCACGACACAAGAATCATGACTTGACTGGTTGCCAGCCCAGGGGTTTAACACGTGTATGTAGAATGAATATTGAATGTAGTGAATAGTAATCTGCTAATAGGCATTGTAGTTGAAGGGTCATGTGGACTCGAAACATCGACTCTTTTCTTCTCCACCGATGCTGCCAGACCTGCTGAGTTTTTCCAGGTAATGCTGTTTTTGCATTGTATTAGTAATACCTGTCATACCTATGTCAATGACATAACCCAGGCAAGACGCCCAAAGTGACTGCTGGTACTGGCCCCCAGCCATGGGGCCCATTTGTACACCTACAAATGGACTTTATACAAATGCCTAAATGTATGGAATATAATTATGTTTTACTTCTAGTATGTTTGTTCTCGCGATGGGTGGAGGCGTATCCCACCCGACGAAATGATGCTGTTGTTGTTGTAAAATTGTTGTTCATTTTACTGCTAAAGTGATAAAGGAACTGTTGAAGGCCTTACAATGCAACCATCACCTTTCCTGCCCATACCACTCCCAGTCTACTGGAGCGGTGGAAAGACAATACGGTATTCTGAAAAACAAACTAAATTATGTGAAGAAACTGGTTTGAAATGGCCTGAAGCTCTAACCTTGGCGCTCATGGCTATGCACTCTCACCCTAACCGTACCACCTCCCTCTCTCCTTATGAAGTTGTAATGGGATGTCCTATGCGCCTCCCAGTGACTCCACCCTTGTCTGCTAGGGAAATGGACATCCACGCTATGGATGAGGGAATGATTACGTACTGTATAGTGCTCACTAATTCTCTCAAGAGCTTACATATACAGGTAGTAGAAGCTCAGAAAAAGCCCACCATTGAAGACTGCCATCAATATCAGCCCGGGAACCTAGTCCTAATGAAGACCTTCAGGCGAAAGAATTGTTTGGAACCTCGATAGGAAGGGCCTTTCCAAGTCCTGCTCACCACCCATATGGCCGTGAAGGCTGGAGGACGCCCTTGTTGATCCACACATCGCACGTCAAGTGGACGCTGACATTGGACGGAAGGGCTTGTGCAAGAAATTTAACTGAGCCGTCAGAATACTGACTCTGATTTGGATCCTGTCCTGCGTGGTCCTTGCGGGGGCATGGAATACCAATTCTGCGGTTCAACGAATGCAGGCCGTAGCCTCGCAAGTTTATCAGACTAAATGTTGGATTTTTACTCATTTTCCTCTATGCAAAACAGCGGCTGAATTGCATGAGAGGGTGGAAAGGACCCTACCTTGTGCTGCTAACAAGTCGAACGGCCTTGAAGGTTAAAGAGAAGGAAGACTGGGTCCACGCCACTCGCTGTAAAATACATTGTCCGGCAAAAATATAGCAGCTGTTACCAAGTGATCTAACTTGTACTATGTATTGAAACGGAAAGTTTCAGTAATCTTTATAAAAAAGATTCTTGGTGGTCTGTAATACTAGTTTGGTTCTCCGGTTGGGGAAGCTGGTTGCTATACGTTTTAATTGGGTTGGTCATACCATGTGTTATAGGGTGTTGTGCATGTGTTGCGCTCCGAATTTGCTGTTCCGAGATTATTAACAGTGTCTCTACTGGATTAAGAAGAGCTCCAAGTTGTCCCTCAATTGACACGCACTGGCCCCAGCGAAATCCACTGCTGGGGAGAAAAAGTTTACCCTACCAGAGATCGGCCTTTTCCTTATGGTTATGAGACCCCTTATGATGATGATGAAGATACTATTCCTCATTGGTATTAATCTGAAAGATTAACAAGGAGGGGTTGTGGAAGAATAAAATATATCTACAGGACAATTAAGGGTTAAACGGTTAAAACCATAGTGGAATAATACAGCACAGTTCCCTCTTTTGTTCTAGCAGGCACACCTGCAGCTGCCAGCTAATTGAGCAGGAAAGGAGAAAAGGAATATCAAAAACAAGCTTCCTAGAATCCCTGAGACAAGGCTAGAATGTCTGCCCCCAACACAAAGCGACAGGATCAAGCAATGGTCATCTGTTCTCTAGAGTGTGCACCCCCAAGCACTAAAGATAAGGTCAAGCATGGTTATCTATTCTCTGTCTCACTTTTCTATTACCAGATGGGCTTCCCCCAATATCCTGTATAGTCATAAATTAGAATAGACTAATTGTGTGTTGCATGCCAAAGACAATGATTCAAAATGTAATTAATTATTGAAGGTTAGACAGTCTTATCACCTTCAAACTCTTTGATATGTACGACTTTTACTATAACTATGTGTGTACTCTGATGCTTCCTCAGAGTGTCAGCTAGCTCTATTGTATGCTACTGGGCTCTCCGTGATATCACGATTAATAAAGGCTTCCGAGATAAAGCTCCTGGGTCTGAGTGTTCACTCCGTTTTCCGCGACAATACCTGAGAATGGTTTCTGTTGAGGAGTTCCTGAGAGTAGTTCCTGAGAGGAGTTCCTGAGAGTAGATCCTGATAGGGGATCATGAGACGGGGTCCTGAGAGTAGGTGGAGAGTGGTGTTCTTGAGATGGGTTCCTGAGATGAGATCCTGGGAGGTGTTCCTGACAGGGATTCCTCAGAGATGCTCCTGATAGGGGCTCCTGAGATGTTTTCCTGAGAGAAGTTACTGAGAGGAGTTCCTGAGAGTCTTTACTGAGCGGAGTTAATGAGAGGAGTTGCTGAGAGAAGTTGCTGAAGAAGTTGCAGAGGGAGTTACAGAGTTGAGTTACTGAGAATCATTCCTGAGTGGGGTTCCTGTGAGAGGTTCCTGGCAGGGGTTCCTGAGAGGAGATACTAAGAGGTGTTCCCGAGAAGAGTTCCTGATTGTCGTCCCTGACAGGAGATCGTGAGAGGGTTTCATGTGAGGAGTTCCTGAGAGGAGTTGCTGAGTGGTGTTTCTGAGAGGGGTTCCTGATAGAAGATCCAGAGAACTGTTACGGAGAGGAGTTCCTCAGAGTGTTCGCTTAGAGGGAATAAACATAGTTGTTCCTGAGAGCTGTTCCTCAGAGGGTTTAGTGAGTGAAGTTAGTGGGAGGAGCTCAAGAGTGATGTTCCTGGATGGAATTCCTGAGAGTGGTTTCTGAGAGGAGTTACTGAGATGGGATGCTAAGCGGAGTTCCTGACAGAAGTTATGAGATGAAGTAGGGAGGGTAGTAACAGAGGGGTTCCTGAGAGTGGTTACTGAGAGGCGTCGCTGAGGGAGTTGTCCCTAAGAGAAGCCCAAGAGTGAAGTTGCTGAGCGGAATTCCTGAGAGTGGTTTCTTAGAGGAGCTCCTGAGAGGGGTTCCTGAGAGGAGTTCCTGAGTGGAGTTCTTAAAGGCGACCTTGAGAGGCGTTTTGAGAGGGGTTCCTGAGAGAAGTTCAATAGAGAGGTTGCTGAGAGGAATTCCTGAATGGTGTACGTGAGAGGAGTTCCTGAGATTTGTTCCCGAGTGGAGTCAGTGAGAGCAGTTCCTCTGAGGGGTTCCTGAGAGGAAATCCTGAGAGAGGTTCATGAGAGGGGTCCCTGAGAGTAGCTACTGAGAGGACTTCCTGAGAGGGGTCCCCAGGAGGGGTTGCTGAGAGGAGATGCTGAGAGGAGTTACAGAGTGAGTTTCAGCAGCGAGTTACTGAGAGGCGCTCCTGAGTGGGGCTCCTAAGAGGAGATCATGAGGGTGTGTCCTGAGAGGAGTTCCTGAGTGGAGTTCCTAAAGGAGATTATGAGAGACGTTCTGAAAGGGGTTTCTGAGAAAAGTTCAAGAGTGAACTTCCTGAGAGGAATTCCTGAGTGGGGTTCCTGAGAGGAGTTCTTGAGAGTTGTTCCCGAGAGGCGTTACTGAGAGCAGTTCCTGTGAGGGGTTCCTGAGAGGAGATTCTGTGAGAGGTTACTGAGTGGTGTCCCTGAGAGGAGCTACTGAGAGGCCTTCCTGAGAGGAGTCCCCAAGAGGGGTTGCTGAAAGGAGATCCTGAGAGTAGATACAGAGTGACTTACAGTGGTGAGTTACTGAAAGGCAGTCCTGAGTGGGGTTACTAAGAGGAGTTCCTGAGGGGGGTTCCTGGGAGGTGTTCCTGACAGGAGCTCCTGAGAGTGGTTTCTAAGTGGAGTTACGGAGTGGTATTCCGGAGAGGAATTCCTGAGAGTTGATCCTGATAGGAGTTAGTAAGAGTTGTTTCTGACAGGGGTGCCGTTTAGCAGTTCTTGAGCGGAGTTTTTGAGCGCGTTTCCTGAGGGACGTTCGGTGGAGGGGTTCTTGAGATGGGTTACTGAGAGAAGTCCTTGAGAGGAGCTCCTGAGAGGAGTTTCTGAATCCGGTTCCTGGGCGGAGTTTTTGAGAGGAGTTCCAGAAACGAGTACCTGAGATGGGATCCTGAGAGGAGTTTATGAATGCGGTTCCCTAGAGGAGATCCCTAGAGGGGTTCCTGAGATGGATACCTGAGAGGAGTTACTGAGCTCAGTTCCTGAGAGGAGCTCCTGAGGAGAGCTACTGAGAGGAGTTCCTGAGTTGAGTTCTTGAGAGGGGTTGCTGAGATCATAAGACAATAATACATAGGTGCAGAAGTTTGGCCCTTTGGCGCATAGAATCTGCTCCGCCACTCAATCATGGCTGATAAGTTCCTCAACCCCATTCTCGCGCCTTCTCCCTGTAACCCTTGATCCTCGTACCTGTCAAGAACGTATCTATCTAGGTTCTGAACACACTCAATGACCTGGCCTGCTCAAACTTCTGTGGCAACGAATTTCATAGTTTCACCACTCACTGGCTAAAGACGTTTCTCCTCATCTCTGTAAGGTGTTCCTGACAGGAGTTCCTGAGAAGGGTTCCTGAGAGGGGATTCTGAGCGCGGTTCCTGAGAGGAGTTCCTGAGAGGGGTTCGGTGAGGAGTCCTTGAAAGGAGTTCCTGAAAGGAGTTTCAGGGTGCAGTCCCTAAGATGAGTTCCTGTGAGGGGTTCCTGAATGGAGTTCCTCAAAGGAGTTCCTGAGAGAAGTTACCACGAGGGGTTCCTGAGGGGGTTTCCTGAGAGGAGCTACTGTGAGGAATTCCTGAGAGGGGTTCCTGAGATGAGTTACTGAGACGAGTTGCTGAGAGGAGCTCCTGAGAACAGTTACAGATTTAGATGCAGAGGTGAGTTACTGAGAGGAGTTCCTGAGTGGGGTTTCCTGAGAGGAAATCGTGAGAGGGATCATCTGAGGGGTAACTGAGAGGAGTTCCTAAGAGGTGTTCCAGAAATGAGTTACTGAGGGTCATTTCTGACAGGGGTTCCTGTTAGGAGTTCCAGAGAACAGTTACTGAGAGGAGTTCCTGCGAGTGGTTCCTTATAGGTGGTACTGAGAGGAGTTCCTGAGACGTGTTCCTCAGAGGGTTTACTGAGAGAAGATATTGGGAGGAGTTCGTTAGAGTAGACGCTGAGAGGCGTTATGAGAAGAGTTATAGAGGATATTAACTGAGAAGGTTTCCTGAGAGGTGGTCCTGAGAGGCGCCCCTGAGATGATTTCCTGATTGTGGTTACTGAGAGGGATTCCTGTGTGGAGTTACTCAGCAATGATCCGGCGATTGGACCCTAGGATGATTCCCTTACAGGACTTCCTGAGAGTTCTTGAGAGGAGTTCCTGACAGAGGTTCCAGAAAGTGATTTGCTGAGGGTAGTATGGGAGAGGGGTTCCATAGAGGAGTTAATGTGAGGAGTAGTTGAGAGGGATTACTGAGATGAATTCCTGAGAGAAGATCCTGAGAGGGGTTACTGAAAGGGTTTCCAAAGAGAAGTTACTGAGTGGTGTTCCAGAGAGGAGATCCTGAGAGGGGTTCCTGACAGGGTTTCCTAAGAGAAGTTACTGAGTGGTGTTCCAGAGAAGGGTTCATGAGAGGGGTTCCTGAGAGGAGTTCCGAAGTGGAGTTCGTGAGAGGGGCTCCTGAAAAGAGTTGCTGAGATGGGATCCTGAGAGGGTTTCTTGAGAGGGGTTTCTGAGTGGAGTTCCTCCGAGGAAATCCTGAGTATGGTTCCTGAGAGGCTTCCCTGAGGTGTGTTCCTAAGGGGGCTTCCTGAGTGGGGTCACTGAATGGAATTCCTGAGAGGATTCCTGAGAGGAGCCACTGAGAGCGCTTCATGAGACGCGTTTAACAGAGGAGTTCCTATGTGCGGATCCTAAGAGAAATTACTGAATGAGTTCCTGATAGGGCATCCTTCGAAAGGATCCTGGGGAGGATTCCTGAGAGGGGTTCCTGAGAATGGTTCCTGAGAGGGGCTCCTGAGAGCATATCCTGAGAGGCGTTCTTGAGAGGAGTTACTGAGACTGGTTCCAGAGATGGGTTCCTGAGAGGAGTTCCTGAGAGGATTTCCTGAGAGGCGTTCCGGAGAGTTGTTACCGTGAGGAATTCCTGAGCGTAGTTCTTGAGAGAAGTTCCTGAGAGGAGTTCCTGAGAAGATAGATGGCTGCATAGATGACTATGTGGTGGGTAGGATTAGTAAGTTTGCGGATGATACAAAGATTGGCCTGGTGGACAACAGTGGGGTCAAGAGCCTGGGTTTACTGAAAGATATAGACATGATGGTCTTAGGGTCAGAGAATTGGCAGATGGAATTTAATCCTGAATAATGTGAGGTGATACACTTTGGAAGGAGTAATTTGACAAGGAAGTAATCTATGAACAGCATGATACGAGGAAGTTCCTGAGAGGAGTTCCGGAGAGGAGTTTCTGAGACGATTTCACCAGAGGAAGTGAGTGGGTCTGCTTGCACTCTTGCATCCATCAGCATACAATTATGTCCAGCCTCTGTCTGGATGATTCTGTTAAAAATCAACTGTAAACATGATATTCGCACCCTATGACCTCTGATGCACCAGAGCCATGGAATCATAAATTTGAAGAAGACGCCATGTGGCCCATCTTGTCCGTATCGACTCTTTTCCAGACCTATCTAATCAACCCTTCGCTCCTCCCCTCCATTAGCTGTTCAAATGTACACTGCCAGTGCTCATCCAATTCTATTTTCACAGTTAATTGATTAATTACATTCGCCAGCCTTTCAGGAAGAACATTCCAGATTTATTTGTACGAAGAACTCCTCAAATGCTCTTTGCCTCTTTGTCAATCACTTTAAAACTCACTGTTCTGGTTACTGACTGATTTTACAGAATCGCCAGTTTCTCGTTATTTACTCTGTCAAAAACATTCGTGATTTTAAATGTCTCGATTAAACCTCCCCTTTGCCTGGTCTGCTCGAAGGAAAACAATCTCGGCTTCTCCAGTCTCCCCACGTAATTCACGCCCCTCATCCCTGTTCGAATTCCAGTGAAATTCCTCTGCACCCTCTCCAAGGCCCTCACATCCTTCATGAAAAACGCTGGCCAGGATTAGACACAAGTACTCCAGCTGAGGCTTCACCAATATTTACATATGTGTTGTCTGATTTTCTTAGTTTCATAAACTCTGATTCTGTTTAACAATAAAAATATATTGCTATTTTAATACTCTAAAAGGCTTGTCATGCCACCTTCAACGACATGCTTATGTCCACCCGATAGTTTTACGAAACAACTCCGACATTTGCCCGATTTGCTGCTTCACACTATTCTCCTTACAGTATTCCGTCCTCAGAAACCCTCTTACATTCCAGATGGACCAGCTAACTGTTCCAATTTAGTGTGGTGCATGTACAATTGGACTGAAAGGGTTAAATGAGCCTGTTTGTTCAGTGGCTGTATTTAATGTCAGTCTCCATGGATCCTAAATAACTCACTGGGGGGCTTCCCACTGTTGTTAATAAGGGAGTCGCTACATTGTGTTACCTCATATTGTTAGCGGGGGCATCAGCTCGGTGAGGAACAAGGACCCGCGGTTATAAAACTGGGAGAGAGGATATCAGAGTCTGAGAACAATAGATTGGAATGTTACAACAATGGATCAGATTCTGAGAACAATAGATTGGAATGTTACAACAATGGATCAGAATCTGAGGACAATAGATTGGAATGTTACAACAATGAGTAGGAGTTTATTGGAGGCGCTTTATGTACTTTCTACATTATTTGATTGGCTGCCAGTGGAAAGCCGGATCTATCAGGCACTCCATGTGATTCAGGCCGGTTACTATCCCATCCTCGCTATTATTGGCATCCCTGGTAAGTCTCATTGTATATGGTATTAATTCTATAAAGCGTGTAGAAATTATTTATTTCTTCTTCATCAAAATTACAAGTGTTTTGGAGATTGCAACATTTTTATACCAGTGAAAGAATCCAGGGGGACAGGATTATGATAACATCCGAGTTCAGCAATTTCAGTAACATATTTATTGCCATCTAATCTCTATTGCCTCCCACCATATCAGAGACAATCATATTATTGCATGTACAATAGTGTCAATACGGCACTGGATGCAGCAACATAGTGGAAAATTTCAGCGTCTTCAAGCAAACTGATACTTGTTATTTACAAGCATTCTGATTGTTTATTGGGAATGGTTTCATTTCCTGTGGGCCATGCGTCTGTGTCATACCGATGCCGTCCTGCTTTATGCAGCCACTGGCCGTTGTGTGTGGTTCAGTGACATTCACATTTGATCGGTTTGTGGCCATGTTTTTCCAGAAACAGAGAGGTAAATATTGAACCTTGAAAATGGTTCTGAGAAAAATGACTGTGCGGAGTTTTTAAAAGAAATTTTCTGGTCTTTCATGTTACCAGATTCTTATTTGCTGATGTACAATCCATGATTTTGTTTTGGAATAATAGAATTTCAGACATAGAGTAATCGAGTCAAAGAGGTCTGCAGCACAGAAATGTCGGCCCATCGAGTCTGCGCCGGTGAAATAAGTACCTAACTATTCTAATCCCATTTTGCAGCAATAGGTCCATAGCCTTGTAAGCCAGGTCATCCAAGTGCACATCCAAATACTTCTTAACTGTGATGAAGTTTTCTGCCCCGAACACACTTTCAGGCAGTGAGTTCCAGATGCCCACCACCCTCAGGGTGAAATAATTCTTCCTCACATTCCCTCTAAACCTCCTGCCCCTTACATTAAATCTATGCCCCCTGGTTATTGGTCCCTCCACCAACGGGGAAATTTCCATCCCGCCTACCCTATCTATGCGACTCACATTTTAATACACGTCAAGAATGTCACCATTCAATCTCTTCTGCTCCAGCGAAACTAACCCCAGTTTGTTCAATCTCTCCTCATTACTAAAAATATCCAGGCCAGGCAACATCCTGGTAAATTTCGGGAGAGGTGTCAGCTGTGGCTCAGTTCATAGCACTCTCGCCTTTGAATCAGAGCGTTGTTGGTTCATGTCCCGCTCCCGGAAACCAAGAACTATGATTGTACTCAAAAGAGTTGCAATCTGACTGTTGATAACTCGAAAGAGTATCTTGGTAAATCTCCTCTACACTCTGATGCAAACACATGCTTCCTATAATGCGGATTCCAGACTGCACGCAACACATTAGATGTGACCTAACCAGCGTTTCATACAGTTCAGCAGAACATCCATGCTCTTATGTTCTATGCCTCATCTAATAAATGCACGTATCCCATATGTTTTCTTCATCACCTTATCTACCTGCCCCACTACATTCATGGACCGCTGGACATGCACACCATGATCTCTCTGATCCGCGGTGCATCCCAGGATCATAACGTTCATCATATTCCCGTGTGTTGTTTGTCCTGCCCAACTGCATCACCTCACCCTTATCTGTATTAAATTACACTTGAAAATGATCAGCCCATCTGATCAGCCTGTCTCAATACACCTGTAATCTATGGCTATCCTTTTTACTATTTACCACCCATCAATTTTCGTGCCATCCGCGAACATACTGATCAACCCCACTACATTCAAATCTAAATAGTTTATATATATACCACAAACAGCACGGGATCCAACAATGACCCATGTGGAACCGCACTGCACACAGGCATCCAGTCACAAACCGCCCCCGCCCCCCTACACCATCACCATCTGCTTCCTGCCACTCAGCCAATTCTGGGCCTAATTCGCCAAATTGCTTTGGCAACTATGGGCTCTTCCCTTCGTTATCAGTCTCCTGACCATATCAAAAGCCTTGCTGAAGTCCAAGTAGACTACATCAAATGCATTGCCATAATCTACACACCTGGTCACGTCTTCGTAAAATTCAATCATATTAGTCAGGCATTACATCTCCTTAAACAAACCAAGCTGACTGTCCTTGATTTTCCCTGCCTCTCCAAGTGTAGATAAACTATTGCCCTCAGAATTACTTCCAATAATTTACCCACTGGTGATAGGCTGACTGGCCTCTAGTTCCCGAGTAAATCCCTTCCTCCCTTCTTGAATAACGGTGCCACATTGGCTCCTCTGGCACCTCTCCTGTGGTCAGAGAGGTGTTGAAAATTATTTGCAGCACCCCTGTTATCTCCCCGCTTGCCTCACTCAACAGCCTGGGATCAATTTCATCTGGTCCTGGAGATTCAAGTTATTTTAAGCCTGTCAGACCGCTTACAACGTCTTCCCTTTCTGTGCTAATTTATTTAATTATCTCACAACCCTTCTGCATGATTTCTATCGTCCCTCTCACTTGTGAACACCAATACAAGTCGTTCATTTAGAAACTGACCTACGTCTTTCGGCTCCACACACAAATTTCCACCATGGTCCTCAATGGGCTCTATTCTTTCGCTAGTTATCCTCCTACTCTTAATTAACTTGTGAAATAACTTTGTATTTTTCTTTATTTTTCCTGCCAATGATTTTTCATACCCCCTTTTTGCTCTCCTAATTTCCTTATTCAGCTGCCCCCTATACACTCTATTCTCTTCTAGGGCTTCCGTTCTTCTGTGCTCTCGTTAACTGCCATAAGCTTCTCTTTTTCCCTTTATCCAATCCTGTATATCCCTCGAATTCCAGGTTTCCCTGGATTTATTGGTCCGGCCCTTTATTGTCACTGGAATATGCTTGTCCTGCACTCTCCCAATTTCCATCTTGAATGAGTCACACTTCTCTGAAGCAGATTTACCTAAAAGAAACTGCTCCCAGCCCACTCTGGTAAAATGATATCTGATCTTATTTAAAATTGGCCTTCCTTCAATTTAGAACTCTGATTTCTGGCACTCCCTTCTCCTTTTCCATAACAACGTTAATCTAACGGTTATGATCAGAATGCGCAAAACGCTACCCACTGATACCTCTGCCACATGCCCGGCTTCATTCCCTAAAATTAAAGCCAGGGCCGCCCCATCCTTTGTAGGACCGTCGACGTACTGGCTTAAAAAGCTTTCCTGGTTACAGTGAAAAAATTCATCTCCCTCGAAACCTACCAGACTATGACTAACCCAGTTAATGTTGGGGAAATTTAAATCTCCCACTATTACTACACTTTTATTTTTTCACTGCTCTGAAATTTGCCTTGATATCTTCTCTTCCGTTTCTCTATGAATGTTTGGCGGACTGTAGTACACTCCCAGTAATGTGATTGCTCCTTTTCTTGTTTTTTCAGTTCTATCCATATGGATTCATTTGAAGAGCCTTCTAGGATATCATTCCTCCTTACTGCTGTCACTGATTCCTTGATCAATATTGCGAAACCCCCTCCTCTTTTACCTCATTCTTTGTCTCGCCTGAAGACCCTATAGCCTGGGATTTTGAGCTCCCAATCATGCCCCTCCCTCAGCCATGTCTCTGCGGCAGCAAGGACATCAAACTTCCATATGTTAACTTATGCCCTCAAACCTGCCTTATGTGTCAGACTCCTTGCATTAAAATAAACACGATCCAACCTAGCCAAACTCGCTTCTGCCTTAACTGGCCTATATTTCTATGCCTTCAAGACTCACTTGCTCTCTCTACTAATTTTGGCTGTGCAACTTCCCCTGCTGTGCCACCTTTCAGGATCCCAACCCCCTGCCAAGTTAATTTAAACCCTCACCAACAACACCAGCAAACCTCCCCGCAAGGATGTTGGTCCCATTGCAGTTCAGCTGCTACCTGTCTGTCTTGTACAGGTCCCACTTACCCCAGATACCGTTCCAATATGCGAGAAATAGAAAGCCCTCTCTCCTGCACCATCTAACCAGCCACGCATTTATCTCGACTAACCCCCTACTTCAATACTCACCAGTGCGTGGCAATGGAAGAAGTCCAGTGATCCCTACCTTTGAGGATCTGTTTTTTAATCTGTTTCCTGGATGTCTAAATTCCGCTTGTAGGACCTCATCCCTCTTTGCAGCGACGTCGTTGGTACAAATATGTACCACAAACTCCGTCTGTTTGCCCTCCCACTTTAGAATGCCCTTCAGCCGTACAGTGACATCCTTGATCCTGGCACCAGGGAGGCAACATACCATCCTTGGGTCACGTCAATGGTCTAAGAAACGGCTGTCTGTTCGCATTCTTTCGGAGCCTCCTGCAACTACTGTTCTTCCCCTCTTTTTCCTTCCCCGTTGTGCAGCTGAGCCACTCAGTGCCATGAGCGTGGCTGTACTCTCCAGTCGAACCGTCACTCTCACCGTTTTCCAACACAGAAATACGGTTCTCCAGCGAGATGCACCCTCGGGATTTCCTGACTACCTGTCTGACACATCTCTTCAGACTGATGGTTACCAATCCAGCTCTGTCTGCTATGAGGTCACCATGCCTAAAAACGTTCTAGCCACCAAACTCTTAGCCTTGCCGATGCGCTTCAGTGCCTCCAGCTGCCGCTCCAGCTCTGAAACTCGGAGCTCATGTAGCTTCAGTTGACGGCACTTCCTACACACGTGGTCGGTCAGAGAGTAAGGAGCCTCTAAGGCTTCCCACATGTTGAAGGCGGTAAATAACATGGGCCTGAGCTGCCCTGCCGTGCCTCTAGTTTGAAAAAACACCCGTTATTTTCTTTAAGTTAAATAAAGTAAAGAAGACACTTTATGTTTTTAATGTATTTTAAATAAAAATATATAACTTTTACCTTTCCTTAGCTTACCCAAGGGAATACACTTCCCCGTGACTCACCAATCAGCTCTCATCTTTGTGCTGACGTCACTTTTTCAAGCATCCCTGCACTCGCGCTGGTTCTGATCTCTCCATTGTTCTCTCGCTCCTGTTTTTTGATGTCACTATTTTTATTCTCAAAAATATCTGCAGGATAGTCTTTCCAAACTGCTTCAGCGCGATGCTGACTGCAGGATATTCTTTCCAAAACCATCTCCGGTCTGGAAAGCTATCGAGTTCTTCCATCACATTCTTATTTCATTCATTCATGGAACTTGGCTGTCGCTGGCAAGTCTTGCATTTATTGCCCATCCAGAATTGCCCTTGTTCAGAGGGTAGTTAAGAGTCAACCACATTGCTGTGGGTCTGGAGGCACATGTTGCCCAGCAGATTTCCTTCTCTAAAGGGCATTAGTGAACCAGGTGGGATTTTGCTAAAGTCAGCAATGGTTTTCTGGTCATCATTGTGCTTTTTATTCCAGATTTTGTATTAAATTCAAATACTACCATTTGCCAGGGCGGGAGTCGAACGCCTGTTCCCAGAGCATGATGCCGGATTTTAGGTCCAGTAACAATCCCTCTTCACCATCGCCCCACTTAATTTGTACCCCCTGTCTCCCATTTGTCCTGATACTTCTGCTCAATGTTCTCACCGCCAGACACATTTTAATGAACAGCAGAGCCCGCAGGAGACTCCAGCCTCACAGCAGTGGGAAAAATCCCAGAGACCCAGATATGGAGAGTCGGACGAACTCCATGATTTTATTGCTCGTTATGTCAGCCAATTTCATCCTGTTGTGGGCAATGTTAATATTGTTTTCTTTGTGGAGCCAGATATCGTCCTTGGGGAATGTACAAGTTGATCTAGAATATATTGTGATGGAATTGGGCTTCATACTGCAGCTCCTGAGTTGCTGAAAAACGCTGGGATAAACACCGTGACCGAGGTGTAATTCAGGGAGCAGTTGTGCTGAAATATCCCTTTACTGTAATTCTTTAATCCACCCGAGAATTTGAACATTCACTGACTGAGAATGTCCATTACTTTTCCGTTTTCTTTTTTCTTTCCATCAGCAAAGGACATGTTTGCTGGGCTGATATCAGGCAGAGGGCGGAGTGGGAGGGGGTGCGGCCGTTAGGGTGACAGAGCAAACGGACAGTCTGTTCCATAAGTTGTTAATTGCCAGCGCTGCACAGAGACCCATACAGACTGGAGCACAGAGGGAAGGGGAGCGTCATCAGTGGTCTCGCAAATCCCTGGTTGTGAGAGCAATCAGGTCATCAACAAAAGCAGCAGCATCAAGGAGGGATGATGTCTATCGCTGGCAGCGGGAGGATTAACACAGGTACATAAGGTTGGACGTATTCCAGGCACACCAGGGCATGAAGGTATATAGTAGCTACAGTGGGGGAGGTACCTGTTCCAGGTGCATGGGGAATTGGGAACATATAATAGGTACAATGTGCGAGTGTGGGTGAGATTCCAGGATCACGATTACAGATGGCTGTTATACCAAGTAAACCAGAAGCGGGGCTGCGCCAATGTGATATACCAGGTAGACAGAGGGAGGAAAGGTGATATACCGGGCTTTTAACTCAACACTGGCCCTCTGACAGCGCAGCACACCGTCAGTACTGATTCTCCGACAATGCGGCATTCCCTCTATGCTGAATCTCTGACGGCTCCGTGCTAACTCAGTGCTGATAGTTCGATAGTGCAACAATTCCTCAGTTCTGACCCTCAGACAGTGCAGCGCTCCCTCTGTACTGCCCCTCTGACAGTGCAGCGCCCCCTCTGTACTGCCCCTCTGACAGTGCAGCGCCCCCTCTGTACTGCCCCTCTGACAGTGCAGTGTTCCCTTTGTGCTGACCCTCTGACAATGCAGCACTACCTCAGAAATGAAGATCTGATTGTCCTCATCCCACCCCCCGCATTTACCAACCCCACCCCGTCTCCCCCACGCCGCATTAAACGCAAAACATTGAGGTGCGTAGAAAAAAATGCTCTCACTGTCAAAAGTTTGGACGCGTGAAGGTAAATTCAGGATCACAGAATGACGGAGTTGCGATGGTGCAGAAGGAGGCCATTCTGCCCATCGTGACCACGCTGGCTGTCCGAATGAGCATTATTGTTCAGTGCCATTTCCCTGCCGTTTCCCCATAACCCTACTCATTGTTTCTATTCAAATTCTCATCTAATGCACTTTCGAATGCCTCGATTGAACATGCCTCCAGCACAATTCCAGACAGTGCACTCCAGACCAGAACAAGCTGCTATATGAAAGAGGCTTCCTTTTCCCTCAGGCCAAATTTAACAGGCCGGATTAGAAGGGTAAGAGTCATATAGCAGCAGGTACTAAACAATGGATGGCTTTTCCTTGGATTTTTTTGTGTAGAAATAGCGGCTACTATTATTTCACTCAGGGTCGACGGTCGAGAAGATTTTTTTAAAGCATAAGATCTAAATTAGTTCAAGCATAATCCATGAAGATTGAAGGTCTGTAAGATCTATGTATTGCTTCAAATCAGTGAAATATGTTCCATTTAAGGATACATATACTAAAGGTCTAGTTGAGAAGACACCTGAAGATGCCCCTCGGAGATGTGTGCAGTTTTGTGAGAATCTCTGGTTTCTATTGATCTGCCTGTTTTATGAGATTGTTTAGCTGCAAATGGAACAGGTGCCGTCGAGAGTTCACTGTGAGAAATTAACCAGTTGATGACACTTACTTATGCTTGCGCAGTGAGCAGTGTAATCTCTAAACCCAAGATTCATCACGTGGAATGGAAGTAAGGTTAATCTCAGTATGGATTACATGAGGAAAAATAAGCTGGAACGTTGTCTGGTTTGAAACTGAAAAAAAATCTACAGTGGTCCTCACAGAGCCTTGTGACAAAATATAGCCAATCGTGGATTAACATGGAAATATTGAGGAGAAAAGAGAACAAGGGAATGAGTCGCCTAAATACATGTTAACTGAATGTCCTAAGGCTGAGGATGGCTGGAACTGAGAAGGTATAAAGCAAGCGACATAGCACTGGCATTCTGGGTGATCCCTAAAGAAGTACATAGCTTCAAAAGTAGTTTATGTTCTAAGATAATTCGCTGGAGGAAGGAGCAAATTTGAGTGTGTAGCATCTCTGATTATAATCTGTAGCATTCAGGCAATTGTGCTTGTGTTGCTGAACCATCTGTTACTGTTTCCCACCAAATACCGTAATTGGCACGTGGTCATTTATAGTCCGTATAGTTAGCAAAAAACACACTTTCATCACCAATTCTACCTGATCCTTCATCAACGATGCCAATCGAGTTTGTCAGAGGCATTTTTTTTTATTACTGTGTCTCTTCTGGCTGTTATTTATAAACCCATGTTTTCTGATCAACAAACTCATTTTGCCACAAATTATTGAATCTCTGACTCTGAACTCTGAAACAACGTTTCACTAACAATTCTTTGATTTATAGGCAGACTCTGAACTCTGAAACAACGTTTCACTAAAAATTCTTTGATTTATAGGCAGACTCTGAACTCTGAAACAACGTTTCACTAACAATTCTTTGATTTATTGGCAGATTCAAGGTTTGTCCATCTGCCCTTCGAAAAACAGGGAACAACATTGACAACACTTTGGGATTAGTCCGACATCCAAGGAGGATTGAAGGATGGTAGTTAGTGTGTCCACCATTTCCACCTTTCCTTCCCTTGTAAAATCTCAGACATCCCCACAAAAGCTGCAAAAAAGCTGTTTCATTAGGGTGCAGTAGAAAGGGGTTAAGTTAAACTTTTATTGTGCGGCATAATAGTATCAGTCTCCATGGACCTTAATTGTGCCAATAAAGCTAATACCTCTTCAATTAAAATGCGAATCCTTCCAATCAGCCATTTCATGCTATAACATGGATAATCAATGCGGCACTGTCAGGGAGCAGCAGATCCAAAGGGAGGGAGAAGATATATTAGAAACAGAGGACAATACTTTGGACTATTATAATGATCTGTCCGAATCAAGAGCTGCAGCTTGGAATTTTTCCACAATGGATCAGGATCTGAGAACAATAGATTGGAATGTAACAACAATGGGTCAGAATCTGAGAACAATAGTTCAGAATGTAACAACAATGGATCAGGATCTGAGAACAATAGATTGGAATGTAACAACAATGAGTCAGAATCTGAGAACAATAGTTCAGAATGTAACAGCAATGGATCAGAATCTGAGAACAATAGATTGGAATATTACAAAAATGGATCAGAATCTGAGAATAATAGATTGGAATATTACAAAGATGGATCAGAATCTGATAACTATAGATTGGAATATTACAAAAATGGATCACAACCTGAGGAATATTACAATAATAGATCAGAATCTGAGAGCAATAGATTGGAATTTTACAAAAATGGATCAGAATCTGAGAACAATACTTTTGAATTTTACAACAATTGATCAGAATCTGATAACGATAGATTTGGTTTTTTACAAAAATGGATCAGAATCTGAGAACTGTAGGTTGGAATGTTTGAACAATGGAGTAGGACGTGAGAACAGTCGATTGTTATCATACAAGAGGCAGGGGTTTACCCTTGTATGTTCACTATCTGTTGACGATTTATTGTGGAATCGCATTGAAATATCGGTTCCCAATGTTTCTTCAGGTTATTCAATGTTCTAACTATCCAATGCTCGCTATTGTTGGTGTGCATCGTAAGTCTTTCTCTCTCTAGTTTTTAAGTACGTAAAGAATGTTCAGTTGCAATGCTGTGCTTGAAATTCACTTTCGTATCTTCAGTTCAGTTCATATCCCTGGATGTCTCTCTATCTAGCTATTATACCTGGGAGGCACATTTCACTGATTAGAATCTCCTGTTTCGTATTTTTCAGTTCAGCTTTGTAAGGATCGAAGCCAGTGTCACCTGACTGCATCCGAAATTTTTTCCTCCGTCCACACATCCTCCACCAGCCACACACCCCACCCCCTTGCGACCATATCGCGACCCAGCCCAATTCCTCCTGTTCAAACAGAGAGTTTGCTGATGGCCTGAGCTCAGTTCCTACCCAATACATTACTTTCCGAAATACGGCCCACGACCACCCTCATAATATCACATATATCCAATCCTACCTCGACACATCTGCTTTATAAACACACAATCTGGGCTTTTTTTTTTCAAATTGAGACCCATCTATTACAATGTCAACCGAGCCAGAATCGTCCTCTCACTCACCACCCACCACCACCATCTTGCTCAAACTTCAACTCCTGGTTACAAACCTTTATAAAACTCAACAGATACCACTTTCTGCTGCCTGTAATCTAACTGGAATCAATCCCGCTTAACCACCGTTCCTGTGCTCAGAGAGTTACATGGGCTGGTAGGCCGAAAGCGAATATTTTCATTCTGATATTGTTGCCCCTAACGACTTTAGAGAGGTTTTCGCCTTCGAATGTTTAACAAATGCACGTTTGAAATGCAATATAAGAACAGGCAGCACCACATTAGTGGCCTTTGTATTTCAAATGATACATCTGCTCCTTCTGCCAATCAGATTATATCTGAGCCATCCGTTTATCACCCATTCAGCAAACGGAAAAATAACTGCATCTTTCTTCAATTTCTCTCAACTGGTCAAAATGTTGAACACGTTAATGTTAATTTCTCAGCACACAATTCTGACATTGGTGAAGCAGCAGAGTGATCTGTATGTACATGCGAGTGAATCAGTGAATGTGGGAGGATGGGTTGAGACAGTGGTTCATTAACCTCTCCGCATCCTGGGCATTATGAGGAGGCACATAGAGTATGAAAGGAAGATGGAGATGATGAACCTCCATAAAACGCAGTTTCGTCCTCAGCTGGAGCATTGTGCCCACCTCTGGAAATCTGATTTTAACAAGAATGTTAAGGCACCAAAGATGGTACAGAAAATACAGACGACAATTTTCTCTGAGATGATTAAACCAAGTTGTGTAGATGAATTGGAAAAGTTGTGGCTGTTATCCTTGGAAAACACACGATTGAGGGCCGACTTGAACAGATATTTAAAATTATAAACGGTCTGGAAAAAGTAGGCATGCAGAAACCCTTTCATTGTTGGAAGGATCGAGAATCAGAGGGCAGGATGTAAGGTAATTGGAAAAAGGTGCGATGTCCCCCTGAGGAAAACCTTTATTACAAAACTGGATGCGGTGTCTGAGAATGTGCTGGAGCCAGGCCCAACCGAGGAAAAAGGGCATTGGTTTAGTACCTGAAAAGGGGATAAGTGTAGAACAAGGGAGATGGCTGTGGAAGTGACACCAGCGAATTGCTCCGTCAGTGGCCCAGCATGGATAAGATGTATTGAGTACCAACCGACCATGCTGCAACCATTCTGTGATTGCACTCTTCATGATAATAAAGAAGCTTCTCCAATTTATCCATCTCATTGCAATCACTCACCTGCGGTGCCATTCAGCCTGTTTCCTCTCTACCCTCTAAACATTATTCACCTTATTTCTAAAGTGACCTGCACATTATTCGGCACAATACATTTCGTTTGGCCAAACTAGTGTTTTGAATAGTTGTAGAGTAGTTTTCTGGAGTTTGCATCCATTCATCAAGCTGAAGGTCCTTGCTGCTTTACTAACTGCTTTTGTTAACCTCACCTGACGTGTTCAAATATTGGGAACAGGCACCCAATGCCGCTGTGCTCCTGCATCTCCAATAAAATTGAGTTCGACAATATCAGTGTTGTACTTTGAATATTTAATCTTTCCAGACATACAATATTTTAAACCTCCACCATTTGTTATTTCAGGTAAAATCATGTAAATGTATAAATGGTTAGAGTGGCACAATCAAAAATGACAATAAGTTATCAACTAAGCTTTTCTGCCAACCTAATGTATTCTTTTCCTGTTTATTTCCCTTGCTCGCAGTTATATCGGTGACAATTCTGATCATTTCCCGCGGAAAGTGTGGTCTCTCCAAATGTGTAACTCACTACCTGTTGGCTATGGCATCTGCGGATTTAATGGGGATTATACTCGACATGGTATTGAGGCATATTCCAATTGTTTTTCGGGAGCAGTTTCGTTTCCTGTGGTTCCTTCGTATCTGTAATATCCATGCAGTGCTGGTTTATGCAGCCACTGATTGCTCAGTCTGGTTCACCGTCACTTTCACTTTTGACCGATTTGTAGCCATATCTTGCCGAACGTTGAAATGTAGATACTGTACCGAAAAGACAGCAGCTGTGGTACTTGGAACAGTGACTGTGCTGAACTTTTTAAAGAACCTTTTCTGGTGTTTCATGTTCACCGGACGGTATCAAATGAGGAACCTGCCCTGGTTTTGTTCTGTAACGCTAGATGTTTACGACTCTACGGTTTGGGTAACAATCGAGTTTGTCCATTACATTCTTACTCCCTGTGTCCCATTTGCCCTGGTTCTTCTGCTCAATGTTTTCACCATCAGACACATTTTAGTGAGCAGCAGAGCCCGCAGGAGACTCTGGGCTCAGAGCAGTGGAGAGGGGCTCAGAGATCCGGAGATGGAGAGTCGAAGGAAATCCATGATTTTACTGTTTACTATCTCGGCAAATTTCCTGCTGTTGTGGGCAACAATTATGTTGTATTCTGTATGGATCCGGATGCAAAGTTTGGGTTATGAGTCCATATTACTGCATCCTTATGTTCAGGAACTGGGCTTCATGTTGCAGCTCCTGAGCTGCTCCACAAATTCTTGTATTTATGCCCTGACCCTGAGAAACCTCAGGGAGCAATTGAAGCAGGTGCTGAAATGTCCCTTTGCACCAATCGTGGAATTCATTCAAAAAGGAGAGAGGAAATGAATCAGGGAAAGTCCAGCATTTTCTCATTTTAATTCACATTCCCAGCGGGTGGGGGTGCTGTGCCGTTCAACAGAGTGACTGGAGGATGTGGATAGCACCGCCACCGGTATCGGGTGTGGGGAAGGTGCCTGATGCCCATGGTGACATTATTGAGGTGAGGCACCAAATCCGCACAGTTCCCGGGGAGCAAGTGGGCGGTGGGGTGTGGGGGGGGGGGGGGGTTGGGGGGTGGGGGTTGGTGCTGTTTCCCATGACGACGGCATAACGGGAGTTGCGGCACCTGTGACTGCACAATGCCTAGGGGGTGAGATCCGTTCCCCATGACAACGGAATAATATGGCAGGTGGGTCATGTGACGGCACAATGGACAGGGGGCAGGAACTAGTCCCATGATGACGTCATAACAAAGAGTGGAGGGTCCTGAGATTGTACAATGAACGGGGGAGTGATCTTGGCCCATTGATGACGGCACAATGGAAAGGGCCTGGTCCTGCTTCCTTTGTCGGGCACAATGGACGGGGTCGGAGCGAAAGTTCCCGCCAGCTCCGCCCATTGGCGCAGGGAGGAAAGGTGAGAGTGCAAAGGTTCACCGCCAAGTCCCTCCACATGTGCTCTCCTGAACATCCAAGGGAACAGCAACAATATGAATAAAACTGGCGTTTGAAACTTCGTGCTCAATATTTCTCCTGCGCCGCCTTCCACTGGGCTCTTTAATTGTACCCTTTAGTACTTTAATAATGCTGAGGAGAATCAATAAAGATAAATGTGATTAAATCAAATCTAAATGTTCGCCAGTAAAAGCACAAAAATGTCCCTGATGTCCCTTCGTCAGTTGCACCGAGAGACACTCACCAACATCAGACAGCAGCAAGTTAGAAACCACATTATCAGAAATGATGAACATTAGCAGAGGGAGGAATTGTGAGCCCCTCGACACACACACACAGACACACAGACAGGCACAGACACATACACACAGGCACACACACACACACACATAGACAGACATATGATGCAGACACACACAGACACTGACACACATAAATATAGACCGACACACACACAGGCGCAGAGACACAAACGCGCATAGATACACACACCCGCACACACACATACACACAGGCACATACCCACACACACACACAGACAAATACTAGGCAGATATACATACACACAGCCACACACACACACAGACACGCAGACACACACACAAACTTAGACACACAGAAATACACGCAGACACACGCGCGCACACACACACAGATGCAAACACAGACACGCATAAGCACACACATACACACAGACACATTGGATGGAACTAGAATGCAATTTGAAATAACGTGATCCGGTTTTCAGGATTCACACAGTGACTGGGAAATGAAAAGAACACACTGACAGAGCTCACTTCAATCCACAACTTACAACTCATCTGAATTCCTTTCAGCTCAATCTGTCTCTATATCTCTCTCTCTCCGCTTCTCCCTGTGACCTGACTATTCCCGCGACCTTTGGAACCATGAATTCGGCACCCAATCAGAGTCCCGAGCACTGATGTTGGGATTGTGAGATGAGGGAACAATCTTTCCTGGAGGCCGTCTCCTAATTGTCCATTGCGAAGCCGAATAGTGGGAACTCCCCATGTAGCCTCATTACTAAGAGTGCCGGTAGTTCTGGCGCTGGGGCAGCCCCACCGGGAAAGTTGCACAGCCCTGGTAATCGGTGGCTACGAAGCTGCCACAACATGGAGGCTCCCTCATTGTTCTTTACATCAATCACCAAATAACCATGTCTATACTGGTGAAGAGGTAACCAGCCGCTCTATTTGTCTGCACACTCTCACAACAGTAGCCCCCTCCTTTGGGCACTAATGGGACCAGGAACATTCAGCCCCCACACTCACTCCGTTTGTGACTCTCTCAAGCCATCTTGTTTCGCACTCCTTCAATCTTAACCTCACTCCCTCTTGTCACTCCCTATCACACCATCTTTCTTTCTCTCACATTTTTTCACTCTGACTCCCTGTTTGTTACTCTCTCTGAAACCATCTCTCTTTCTCGCACATTGCTTCACTCTCACTCCTCTATTTTCACACTGGGTTACTCTCTCTCCCTAATTTATTAATTAATTTCCTCCTCTATTTTCACACTGGGTTACTCTCTCTCTAATTTATTAATTAATTTCCTCCTATATTTTCACACTGTGTTACTCTCTCTCTCTAATTTATTAATTAATTTCCTCCTCTATTTTCACACTGGGTTACTCTCTCTCTCTCTCTCTCTAATTTAGTAACCAATTTCCTCCTGTATTTTCATATTGGGTTACTATCCCTTTCTCTAATTTTTTAATTAATTTCATCCTCTATTTTCAAACTGGGTTACTCTCTCTCTCTCTCTCTAATTTATTAATTAATTTCCTCCTCTATTTTCACTCTGGGTTACTCTCTCTCTCTCTCGCTCTCTCTACTTTCTATCAGATAATTACAATTCAAAGCTTCAATTCATCATTTGGCGGGTTTCATTTCAATATTAAATTCATTTCAATTCAACATCTATTGAATTCCAATCACATTTAAACAGATTTAATGTTAATATTTGTATAAAACTTACATTTAGGTAAATTAAACAGTTTTAATTATCATATTTAGTTTAAATTTGTGTTTGTTCTCTAAATTAACCTATTAATTTAACTGCAACATTTAAGGCTCATTGATCAGTTTGTCCAAACTGGTGTTTTTTTCACTCTGTCGATTAACACATTTAATCATCTCATTGAAACATGTTTGATCTGTCAATTGAGATTTTTAATGTTTATATTTACTTCGTCTAATATTGTGTTAATATCAGTTCACACATTCAGCCTAAACTCCAGTTTGTTCAATCAGTTAACTTGTTAAATAAAATGTTTTCCTTTTTCTAAACTGACATTTGTCCTGTCAGTTAACATATTTAATAATTAGATTTAATTTATCTAAACTACCTTTGGTGGTTCTGTTATTGAACCTCTTTCGCTTTTGTGTTCAAGTTGTCTGAACGCGTGTCTCTTCTGCCAATTAATATAGTTAGTACTAGTATTAAATTCATCTAAACACATTCTGTTTCCCCAAAGATTAAGACAGTCATCACATTTAAAACGTGCTTGTTCTGTCAATTAACGTACCTGATCTTAATATTTAATTTATCTAAACTTTCGTTTGAATCAATTGGCAGATTTAATAATCATATTTCAATTAAACTTGCATTTGTTCTGTTCATTTAATTTAATATCTGTTGATAGGTTGTTTAATGTTCATAAATATAAAAACATGTCCCATCTCTTGTGACACAGTCACATAAGGGGACATGTTTAAATAAATTTTGAAACCGTTAGTTCATTAATTACAATTACTTAATTTTCAATTGAACAATGTGGCTTATTTAATTAATCTTCATATTTCTGTCAATTAAAAAAAATAGTAATCACTTTTACTTCTTAAAAACTTGTGGTTGTTCTGCCCCTTAACATATGGTAATAATATTCCATTTGCCTAAACTTGTGTGCCTTCTGCCAATTAATAATCTTTCTGCAGATTTATTCAATTTTGATATTGAATTTAATATATTTTGCTATTCATCTATATTAATCAGTAAACAACAGCTCAATCTAAATAAAAAAAAGTTTGCATTTAATAATAACTTGGATTCATATTTAAAAGCATTTAATTTTTTTTAAACATGTGTTTGTTCTGACAATCACAAATTCTCAAATAACTGATCTGTTAGTCTTGATACGATTGTAATGGTTTGTAAGAATTAGCATAGCTTAAATAATAACTCGACTGCAATTTTAATAACCATAGTTATGTATATTTGTGTTGTTCCAATAAATTAGCACAGGTTACTGTTTATTATCCTGGCTACATCTTTAATATTCGGAAAACATTTGCAAAATATATGGAATAACTTAGCTTAATAGCAATAACATAACTCATGTAAACTTCCCTTTTTTCTGCCTAAATAATACGTCAGGTATTCAGTATTTATAATTAATTGATCAAAATTCGCGTTTGTTCTCTAAATCAACATATTCATTAAATAGTCCATCATTACTCTTTCCCTGTCTGTAACTATCAATAGTCAAGCAGCCATCTAAATACTTAATGCTTTATGTACATGTTTACGAATCGTATTGAATACTTAATAATCATATTTAACCTTTGTGTTCATGAAATATTTATTATTCTGCATAGACCTGTGCTAATCACTAAATAATCAGGAAATATTTGTGCAGTCTAAACAATAATTTCACGTGTTATTTAATAATCATAGTTAATTTCTTTAAACTTGTGTTCCTTTAATATATTAACACATGCAAATTAACTCTGTACTACAGTGATTACTTTGGAATAACTAATCATCACCCGCGCTAACTAAATATTCAATGTTTGGACCATCAAACGTTTTGGCTAAATATTTAATAATTAATAATCCTATTTAGGAATATGGATGTTCAATAAATTATTCCGAATCAATCAGTAATAATAATCTAACAAACAAAATACTTTAATATTTCGGAGAACGTTTAATAATTTAGTGAAAAGTTTAATAATCAATCTCCATCTTTTTTGAGGTATGTTTAAAAAATTCTCTTAATGATCTGGCAATGATGCGGAAGAATTTTTCTGTATTTACTTAACATAGTTAATTCAGAAATAAATAATTAATCTCGTTATCATTTAACAGATCTTGGCAAACCAAATCCAATCATATCATAATTGTAACTATTAATTATTAAATCCAATTACAGGAAAATCAGTGAATAATCCTAATATTTTCAGAGATTATCCTGAATTGGTAATTAATAACCAATGGTTAACCTAAATAACCAGCCTCCAATGAGCGTCATTCCACCAAATTGTAATTAAAATTTGTTATTCTAATTCGTTAAGAAGCTCATTAAATAAGCATCAATTAAGAGAAGTCGGCTTTCAATGATAACAAATAATTCATGAATTGTAGAGACAATTATTGAGCGAATGATTAATTTGAAAAGCTGCACTTCAAGCGAAGTCGTGAATTAAAAGTCATCGTTGACCAATCGATGTGAAATTCATCTCAAGTACATTGGCAGCGATAATCCTTCATTGCAAAGTGAGGCACAGGGCTTGGTTCAGTCGAAACCCGATTTAGTCCAGGCGATTGCGGATATAGAACAATAATCCCCTCCTTTGCTTTGGACTAATTTATATTTCTATCAAACAGGGAGTGTGGGAGAGGCAAAGAATACTGGAGTGAAGAATGTGGAGCCAATTGTAAAAGGAGCGCTGGGACAATCGGTCTGAACTGATTGGAATATCAGCCCAGGGGGTGTTGCAGAGGAGGAGAGTTATCACTACATGGCGGATGATTATGTTTGGTATAGATGGAGGCAGCGGGAGGATGACAGCTCGCTGGAGGAGCGCTCACGGGGTCAGCCGAGAGGCCGGTTGAGTTGGAGAGACAGGAACACGTGGCCGGAGCTGGATGATGACCAGATGAGTGCAGAGGAGACCAATGACTCGCCGACCGAGACCCAGGAAGGTATGGACACCAGTCGAGGTTGTGTGGCTTCACTCTGTAGCTAAACCTGTGCTGTACCTGTCCTGGGAGTGTTTGATGGGGACGAGGTGAATGGAGCTTTATTCTGTATCTAAATCCGTGCTGTACCTGTCCTGGGAGTGTTTGATGGGGACAGTGTAGAAGGAGCTTTATTCTGTATCTAACCCCGGGCTGTACCTGTCCTGGGAGTGTTTGATGGGGACAGGGTGGATGAAGCTTTAACTCTGTATCTAAACCCGTGCTGTACTTGTCCTGGGAGTGTTTGATGGGGACAGTGTAGAAGGAGCTTTATTCTTTATCTAACCCCGTGCGGTACCTGACCTGGGAGTGTTTGATGGGGACAGTGTAGAAGGAGCTTTATTCTGTGTCTAACCCCGTGCTGTACCTGTCCTGGGAGTGTTTGATGGGGACAGTGCAGAAGGAGCTTTATTCTGTATCTAACCCCGTGCTGTACCTGTGCTGGGAGTGTTTGATGGGGACAGTGTACAGGGAGCTTTACGCTGCATCTTACCCCGTGTTGAACTGCCCTGGGAGTGTTTGATGGGGACGGTGTGGAGGGAACTTTACTCTGTATCTAACACCGTGCTGTACCTGTCCTGGGAGTGTTTGATGGGGACAGTGTAGAAGGAGCTTTATTCTGTATCTAGCCCCGTGCTGTACCTGTCCTGGGAGTGATTGATGGGGACAGTGTACAGGGAGCTTTACGCTGTATCTTACCCCGCGTTGAACTGCCCTGGGAGTATTTGATGGGGACGGTGTAGAGGGAACTTTACTTTGTATCTAACACCGTGCTGTACCTGTCCTGGGAGTGTTTGATGGGGACAGTGTAGATCGCTGTTAGTTTTGTGTATTAATTCCATGAAGCAGTTGGCATTCCAATCCATCCACATCCATCAGTGATGCTCCTATTCCCCTTCCCGGAGCTGAGCTTTCCTTTGACTGTCTGTTTGCAGAGACATCCCGGCAGGTGTTATGTGGGAACGGGTGGAAGAAGCTTGCAATGGGTTCACTAGCTATCGCTGCTGTCTGTGCAATCATCGCCGTTATCTTGTACAGTGAAGGTAAGGCCAGCTATATCACTGAGGCGATAGGGCAGAGCAAGGGTGCATGATGCACAGACACACACAGCGAGCTGGGCTGGGAGAGAGAACAGGGCAGAGATACAGTCAGTGGGCAGGACAGAGAGAGCAAACGGGACACATATGGTGAATGAATGGGTCAGAGATACAGACTAAGCAAGCGGGACACGGAGTGAAATGGAAAGCAGGGTAGATATTTTCTTCTTAATGCAATTATGGGATGTGGGTATCGCTGGCCAAATCCAGCATTTATTGCGCACCCCTCATTGCCCTAGAGAAGGTGGTACTGAGCGGCCTTGCTGAACCACTGCAGTCCATGCGGTCAAGGCACCCCCACAATGCTGTTTGGGATTGAGTTCTAGGTATTTGACCCAGCGACAGTGAAGGAAGGAGTGATATATTTCCAAGTCAGGATGGTGAGTGGCTTGGAGGGGAACTTCCAGTTGTTGGTGTTCCCATGTATCTGCTGCCCTTGTCTTTCTAGACGGTTGTGGGTTTGGAAGGTGCTGTCTAAGGAGCCTTGGTGAGTTTCTGCAGTGCATCTTCTACATGGTACACACTTCTGTGCGTCGGCGGAGGAGGGAGTGAATGTTTGTGGACGTGGTGCCAATCAATTGGGCTGTTTTTTCATGGACGATGTTTAGCTTCTTGAGTGTTGTGGGAGCTGCACTCATCCAGGCAAGTGGAGAGTATTCCATCACACCTCTGACTTAGATGGTGGACTGGCTTCGGGGTGTCAGGAAGTGAGTTACTCGCTGCAGGATTCCCAGCCTCTGACCTACACTTTTAACCAAAGTGTTTATATGGCTAGTCCAGCTCAGTTTCTGCTCAATCATAGCCCCCAGGATGTTGATAGTGGGGGATTCAGCAATGCTGATGCCAGTGAAGACAAGGGGCGATGATTGATTTCTCTCTTGTTGGAGATGGTTATTGCCTGACACTTGTGTGGCATGAATGATACTTGCTACTTGTCAGCCCAAGGCTGGATATTGTCCAGGTCTTGCTGCATTCGGACATGGACTGCTTCATTATCTGAGGAGTCGCGAATGGTTCTGAACATTGTGCAATCATCAGCGAACATCCCCACTTCTGAACTGCTGATGGAAGGAAGGTCATTGATGACGCAGCTGAAGATGGTTGGACCGAGGACACGACCCTGAGGAACTCCTGCAGTGTTGTCCTGGAGCTGAGATGACTGACCTCCAATAACCACAAGCATCTTCCTTTGTGCTAGGTATGACTCCAACCAGCAGAGATTTTCCTCCTGATTACAGTTGAGATCAGTTTTGCAAGGAGTCCTTGATGCCAGACTCAGTCAAATGCTGTCTTGATATCAAGGACAGTCACTCTCACATCACCTCAGGAGTTCAGCTCCTGGGTCTATGTCTGAACCAAGCTGTCATGTGGTCAGGAGCTGTGTGACCCTGGCGGAAACCTAACTGACTGTCAGTGAGAAGGTTATTGCTAAGCAAGTGCCGCTTGATAGCACTGCTGATGACCCCTTCCATCATTTTACTGATGATGGAGAGTAGACTAATTGGGCGTTAATTGTCCGGTTTGGATTTGTCCTGCTTTTTGTATACAGGAAACATCTGGGCATTTTTCCACAAAGCTGGGTAGGAGCCAGTGTTATAGCTGAACTGGAACAGCTTGTCTAAGGCCGCGGCGAGTTCTGGAGCACAAGCGTCCAGTACTATTGCCAGAATATTGTCATGGCCCATAGACTTTGCACTATCCATTGCCTTCAGCCATTTCTTTATATCACGTGGAGTGAATCGAATTGGCTGAAGTCTGACATCTGTGATGCTGGGGAACTCCGGAGGAGGAAAAGGTGGATCATCGACTCCTGGCTGAAGCTTGTAGCAAATACTTCAGCCTTATCTTTTGCACTGATGTGCTGGGCTCCCACAGCATTAAGCATGGGGATATTTTTGGAGCTCTCTTCCATGTATGACCTGATGCCATGAGACTTCATGGAGTCCGGAGTTGATGCTGAGGACTCCCAGGGCAACTCCCTCCCAACTGTATACCACTGTGTCCCACCTCTGCTGGGCCTGTCGTGCTAGTATCCAGGATGGTGATGGTTGTGTCTGGGTCATTATCTCTAAGGTATGATTTTGTGAGGATGGCTATGTCAGGCTATTGCTTGACTCGTCTGTGAGACAATTCCCCCAATGTTGGCACTAGGACCCAGATGTTAGGAAGGAGGATTTTTCAGGGTCAAGAGGGCTGGGATTCCCATTGTTGTTTCCAGTGCCGATTGTCGATCCAGTGGTCCATCCGGTTCCCTTCCCTATTTGTGAATTTGTAGTGGTTTGGTACAACTGAGTGGATTGCTAGGCCATTTCAGAGAGTAGTTAAGAATCAGCCACATTGCTGGGAGTCTGGAGTCACATGTAGGCCAGAGCAGGTGAGGGCAGCAGATTTCCTTCATTTGACTTTTAATTCCAGATTTTATTTAATTAAAATTCTACCATCCCCACCTGTGATTCGAGCCCTGCTCCCTTGAACATTATCCTGGGTCTTGAGGATACCAGGGACAAGACCACTACACGTGAGTCGGTGGTGCACAGAGAGACAGAGAGAGAGAGAATGGAGAAGAGGGAGTGAGCGGGAGAGAAAATTGGGCAGAGACATTGCAGGGGTGAAAGGGAGATTGAGCCTGCTGGCAGTACACCGTGCCAATACTGTCACTAATGAGGGAGCGCTGCTCCGTTGGAAGGTCATTGCTGAGGGAGCGTCGCACTGTCAGACGGTCAGTACTGAGGGAGCGCCGCACTGTCGGACGGTCAGTTCTGAGGGAGCGCCACACTGTCGGACGGTCAGTTCTGAGGGAGCGCCGCACTGTCGGACAGTCAGTTCTGAGGGAGCGCCGCACTGTCGGACGGTCAGTTCTGAGGGAGTGCTGGTTTAGATATTATACTGATGCTGCCATGTTCCTCCTGGGGTGAAATTGAAAGATCCCATGCCAACTCGTGCCAGAACAGGGCGTGTGATCTCCCCGCCTGTCTTGAGGCCAACAATTATCCATCCAGCAGGTCAGAGACTGGGAATCCTGTGGAGAGTAACTCACCTCCTGGCTCTCCAGAGACTGTCCGCCATCTGCAAGGCTCAATTCCGGAGTGTGAAGGAATATTCTCCACTTGCCTGGATGAGTGCCGCTCCCACAACAACCAGGAAGCTCAACACCATCCAGGACAAAGCAGCCGCGCTTGATCGGCACCACATCCACAAACATTCACTCCCTCCACCACCGACGCACAATGGCAGCAGTGTGTGTACCAACTACAAGATGCACTGCAGCAACTCACCAAGGCTCCTTCGACAGCGCCGCACAATCTAACAGCACTGTGGTTGTACCTACACTACTTGGACTGCAGCGGTAGAAGGTAGCTCACCACCACATTCTCAAGGAGGCAATTCGGGATGGGCAATAAATACTGGCCCAGCCAGTGAAGCCCACACCCCATGGAAGGAGGGAGAAAAGAGACTGAGCAAACAGGTTGTCTTTTCATGATCACCAAGCTGTTCTGGTGATTTTTGTCAAGCAGAAACTCTGCGTCCTCGATGCTCCCTGTCTCAGCGCTGAACACTTTCCTGAAGCAGTTCAGCAGGGCTGGGGGTTGGGGGTGGGGCCTGTATCCCGTGGTGGGGGTCCCCGGGGAAGGGGGTTGTGTTCCACGGGGTGGGGAGGGGCGTCTGGTGCCCGGGGCTAGAGATACCTGCAGTCCTTTCATTCCCTCGGCTGCTCTGTCAACAGGTGCGCGGATCAAACGGGAGATCTTGTTGAAACAAACAGCCCTGGATGCCACCCTCAACAGCTATAGCAAGGTCAGCGACTCCATGAAGCTGGAGCTCACACCATCTGACTGTGCTCATTACCAAGACACCTTGAGGAATTGGCTCCGCTCCTTCTGCAAGATTATCAGTAAGTTTTGGGCCTGTTGTTGCTCACAACGAGACAGCAGGAAGTTCCCTCCCTCTCTCCCTCTGCAACCATTTCGCCCCCACCCCATTTCCACAACCCCCACCCCATTTCCACAACCCCCACCACTTTCCAAAGAAACGCCTCCTCACTCCCTTGGTTTCTGCTTCCCACCCCACCCCCAGTTCTCTGTCTGTGCTGTTATTTGGTGGGGGGCGGGTAGGGTGAGTCAATCAGCTGCACATCCTGTTCGGAGCTCATCCAACATGTGCAGCACACTTTTTTTTGGGCAAAAATATACTTTATTCACAATATATCTTCAACAACATTTCAAAATCACCATCACCAAAATACAATCAGGTTCAACTTTTACAACGTGTATCACGAAATGCATCAATACAATAAATGAATATTACAATCATTTGCAGACATTCATTTTCAGCTGGACAGCCTGAGGCGGGTTAAACAGTTCCCAGTCCCTCGGTGCACGAAAACGCTCACACCTCTGCACACTCACATGCACACACATATGCACCCACACAGACGCAGAGATGAATTCACACCTTCTCTCACACTCACTCATACTCTCTCCCTTACTCCTCTCACACACTAACAATCGCTCCCTGCCTCTCATACACATTGGACAAACTCGCTCCCTGTCCCTCACTCACATTGGACACGCTCGCTCTCTGTCTCTCACTCACATTGGACACGCTCGCTCTCTGTCTCTCACTCACATTGGACACGCTCGCTCTCTGTCTCTCACTCACAATGGACACACTCGCTCTCTGACTCACTCACATTGGACACAATCGCTCTCTGTCTCTCACTCACGTTGGACACGCTCGCTCTGTCTCTCACTCACGCTGGACACGCTCGCTCTCTGTCTCACTCACATTGGACACACTCGCTCTCTGTCTCTCATTCACATTGGACACGCTCGCTCTCTGTCTCTCAGTCACATTGGACACGCTCGCTCTCTGTCTCTCACTCACATTGGACACGCTCGCTCTCTGTCTCTCACTCACATTGGACACGCTCGCTCTCTGTCTCTCACTCACATTGGACACGCTCGCTCTCTGTCTCTCACTCACATTGGACACGCTCGCTCTCTGTCTCTCACTCACAATGGACACACTCGCTCTCTGACTCACTCACATTGGACACAATCGCTCTCTGTCTCTCACTCACATTGGACACGCTCGCTCTCTCTCTTACTCACATTGGACACGCTCGATCTCTGTTTCTGACTCACATTGGACACACTCGCTCTCTGTCTCACTCACATTGGACACACTCGTTCTCTGTCTCACTCACATTGGACTTACTCGTTCTCTGTCTCACTCACATTGGACATACTCGTTCTCTGTCTCTCACTCACATTGGACACACTCGCTCTCTGTCTCTCACTCACATTGGACACACTTGCTCTCTCTCTCACTCACATCGGACACGCTCGCTCTCTGTCCCTCACTCACATTGGACTCGCTCGCTCTCTGTCCCTCACTAACATTGGACACGCTCGCTCTCTGTCTCTCACTCAGATTGGACACACTCGCTCTCTCTCTCTCACTCACATTGGACACGCTCGCTCTCTGTCTCTCACTCACATTGGACACACTCGCTCTCTGTCTCTCACTCACATTGGACACACTCGCTCTCTGTCTCTATCTCACATTGGACACACTCGCTCTCTGTCTCTCACTCACATTGGACACGCTCGCTCTCTGTCCCTCACACACACACACACACACTGACACTCGTTTTGTCTCGCACACACACTGACAGTCGCTTTGTCTCACACACACACACTGACAGTCGCTTCGTCTCACACACACACACTGACAGTCGCTTTGTCTCACACACACACACTGACAGTCGCTTTGTCTCACACAAACACACTGACAGTCGCTTTGTCTCACACAAACACACACTGACAGTCGCTTTGTCTCACACAAACACACTGACAGTCGCTTTGTCTCACACACACACTGACAGTCGCTTTAGCTCACACACACACTGACAGTCGCTTTGTCTCACACACTGACAGTCGCTTTGTCTCACACACCGACAGTCGCTTTGTCTCACACACTGACAGTCGCTTTGTCTCACACACTGACAGTCACTTTGTCTCACACACTGACAGTCGCTTTGTCTCACACACACACTGACAGTCGCTTTGTCTCACACACACACCGACAGTCGCTTTGTCTCACACACACGCACTGACAGTCGCTTTGTTTCACACACACACACACTGACATTCGCTTTAGCTCACACACACACTGACAGTCGCTTTGTCTCACACACTGACAGTCGCTTTGTCTCACACACTGACAGTCGCTTTGTCTCACACACACACACTGACAGTCGCTTTGTCTCACACAAACACACACTGACAGTCGCTTTGTCTCACACAAACACACTGACAGTCGCTTTGTCTCACACAAACACACACTGACAGTCGCTTTGTCTCACACAAACACACTGACAGTCGCTTTGTCTCACACAAACACACACTGACAGTCGCTTTGTCTCACACACACACTGACAGTCGCTTTGTCTCACACAAACACACTGACAGTCGCTTTGTCTCACACAAACACACACTGACAGTCGCTTTGTCTCACACACACACACACTGACAGTCGCTTTGTCTCACACACACACACACTGACAGTCGCTTTGTCTCACACAAACAAACACTGACAGTCGCTTTATCTCACACACGCACTGACAGTCGCCTTAGCTCACACACACACTGACAGTCGCTTTGTCTCACACACTGACAGTCGCTTTGTCTCACACACTGACAGTAGCTTTGTCTCACACACTGACAGTCGCTTTGTCTCACACACACACTGACAGTCGCTTTAGCTCACACACACACTGACAGTCGCTTTGTCTCACACACTGACAGTCGCTTTGTCTCACATACTGACAGTCGCTTTGTCTCACACACTGACAGTCGCTTTGTCTCACACAGTGACAGTCGCTTTGTCTCACACACTGACAGTCGCTTTGTCTCACACACTGACAGTCGCTTTGTCTCACACACACACTGACAGTCGCTTTGTCACACACACACACTGACAGTCGCATTGTCTCACACACACACACTGACAGTCGCTTTGTCTCACACACACACACACTGACAGTCGCTTTAGCTCACACACACACTTACAGTCGCTTTGGCTCACACACTGACAGTCGCTTTGTCTCACACACTGACAGTCGCTTTGTCTCACACACTGACAGTCGCTTTGTCTCACAGTGACAGTCGCTTTGTCTCACACACACACTGACAGTCGCTTTGTCTCACACACACACACTGACAGTCGCTTTGTCTCACACAAACACACACTGACAGTCGCTTTGTCTCACACACACACACTGACAGTCGCTTTGTCTCACAGAAACACACTGACAGTCGCTTTGTCTCACACAAACAAACACTGACAGTCGCTTTGTCTCACACAAACACACTGACAGTCGCTTTGTCTCACACAAACACACACTGACAGTCGCTTTGTCTCACACAAACACACACTGACAGTCGCTTTGTCTCTCACACACACTGACAGTCGCTTTGTCTCACACACACACTGACAGTCGCTTTGTCTCACACAAACACACTGACAGTCGCTTTGTCTCACACAAACACACACTGACAGTCGCTTTGTCTCACACACACACACTGACAGTCGCTTTGTCTCACACACACACACACTGCCAGTCGCTTTGTCTCACATAAACACACACTGACAGTCGCTTTATGTCACACACGCACTGACTATCGCTTTAGCTCACACACACACTGACAGTCGCTTTGTCTCACACACTGACAGTCGCTTTGTCTCACACACTGACAGTCGCTTTGTCTCACACACTGACAGTAGCTTTGTCTCACACACTGACAGTCGCTTTCTCTCACACACACACTGACAGTCGCTTTAGCTCACACACACACTGACAGTCGCTTTGTCTCACACACTGACAGTCGCTTTGTCTCACACACTGACAGTCGCTTTGTCTCACACAGTGACAGTCGCTTTGTCTCACACAGTGACAGTCGCTTTGTCTCACACACTGACAGTCGCTTTGTCTCACACACTGACAGTCGCTTTGTCTCACACACTGACAGCCGCTTTGTCTCACACACTGACAGTCGCTTTGTCTCACACACACACTGACAGTCGCTTTAGCTCACACACACACTGACAGTCGCTTTGTCTCACACACTGACAGTCGCTTTGTCTCACACACTGAGTCGCTTTGTCTCACACACTGACAGTCGCTTTGCCTCACACACTGACAGTCGCTTTGTCTCACACACACACTGACAGTCGCTTTGTCTCACACACGCACACTGACAGTCGCTTTGTCACACACACACACACACTGACAGTCGCTTTGTCTCACACACACACTGACAGTCGCTTTGTCTCACACACACACACTGACAGTCGCTTTGTCTCACACACACACTGACAGTCGCTTTGTCTCACACAAACACACACTGACAGTCGCTTTGTCTCACACAAACACACACTGACAGTCGCTTTGTCTCACACAAACACACACTGACAGTCGCTTTGTCTCACACAAACACACACTGACAGTCGCTTTGTCTCGCACACTGACAGTCGCTTTGTTTCGCACACTGACAGTCGCTTTGTCTCACACACACACTGACGCTCGCTTTGTCTCGCACACTGACAGTCGCTTTGTCTCACACACACACTGATGCTCGCTTTGTCTCACACACACACACGCTGACACTCGCTTTGTCTGACAAACGCACACACGCTGACACCCGCTTTGTCTGACAAACGCACACACGCTGACACTCGCTTTGTCTGACAAACGCACACACGCTGACACTCGCTTTGTCTGACAAACGCACACACACTGACACTCGCTTTGTTTGACAAATGCACACACGCTGACACTCGCTTTGTCTGACAAACGCACACACGCTGACACTCGCTTTGTCTGACAAACGCACACACGCTGACACTCGCTTTGTCTCACACACACACTGGCACACTCGCTTTGTCTCTCACACACACACACACACACACTTACACACACTGGCACACTCGCTTTGTCTCACACACACACTGGCACACTCGCTTTGTCTCACACACACACTGGCACACTCGCTTGGTCTCACACACACACTGGCACACTCGCTTTGTCTCACACACACACTGGCACACTCGCTTTGACTCACAGACACACTGGCACACTCGCTTTGTCTCACACACACACTGGCTCACTCGCTTTGTCTCTCTCACACACACACACACACATACACACACTGACACACTCGCTTTGTCTCTCACACACACACACTGACACACTAGCTTTGTCACACACACTGACACACTCGCTTTGTCTCACACACACACTGACACACTCGCTTTGTCTCACACACACACTGACGCACTCGCTTTGTCTCATGTACACACACACACACACTGATACACCAAACTCACCGACACACTCGCTTTGTCTCACAAACGCACACACAGAAAAAGTATTTCTCACACACACAGACTCCTTCTCTCTCATACACAAACATTGACACTCACTCCCTATATCACACACCAACATACTTTCTCCCTCTCTCTCATCAATGCACACTCTGTCTCTCTTGCACCCACTCTCTCAGGTATTACGATGAATACAATGTCACGCACTCAAACACCGTGACTGTCTCTCCTATACACAATCCCACACTCTCTCTCTCCACTGTCCTCTCCCCCATGTGCTCAGAGGCCATCATTCCCTCTCCACCGCCCAGATTGAGAGCCATTGATCGGTGTATGATGAAGAGTCCGTAGTGCCGCCATGGTGATGGTTTGTCCTCCTACATTCAGCACTTGTAATGTCGGTCCTTTCCTCATCATGCCTGGTTTAATTCTCTCCCTGGCATCCCCAGATTGTACCAGTGAACTGTGCCATAAGTACTGGGCCCCTTACAAAGGAAACTGCTACTACTTCTCAAAGACCATCCTGGGATGGGAGGAAAGCCGACAGAACTGCATATCGCAGGGCTCTGAGCTCTTGGTGATTCGCAGCAAGGAGGAACAGGTAAGAAAAACTTGACCCTGTGTGTACCTGTCCTGGGAGTGTTTGATGGGGAGCGTGTAGATAGAGCTTTACTCTCTATCTAACCCCGTGCTGTTCCTGTTCTGGGACTGTTTGATGGGGACGATGTAGAGGGAGCTTTACTCTGTATCTAACCACGTGCTGTCCCTGTCCTGGGAGTGTTTGATGGGGATGGTGTAGAGGGAGCTTTATTCTGTATCTAACCTCGTGCTGTACCTATCCTGGGAGTGTTTGATGGGGATTGTGTAGAGGGATCTTTACCCTGTATCTAACCCCGTGCTGTACCTGTTCTGGGAGTGTTTGATGGGAACAGTGTAGAGGGAGCTTTACTCTGTATCTAATCCCGTGTTGTACCTGTCCTGGGAGTGTTTGACGGGCACAATGCAGAGGGAGATTTTCCCCACTGTAGAATAATTGAATATAACAGTGTAGAATGTAGCCATTCGGCCGCCGTGCCTGTCCTGGCTATTTGAAAGAGCTATCTCATTCAATTGTCTAACCATCTTTGTATTAAGATTCCTCTATCTCCGCACCCGCCTGTCCTCCCACCCACCCAATTATTTGGCCAATTAGATTCTGCCTGTGGCTTCACCCCAGCGAGAGAAATTTTCACTATGACGAACCATATTCTTTACAAAACAAAAACAGAATTACCTGGAAAAACTCAGCAGGTCTGGCAGCATCGGTGGAGAAGAAATTCTTCTTGAGTTTTCCCAGGTAATTCTGTTTTTGTTTTGGATTTCCAGCATCCGCAGTAGCTTTTAGCTTTTTGTTTTCATATTCTTTACAATCCTTTCATGTGATGTGGGCATCGCTGGCTCGGCCAGCATTTACTGCCCATCCTTAATTGCCCTTGTTCAAAGGGCCATTCAGAGCCAACCACATTGCTTTGGGTCTGGAGTCATATGTAGCACAGACCAGGTAAGGGCGACATATTTCCTCCATAAAGGGCATTAGTGAACCAGATGGGATTACATGGTCATCATGAGACTTTAATTCCTGATTTATTTTATTAGATTCATATTTCGCCATCTGCCATGGTGGGATTTGAACTCAGGACCCCGCAGCACGACTCTGGGTCTCTGAGTGACAAGTCCAGTGACAATGCCACTGCACCACTGCCTCCCCATTACCCCTTGAGAAGGTGGTGGTGAGCTGCCTTCTTGAACTGCTGCAGTCCATGTTGTGTAGGCACACCCACAGTGCTGTTAGAAGGGGAGTTCCAGCATTTTGGACCAGTAACAGTGAAGGATCGGCCGATATATTTCCAATTCAGGATTGTCAGTGGCTTGGAGGGGTCCTTCCATGTGGTGGTGTTGCCTTTGTCCTTCTAGATGGTAGCGGCAGTGGGTTTGGAAGGTGCTGTCTAAGGATGATTCTTGCAGTGCCTCTTGTAGATGGTACACACTGCTGCTACTGTGTGTCTGTGGTGGAGGGGGTGAATGTTTGTGGAAGGGGTGCTGATCAAGCCAGCTGCTTTCTCCAGGATGGTGTGAAGCTTCTTGAGTGTTGTTGGAACTGCACTCGTGCAAGAAAGTGGGGAGAACTCCACCACACCCCTGACTTCTGCGTTGTAGACAGTGGACAGGCTTGGGGAGTCAGAAGGTGAGTTGCTCTCGATAGAGTCTAAACCTCTGACCTGCTCGTGTAGCCACAGTATTTTTCTGGATTTTCCATATCATATTCTGGTCAATGGTAAACTCCAAGGTGTTGATAGTGACGGATTCAGTGATGGTGATGCCATTGAATGTGAATTGGGGGTTTGGATGGATTCTGACTCATTGGAGATGGTCATTACCTGGCACTTGATGTGAATGCTTCTCACTGACTAATTGCCCTTCCAGGAATTTGTGGCCCAGTTCAACCTGAGCCGTGCATATTGGATTGGAATCAAGCACAATCCGCTGGAATCCGCTTGGATGTGGGTGGATGGGACACCTGGACAAGACGACCTAATGTGAGTACCGGGCGAGGCCAAAGTGTGGGCAGCAGGGGGGAAGTAGCTGTGCAGCTCAAGCTGGGATCAAACCGAGAACAACGGCAATCTTAACCCAGGCAGCGGAGAATAAGGCCGGAAGTCCGGTTTGACTGCGTCTAACCCCGTGTTCTCCCACTCCTGGGAGTGTTTGATGGGGATGGTGTAGAGGGAGCTTTACTCTGTATCTAAACCCCGTGCTGTACCTGTCCTGGGAGTGTTTAATGGGGACGCTGTAGATGGAGCTTTACTCTATATCTAACCCCATGCCGTACCAGTCCTGGGAGTGTTTGATTGCGACAGTGTAGAGGGAGCATTACTCTGTATCTCACCCCGTGCTGTACCTGTCCTGGGAGTGTTTGATGGGGACAGTGTAGAGGGAGCTTTACTCTGTATCTCACCCCGTGCTGTACCTGTCCTGGGAGTGTTTGATGGGAAAAGTGTAGAGGGTGATTTACTCTGTATCTAACCCCGTGCTGTCCCTGTCCTGGGAGTGTTTGATGGGGACAGTGTAGAGGGAGCTTTACTCTGTATCTAACCCCGTGCTGTACCTCTTCTGGGAGTGTTTGATAGGGGCAGTGTAGAGGGAGCATTACTCTGTATCCTAACCCGGTGCTGTACATGTCCTGGGAGTGTTTGATGGGGGCAGTGTAGAGGGAGCTTTACTCTGTATCTAACCCCGTGCTGTACCTGTCCTGGGAGTGTTTGATGGGGACAGTGTAGAGGGAGCTTTACTCTGTATCTCACCCCGTGCTGTACCTGTCCTGGGAGTGTTTGATGGGAAAAGTGTAGAGGGTGATTTACTCTGTATCTAACCCCGTGCTGTCCCTGTCCTGGGAGTGTTTGATGGGGACAGTGTAGAGGGAGCTTTACTCTGTATCTAACCCCGTGCTGTAACTCTTCTGGGAGTGTTTGATAGGGGCAGTGTAGAGGGAGCATTACTCTGTATCCTAACCCGGTGCTGTACATGTCCTGGGAGTGTTTGATGGGGACAGTGTAGAGGGAGCTTTACTCTGTATCTAACCCCGTGCTGTACCTGTCCTGGGAGTGTTTGATGGGGACAGTTTTGAGGGAGCTTTTCTCTGTATCTAACCCCGTGCTGTACCTGTCCTGTGGGTGCTAGAATGAGTCTCACCTGGGAATTGGGTGGGATTTCTCTCTTTCTCGTCAGCCCCTGATGGTTAATGAATGGGGGGAACGGGGGTGGCAAGGAGCAAGTTTTACTTTCACTCACAAACCTTATTTTATTCCCCCCCCACCCCACCCCAACTCATAGATTCTGGGACCAAGGCAGCCCCGACAATCACTTCGACTACGGGCTGGAGGCTTTCCAGAACTGTGTCTCCCTGCGCCGAGGAGCCTGGGCTAACGCTGTGTGCAGCGCTCCACAGCACTGAATCTGCAAACGGAGGTCGGAGCCGGTCCCGTTCAAATTCTGAGGGTCGGTAATGAGGGAGTGCCGCACTGTCGGAGCGTCAGTACTGAGGGAGTGCCGCACTGTCGGAGGGTCAGTACTGAGGGAGTGCCGCACTGTCGGAGGGTCAGTACTGAGGGAGTGCCGCACTGTCGGAGGGTCAGTACTGAGGGAGTGCCGCACTGTCGGAGGGTCAGTACTGAGGGAGTGCCGCACCGTCGGAGGGTCAGTACTGAGGGAGTGCCGCACTGTCGGAGGGTCAGTACTGAGGGAGTGCCGCACTGTCGGAGGTACATGCTCCCTCTGGGTGGAGATAGCAACCACCAGTTACATCGCTGGAAAATGGGAGAGGCGGCAATTGCAGGGGCTTTGTGACTGTCGCTATCCAGTCTGCCTGCAAGAAGGCGATAGGCTCTCCTGCATCTACCACAGGATCAGAGGGGAATTCAAGTCTCAAGATCAGTAAAACGTTTCTGAAAACAATATACTTAAATTGAGTGAAATATGTTTGTATTATTTCACTGTTGTGAAGTGTGGGGAATGTTATCTCATAGAATGTGACAATTTTATTCAGATATTAAAGTTTATTTATGCCAGTGAGTTAAGACAATAAGTCTCCAATTCTTATTCATATATTAATATTACTTCACTCTCTGTTCTGCTCCATTGAGCATCCAGTTATTATTAATATATTAACGTTGCTTCGCTCTCTGTTCTGCTCCATTGAGTCTCCAGCCCAGCCTGTCACGTGATGCCTTGTGTCTCTGTCCCAGTGGTGACCTGCCGGGAATCTTTTCCGGGGTCGGGACCTCATTTCCGGCCGCTACTCTTCGTTACCAAGATGGCCGCCCCTGCCTACCGGATGTGCTGAGTCAGGCGGCGCAGCCAGATCCCTGAGGGCGCCTGAAGAGGCTGCGAGAGGCGGAGGCTTCAAACTGGGCCCGTGGAGGAGCAGGAGGCCCCCGGCTGGAGCACATCCCGAACTCATCACCATAGAAACCAGGAAAAATCATCTTCTATTAGTCTTTAATATCTATAATCAATATTAATCCAGAGAATAATAGATCATTAACAAGATTCAATTCAAATATTATCAGGAATCCATCCAACTCTCTAAATAGCTTTTTATTATCAAACATCCATCCTTTATATAGCTAATCATTTATAAATCTTAATAATCTGTCACTAATCTGTCTGAATATTCAATAATCTCAATAATAATATATCTAATCCTTTAAAAATCTTAATAATCCGTCACTAATCAGAATATTCAATAATCTCAATAATACTATATCTAATCCTTTATAAATTTTAATAATCTTTCACTAATCTGTCTGAATATTCAATAATATCAATAATCCTATATCTAATCCGTTATAAATCTTAATTATCTGTCACTAATCTGTCTGAATATTCAATAATATCAACAATAATATATCTAATCATTTATAAATCTTAATAATCTGTCACTAATCTGTTTGCATATTCAATAATCTCAATGATAATATATATAATTATCAATTAATCTTAATCTTCACTAATCTGTCTGAATATTCAATTATCTCAATATATGTAATAGATTCATTTTAATAATCTATCACTAATCCGACAGAATATTCAGTCATCTCAATGATAAACTTGACCTATAATTAAATATATTTTTAACCTATGTAAACACTAAACCTCAAACCCCACAAATAAACACAGCCCCCAAATCTCAAAAACATTGAACTCCCAAACGCCTCTAACACTGAACTCACATACACCAGTAACTGATTATATTTTGCAATTAGTCTCTCATTAATATACCTGATTGTGAGTTAGTCTCACTTCATATTTGTTCATTCATACTGAAACATGCTAATGCATTTCGTTATTACTTAATTTTGTTATGTAATTGCAAATGTTAATACATGTCATAATTAAGTAATTAAACTAACCTACCAATAATTATTCTAAAAGAGAAAATTCATTTAATTATCACTGGTCAAACCACATTCTCAGTGAATTTTAATCCCCTATTCACCTAATATTAGATTTTTACGAGTAATTGAGTATTGTCAATCAATTACTCATCTTAATAGAATAAGTAATTGTTTTTAATATTTTAAAACATGAAAACTATTTAAATGTTAATTTAATTTGTTATAAATTATAATTTGAATTTTATTAAATATCGGTTAGGAATTAATCTAAAAATCCCATGTAAAGTCACTAATTAAAAGTAGACATCAATAGTTATTTGCCGTGAAATGTGTGATGTGCAACATTCGCCAGAATTGAAATTCTTTGCCCATTGCTCAAGAAATTGTCCAATTCGACTTAACTCGTCAAAGCCCAAAAACATTTGATATTTAATCTTTGAGAAGAATTGCTTCACAGCCGGGAGTGAGGGAGGGGACGCGGATGCAGAAAGACACAATGACCACATCGCCGCTGGGTAAATTGAAGAGGCTGTTGGGACGGAGGGAAATGAGGGAGGAGAGCATGGAGCTGGACGAGGAGGAGGTCGATAGGATCCTGCGCCCTGACTCCATGCCCCTGGAGGAATACGAAGGTACCATGGTGGGTATGCACATCTCGGACAGTGCGGACGAGCCGACGGGGTTGCCAGGCACCCTGGCGGACAGGCAGAGCGACATGGAGCGCTTCCCCCAAGCCATGCTGGGGATGCAGGTGAGGTTCCTGGACCAGATCGGCTTCAGGGAGCGCCCTTCGGAGGAGGTGCAACCGCTGGATGAAGAGGAGCAAGCAGGTAGGCTTGGCCCCCAAACACCGAACCCCCAAAACACCAAACACACTAAACCCGAAAACAACTGAACACCAACACTGAGCCCCAAAACCCTGAGAGACAGTGAACCCAAAAAACACTGAACCCCCAATGCTTAAACACAGAACCCCAAATCCCAAACACACTAAACCACAAATCAACTCAACATCCAAACCCAAATACACTGAACCCCCAAACCAACAAAATAATGAACCCCCAAACGACCAAAACACTGAACGCACAAAGACCCAAAACACCGAACCCCCAAACACCCAAAACACCGAACCCCCGACCCTCCAAAACACCGAAACCCCGACTCTCCAAAACACCGAACCCCCGACCCTCCAAAACACCGAACCCCCGACCCTCCAAAACACCGAACCCCCGACCCTCCAAAACACCGAACCCTCGACCCTCCAAAACACCGAACCCCCGACCCTCCAAAACACCGAACCCCCGACCCTCCAAAACACCGAACCCCCGACCCTCCAAAACACCGAACCCCCGACCCTCCAAAACACCGAACCCCCGACCCTCCAAAACACCGAACCCCCGACCCTCCAAAACACCGAACACCCGACCCTCCAAAACACCGAACCCCCGACCCTCCAAAACACCGAACCCCCGACCCTCCAAAACACCGAACCCCCGACCCTCCAAAACACCGAACCCCCAAACACCCAAAACACAGAACCCATGACCCTCCAAAACACTGAACCCCTGAACACCCAAAACACTGAACCCCCGACCCTCCAAAACACTGAACCCCCGACCCCCCAAAATAATGAACCCCTAAACCCCCAAAACAATGAACCCCCAAAACAATGAACCCAAAACCCCCCAAAACACTGAACCCCAAACACCCAAAACACTGAACCCAAAAATCACAAACACACTGAACCCTCAACCCACTAACACAGTAAACCACAAATCAACTGAACATCCAAACCCAAATACACTGAACACCCAAACCCCTAAAACACCAAACTGCTAAAACCCCAAAACCCCGAAACCCCAAACACCCCGAAACCCCTAACACCCCAAGACACGGGAGCCCCCAAGACCCCAAAATGCTGGGTGCTGGACCCCTCCCAAACCACCCGCCCAAGGTGCTGGACCTCTCCCAAACCACCCCCCCAAGGCACTGGACCTCTCCCAAACCACCCCCCAAGGCGCTGAACCGCTAAAACCCCGAACCGCTAAAACCCCGAAACCCCAAACACCCCGAAACCCCAAACACCCCAAAACCCCAAACACCCCGAAACCCCAAACACCCTGAAACCCCTAACACCCCAAGACACGGGAGCCCCCAAGACCCCAAAACTCTGGGCGCTGGACCCCTCCCAAACCACCCGCCCAAGGTGCTGGACCTCTCCCAAACCACCCCCCCAAGGCGCTGGACCTCTCCCAAACCACCCCCAAGGCGCTGAACTGCTAAAACCCCGAAACCCCTAACACCCCGAAACCCCTAACACCCCAAGACACGGCAGCCCCCAAGACCCCAAAACGCTGGGCGCTGGACCCCTCCCAAACCACCCCCCAAGGCGCTGGACCCCATCCAAACCACCCCCCAAGGCGCTGGACCCCTCTCAAACCGCCCCGCAAGGCGCTGGACCTCTCCCAAACCAACCCCCAAAGGCGCTGGACCCCTCCCAAACAACCCCCCAAGGCACTGCATCCCAAAAATTCTGGTGTGGGTAAGGGGAAACGACAGGGCTCCGGATGTAATGGGTAAGGAGGAGGCGAGCGTGTCCCAGAAGGTCTGAGCGAGGGGGTGTGTAGGAAGGTCTGTGTGAGGGGGTGTGTAGGAAGGTCTGAGCGAGGGGGTGTGTAGGAAGGTCTGAGCGAGGGGGTGTGTAGGAAGGTCTGTGTGAGGGGGTGTAGGAAGGTCTGTGCGAGGGGGTGTGTAGGAAGGTCTGTGCGAGGGGGTGTGCAGGAAAGTCTGAGCGACGATGATACGAGCGGGCATCCTCCTGATTGTGGCTGTAATGTCTGATCATCACCTCCTTATAGCATCAAAGACACGAAGAGTCCTCAATTCGAAATGGAGCAAGCTGGCACTGGCCCTCTTTGCACTGTGTGGACTCTTTGCTGTTGCTGCCCTGGTGTTATTCTTTGAGGGTAAGACTCCGTCTTTCATTCGGTTTTACAAAGCCTCTTGTACTGACCCTCCAACGGTGCGGCGCTCCCTCAGTGCTTACCCGCCGACAGTGCGGTCCTCCCTCCGTGCTGACCCTCCTACAGCGCGGCACTCACTCAGAACTGACCCTCCAACAGTACTGTCCTCCCGCATCACTGACCCTCCGACAGTTCAGCACTCCCGCAGCACTGACCCTCCAACACTGAGGCACTCCCTCAGTACTGAACCTCCAGCAGTGCTCTCCTCCCTCAATGCTGACCCTCCAACATTTCGGCACTCCCTCTGCACTGACCCTCCGACAATGTGGCACTCCCTCTGCACTGACCCTCCAACAATGTGGCACTCCCTCTGCACTGACCCTCTGATAGTGCGGCGCTCCCTCAGCACTGACCCTCGGACATCATCACAATCCTTCAGTACTGACCCTCCAACAGCGTGGCACTGCCTCAGTGCAGACCCTCCGACAGTGCAGCGCTCCCTCGGCACTGACCTTCCCGACAGTGCAGTGCTCCCTTAGCACTGGCCCTCCGACAGTTCGGCGCTCCCTGGGTTCTGACCCTCTGAGAGGGGGTCACACACAGGCCGCCCTCAATTCTGATTTGTACCGACCTGACTGTGGTGCAGGCTTGTCGGTAGAGAGATCCCTCGCTGAGCAGAAGCTGGCCGCTGAAACCATGGAAGATAATACTTCCAGACTGAAGGACGAACTCGCTGTGAAAGTCCCAACGGGCAAGTGCGCCAAGTTCCAAGAAGTCTTCCGCAACTGGCTGTCGGCCTTCTGCAAGTTGGTCAGTAAGTGCTGTCCCGATAACCTCTTTTGTCTTTGGGGAGCGGCTGCCAAATTTCTACCACCCTGTTGTTGATTTTTACACTTATCCTCGGTTATAAACCAGCTTCCCTCCCTCGACCTAATCTGTTCATGTTTTTCATGTTCATGTCCCTTCAACTGAAGGCAGTTCAGAGTGACCCACATTGCTGCAGGTTCGGAGTCACGTGTAGGCCGGACCCAGCACCGAGGGCAGGTTTCCTTCTCCATAGGACACCTGCTCCCATTGATATCTTAAACTTCGATCGAATGAACCCCACTCCAGCATCACCACCGCCCTCCAGCATCACCACCGCCCCCCAGCTTAACCCTCGAATTTGTAGCAAATGCAACCCCTTAAAGTAAATTGTCCCTTCCCATCTTCTCCATCCCAGCCCCTCATAATTTTGTACCCCTCGATCAAATTTTCCAGTCCTGGCTGGCAACATCCTAGTAAATCTGCTCTGTGCCCTCTCTCGTGCAGATACTTCCTTTCTGGAATGAGGCGACCAGAACTGCGCACAGTACTCAATTTATGGTGATCTACGTTGATTTCATTTTTCTCTTTTTTCTGACTTCATTTCTGCTCCATCATTCCCTCTCTCCCCTACCCACACACCAGACTGCAGCAGCGAGCTGTGCCACCGATTCTGGAAACCTTACGGGGGCAACTGCTACTATTTTTCTAAGGATGTCCTGGACTGGGAGGAGAGTCGGCGGAACTGCATTGAGCAGGGTGCGGACCTCTTGGTCATTCGCAACAGGAAGGAGCAGGTGAGCGGAGAACTGGGAGGTTTTTTCTTAGGGACAGAGTAGAGGAAGCTTTATTCTATATCTAACCCCGTGCTGTACCTGCCTTTGGAGTATTTGAATGGGACAGTGTAGAGGGAGCTTCACTCTGTGTCTATGCCCGTGCTGTACCTGCCATTTGAGTGTTTGAATGGGACAGTGTAGAGGGAGCTTCACTCTGTGTGTATGCCCGTGCTGTAACTGAAGAGCGAGTTTTACTGTGTCTATGTCCGTGCTGTACCTGTAGAAGGAGATTTCCTCACTGCTTCTCCCTCTCCTCATTTTCAGAAGTTCGTCGCTGGCTATGATGTACAGAAGGTGTACTGGATTGGGTTAAATGAGACCGCTGAAGGGGGATCGTGGAAGTGGGTTGATGGGACTGATGTCCAGGATGAGCTAAAGTGAGTGTTGAAAAATATCAAATTGTGTTGTATTCAGCAGGGGACCTGCAGTCGGTCCTAATCCCGCAGGGGTTACTTCCGGGCTCAGTAGTCTTCATTCTTCCACTAGGGGAACAGCCTAGTGTCACTGTCACTTGTTACCCATCCTTAATTGCCGCTTGAGTGGACGATGGTGAGTCGCCTTCCTGAACCCGTTATGGCACAGCAGATGGTAAATGCTGAGCTGTTCAAAACCCAGAGAGAAACTTGAAACCAGCACCCCGACTGTTCTACAATTTGTATTTAATTCGAGATGCGTGACTTGAATTCAACAGTAATAAGACTAAAAAATCTTCTCAGTTTATTAGAAAACTAAATTTAACCTTTTCTGATTTAAAAAAAAAGATATGATTTTAAGCGGATGCACAGGTTTGCAAATTACCAAGATGATAACTCCTGGCTTCACTAGTTAATCTAACTCCCAGTTATATCTCCATTCAGACAACAGTAAAACACAGATTCAAAAGACCCAGGCAACGGAACACAATAACCTGGACTGTCAAAATCAATCTAACTTCCCTTCTCTTCACTTCAGTTCATGTACACCACACCTTGAGGCGACAAGAGCAAGTCAGAGGCTGGGAATCCTGTAACGAGTTATTCACCTCCTGTCTCCCAACATCCTGTCCTCCGCAAGGCACAAGTCAGGAGTGTGATGGGATACTCTCCACTTGCCTGGATAGGTGCAGCTCCAAATAAACTCAAGAACCTCTGCACCATCCATGACAAAGCAGCCCCGCTTCATTGGCACCCCATCCGCAAACATTCATTCCAAACATCACCAATGCACAGTAGCAGCAGTGTGTGTAGCATCTGCATGATGCACTGCAGCAACTCACCAAGGCTCCTTAGACAGCACCTTTCAGACCCACAACCACTACCATCTAGGTTTGCAAGGGCAGCAGACACATGGGAACCACACCACCTGGAAGTTCCCCTCCAAGCCACTCGCCATCCTGACTTGGAAATATATTGGCCGTTCCTTCAGTGGTACTGGGTCAAAATCCTGGAACTGTCCTCCCTAAAAGCACATTGGGTGCACCCACATCACATGGTCTGCAGCTCACCAGCACCTTCTCAAGGGCAACTATGGATGGGCAATGAATGCTGGCCCACCCAGCGAAGATCCCATCTCGTGAATGAATTTTTAAAAATGAATTCAGTCACACACACGGAGACACACACTATTCCTCTCCTCACAACAAATTCCAATTGCATGATGAAAATGATTATATTTTGCTGACAAATCACTGCTGTCCGTCTGGACCCGCACGGGGTCGGAGGAGTGTCCGCCTCTGTAGGACAAGAAACCGAGGGACCCACTGTGGCATCGGTCCTGTTCCATCAAAGCTCCAAATTCCCCACAGTCCTTTACCAGCTTTAAGGGGAAGAGCACGTGTGAGAGGGATTTTCCTCCCCTATGTCTTGGCCCCAATACTGAGCCCGGAAGTAACAGCAAAACTGAGCAGAGAATATAGCCGTGTTCCTGTTGACAGTGAGCTGGCCACATGGCATAGCTTATCTGCCCTGTTTGTAATGTGACATCTCTCTCTCTACTTGCATCACTGCTTATCTTCCTCACCTCTCACCCCCCGCCCTTCCTCTTTCTACCCCTCTTTCTCTTGTCTGTCTCTCCTGCTCTCTCTCTTTCCTTGTCTGTCTCCCGCTCTCTCTCTCTCCTTTCTCGAACTCTCCCACTCTCACATCATCTGTCTTTCCTGCGCGCTCCCTCTCTCGTCTGTCTCTCTCTCTCGCCTCGTCTGTCTCCCTCTTTTTCTCTCTCCTGAACTCACTCACACTCTCTCATCGTCTGTCTCTCCTGCGCGCTCCCTCTCCCTCTCTCCTCGTCTGTCTGTCTCTCTCTCTCTTCATCTTTGTCCCACACTCTTTGCTCTCTCATTCTCGTTGTCTGACTCCCTTTTTACCCTCCCCTCGGTCCCCTCCCCACCTCCAGATTCTGGGACAGGGGCTACCCCGACAACTATTTCGACTACGAGTTGGAGCAGTTCAAGAAATGCGGCATGATCCGCAACAAAGCCTGGGACAACGAGGCTTGTAACCAGGCCAATCACTGGATCTGCAAACGGAGAGCGGAGAAACCGCCCATCAGCCTGTGATCCCTGTCCCCGCAACCAGTCAGGGCCCCGGGAGCGAGGGCGGTGGAAAGTCAAATTGTGACGGCGAGTGTTGGAAATGCTTCTCCCCATTCTATTCCCGTGTTCGGTGTTTGAAGTTGCTGTTGTTGTTGCGAGAGGACATGCTGGAACAGTGGGGCGGGGAACCGGGTGCCCTGTGTTTGAGGTGAAGTCGGACGCTAACATCTAGCCACCTTCGGTCAGCCGGGGTGAAGGGGGGGTGGTGGTTGTCGAAGAGGGCATTGTGGCCTTTTCTGATGCCCAGTGAATTCCGGATGCCACTCGCACCTCATAGATCCGACTCGAAAGACATCGGGTGTTGATCCTCACCGAAGCCTCTGAGGGAGGTGGGTTCCGCTCTTCTCTGGCGCGCTATGTTCCTGTTCCAAAATAAAGCTGATCTTCAACGTGAGGATTGTGGCCACTCACCTCATTTTAGTCCTCGGGACTCCCCTGGTGTGTCGCCATTTCGGCTTGCAGGCTCCTCGAACGGGATTGAGGGAGCGCTGCACTGTCGGAGGGTCGGTACTGAGGGAGCGTCCCACTGTCGGAGGGTCAGTAGAGAGGGAGCGCCGCACTGTCGGAGTGTCAGAGCTGATGGAGCGCCGCACTGTCGGAGGGTCAGTACTGAAGGAGCGCTGCACTGTCAGAGCACCATCACTGAGGGAGCACCGCAGTGTCGGAGGGTCAGTACTGAGGGAGTGCCGTACTGTCGGAGGGTCAGTACTGAGTGAGCACCGCACTGTCGGAGGGTCGGTAATGAGGGTGAGGCGCATTGTCGCAGGGTCGGTTCTGAGGGAGCGTCCCACTGTCGGAGGGTCGGTTCTGAGGGAGCGTCCCACTGTCGGAGGGTCGGTTCTGAGGGAGCGTCCCACTGTCGGAGGGTCGGTTCTGAGGGAGCGTCCCACTGTCGGAGGGTCAGTAGAGAGGGAGCGCCGCACTGTCGGAGGGTCAGTACTGAGGGAGAGCTGCACTGTCCGAGGGTCGGTGCTGAGGGAGTGCCGCAGTGTCGGAAGGTCAGTGCTGAGGGAACGCTGCGCTGTCCGAGGGTCGGTGCTGAGGGAGTGCCGCACTGTCGGAAGGTCAGTGCTGAGGTTGCGCCGCGCTGACCGAGGGTCGGTGCTGAGGGAGTGCCGCACTGTCGGAAGGTCAGTGCTGAGTGAGCGCCGCACTATCGGATGGTCAGTGCTGAGGGAGTGCTGCACTGTCGGAGGATCAGTAGGCCCAGCATCGAAAAATTTTATTAAATCTGTCAATTGATACATACGCAAGTTTAGGTACATTAAATATTAACATTAAATTCATCAATTGACAGAACAAATGCACGTTTAAATGTGATTAATAAATGTGTGAATCGATAGAAAAAATACAACTTTGGATGAATTTAAAATGAGAACTGAGAATATTAATGGACAGAAGCCAAACAAGTTTCGATAACTTGAAGATTAATACTAAATGTGTTAATGTCAGAACAACCACAAGTTTAGATCAATTAAACCAAATTATTAAATATGTTGTCTGACTGGACAAATCCAAGTTTAGGTAGAACACATTTGAGTATTAAATATGTTAAATGGTGGGGGGAAAGTGGAGTTGCTTATTAAATGCGGCAATTTGCAGAACAAATGCAAAGTTGGACAAACTAAACCTGAAGATTAGATGTTCAGCGGGATGCGCCGCACATTTGATGATTGTTGATGTTTTAGCAGAGCAAGAAGTGAATTATTTCTGAATATTTTCTAAGATATTAAAGGGATTCGGGAACTGGAGGCGGTGATTTATGCAAATAATCTGTTCAACTGTTAAATTTAAAATTGAAAATGAATCTGCCAAAATATATTAAATGTGTTACTGAAATTAAATAATTATAAAAAGTTATCACCTACTGAAATTAAATATATCTACAAAAATACATCACATTCAATATCAAAATTAAATAAATCTGCTGAAAGATTATATTAATTAGCAGAAGGGCAGCTCTCCCTCAGTATTGTCCCACCGACAGGGCAGCACTCCCTCAGTACTGACCCTCAGACAGTCCGGCTCTCCCTTATTACTGACCCTGCAACACTTCGTGTGTCCTTTCATACTGACCCTCTGACAGAGCTGCGCTCCCTCAGTACTGACCCTCCGACAGTACGGCTCTCCCTCAGTACTGACCCTCTGACAAAGCTGCGCTCCCTCAGTACTGACCCTCCGACAGTATGGCTCTCCCCCAGTACTGGCCCTCTGACAGAGCTGCGCTCCCTGAGTACTGATCCTCTGACAGTCCGGTTCTCTGTCAGTATTTGCCCTCTGACAGTCCGTGTCTCCCTCAGTACTGACCCTCTGACAAAGCTGTGCTCCCTCAGTACTGACCCTCCAAAAGTCCATCTCTCCCTCAGTACTGACGCTCATACAGTGCGGCACTCCCTCAGTACTGACCCCTGGACAGTCCGGCTCTCCCTCAGAACTGACGCTCAGACAGTGCGGCGCTCGATCATTACTGACCCTCCGACAATGCTCAGGCAGGAAGGAACCGTAAGACACTTCAATGGAATGAAGGGCGCCTACTTATTCAGACCAAGTGACACATGAAGAAAATGGCGGCAGTCCCCACGGCTCCACACCGGTTAAACCTTCTAATGACACGATCAAGCCAAGATCAGAAATGCAAAAGCCTGAAACCTCACACGAGGGGAGCCGTCATTTCAAACTACGCGGTCCAGTCCATATGTGTTGGAGGCCGGTGTCGTGTGTTGGGGCGGTGGTGGTGTAGCGGGTGGTGGTGAGGAGGTGGTTGGTGGGGGGAGGGCTGCTTGTAAATTCCCTTGGCCTCATGGACAGGACATTGTGACTGTTCCTCAGGGAATGATGGCCAGAGTCTGCCCTTCTTTCATACCCATGAGGTTGTAGTTTATGAGCGAACGATCGAGTCTGAAAGGGTCGACAAAGCGAATCGTGGGAAGCTCGGGTTCCAGACAAATGACTCCAATCAGCTGTCAATATCTAGTCAATTATATTGTTAAACTGTGTTATTGTCATGTCAATTACATTGTTAAGTGCAAGACAAACAGGTGGTGGTTCTTATTTTTCATAGGGAAAAAATCATTTCAATTTCATTAGATAAGTTCTAGTCGTGCATTTTGTTTCTGTGCCCCTTGCAGAGGCTGTCAATTTGTTAATTAGTTTGGAGTTAGCCAATAAAATAAAACAGTGTATAAATAGGGGATAGTTGGGGCACTGGTTGTGTGGGAAGAGATCTGAGAGAATGAGCAAGTCAACAGACTTCCTCAATGAAGAAAAGGTTTGTCCTCGGTTTCTGCTTCACAAACCAGATTGGATCCTGTCAACTCCCCACGGCTTTGAACAATCACAGGGCCCCGTAGAGACGGACGTCTTCTGACACTTTTCAGCGTTTTGGGAAACTCCACCACCCCGGCCCATTCTGTAAAACAAGAACAAACGCAACAACGGGTGCAGAACGATTTGCCATTCTGTTGCCTCCCCAGCCCCCACACAGATGAAGGACAATGGTAGGAATGATGGAGCAGATGCCAGGCCAGCGCTCCCTCAGCGGCTCTGCATCATTCTCTGGAAGATCAGGTGGAGGCGGATGGCGTTCTTCTCGCAGATGGCCGGGAACTTCGCCCCGCAGGCCTCGTCGTACCAGCGCCGCAGCCTCATCAGGCCGCAGTTTTCCCTCATCCTGTACGTCCTGCTGAAGGCGTTGTCCGGCTGTCCCGGCCCCCAGAACCTTCCGCGGGCAAAGCAAAAGCAAAAAAATAAACAAGAAAGTGGTCAGTGCTCACGTGGCAGGATAGAGATCCTTTATCTCATACGAGCAGAATGAACCCCGCCACCACCCCGCCCCGTTCAAATTAAACAGTCTGAACCCTGACCCTCTGCCTAACCCAGTCTGACCCCTGACCCTCATGTAACCTGTCAACTTCAAGTGTCCTCTTTTCTCTTGACCAAGACTGACCTCTGCACCATTGATCCAGTGCCTAACCCTGATTCCTCCTGACCCTCTGTCTAACCCCTGGCTCCCTACATAACCATTCACCCTCTGCCTAAACACCCTCATGTCTTCCCCACTCCCTGACCTTCAGCCTAAACCCTGACCCTCCCTCACCCTCTGTTTCACTCTGACCCTTTTCCTAAACTCAACCCTTTGCCTAACCCCTGACATCCTGCCTAACCCCAGATCAGTTACATAACCCCTGACACCCTACCCAACCCGTTACCCAGTCTGACCCCAAATCCCCTCACCTTCATATAACCTGTGACCTTCAAGCTGGCCTTTGTTCTCCTGACCTAATTTGATCTCTGTTCCAGCGAACCTGCGTCTCAAGTTGATTCTCACGACCCTCTGACTCACCCTCTACTAGGCCTTTCTCCTCCGACTCACACAGTAGCCCCAAAGCATCAGCCTATCTCCACCTCAGCCACCCCTCGGTCAATCCCATCGCTACCACCACCCCCCTGCCCACCGTACCACAAACTTGGGGCTGACCCTTTGCCACCCCGACCCCTGACGCACTCTGTTACTCACGTTTTCCCATCCATGACCTTCGTCCCATCCACCCACATCCAGATCCCTTCAGTCACCGAGTCTGTCATTCCAATCCAATAGGAGGCTTCTTTAGCTTGCTCAAAGAGGAAATTCTGTGGAAGTGGAAGGGCATCGTTAGTAGGCATCGGGGTAAACAGGATATGTGGTAAAGGGAGTAATAGGGTGAAGGTGAAACTGGGGAAAGATGGGAATGGGGAAAAAAGGGTGTGGGCAACAGGTTGAAGAGCTTTGGAGAGAAAAGGAGCTTGGAGATGGGATAGTCACTCGCAAGGACGGAGTGGGAAGGAGAAGTCAAGGTTGTTTTTTAAGGACAGGGCTGATGACGGCAGGTTTGAAGGAGAGTTAGACAGTGGCTGAGGAGAGAGGGATGTTTGCACTTGGCTAAAACCGGTGGCCGGGGAGGGGATATTCGGTCTGGTGACTGTTCACATGATTTTGCGGGGTGCGCACTACATTATTTATGGATGGTTCCTTCAGGAACTAGGATCTTATTCCTGGTATGAAAGAGAAAACAGCTGGGCTCCGGTAAATGATCACGTGACCAGGTTACCTGGGAGATGAACAATAGGGAAACAAAGGGTCAACAAGGGTGAAAAGGAGTGATAAGTGGTGGTTTTCAGTTCAAGCAGTTTGGGTTGAGAGTTTAGAACAAGCTGGAGTGGAAGAAATATCTCTCCACCATTCAATTCAAGTTCTGGCTGCGTGTAAAGAAAGTTAAAACTCATGTTAAATGAAGGACTCTTATTGACAGTGAGTTGAATTTCTGACATAGCCAAGCTGAAGAGTGTGTTTGAATGTGAGAGAGATAGATTGAGAGAAAGAGAGAGATAGTTTAACATACAAATCTCAAGAGTGAAAGAACATTAGGACCAAGGATGTCCTAACCCAAGCTGGCTCCGCTTAAGGCCCCAGAAGCGTCCATGTTGAATGTGGTGTTTGCAAACTTGGGGCAGCGGTGGAGATTTGAAAGGACCACCTTGCTAGAGGTAGTTGGAAGATCTCAGCCTATGTACAAATCTGTAGCTCAGAGAGGGCATGAGGGGAGATACACGAGGAAGATGAGTGTTCAGGTCTTGGGTGGTGTTGGGAGTGGGGAGGTGGTCTTAGAGAAAGTTTAGCCAGGTGGGCTCGTGGATGGGAAGAGGGACTCAGCAGATGCAACTGATTGGATAGACTCAATCTTACTGACAAGGGAGTGTGAGAGGCCCTGGCACTTCTGGTTGGAGGTGAGGGCAGCGGGGAGACATGTTACCTGCACCTGGTCGTTGTTGACGATGGCCAAGTGTCCCTGCTGGCTTGAGCACAGTTCCTTGCTCTGCTCCCAGCTAAGTCTGGTATCCGTTAACAGGAAGCAGCTTCTTGAGTATTGGAGCCAGCCAGGATCACAAATACTCGAGGGACATTCTGCATTGAGAGAGGGAAAAGTGGAAACGTTCAGGAATCTATGCTCAGCTAGCAACGTTAAGAGTGCTCTCTAAATGTTGTGACTCTTCACCAATTCCGCCCCCCCCCTCCCCGCCAACACCGTGGGACTCCTCACCCATTCCTCCAAAACCCTCAGACTCCTACCCCATCCCCCGAAACTGTTTGTATCCTCACCCCCTCTGCCAATCTGTGGGAGTCATCACCTCGCCCTCCTGCACACACTTTGTGACTCTTCGCTCCCCCCTCAAACTGTGGGACTCCACAGCACCTCAACCACCACCCAACCCCCCAAACTGTTGGACACCTCAACCCTCCCTGAGCAAAGCTGTGAGAAACCTGACCCCTCCCCCCCAGAAAACTGTGGAACTCCCCAGCACCTCACTACCCACCCCCACCCCCGCGGCCTAAACTGTGTGACTCCTCAACCCACAAAGTGTGGGATTCGTCATCCCCTCCAGAAACTTTGGGACACGTCACACCTACACCACCCCGGAAAAATGCTGGACTCCTCACCAGCCACCACCGCCACCCCCCACTCAAATTGTCTGGCTTCTCACTTTTCCAATTAGACTCGAGGGGCTGATTGAGCCTCCGCCTGTGTTACATGCTCGAGGAGGGGGCTGAATGGACCTCCTCCTTTTCATGTCTAACAGGCTCGAAAGTGCATGGTGGAGAGCTGAATGAGCCTGATCCTCTCTCTCACCACCCCACTTGTCAGAGGCGACAGGGGCACATGCTCACCATACTTCTCGCAGAACAGGTGTAGCCAGTGTTCGGTAGTGTTTTGGAAGCGTGTGCAATCCTGTTGGTCTTTCAGTTGGGTCTGCTCTTGGAGTTTGTGTAAGCTCTCAGTGGCGTTCTGCACTCTGTCCCGCGCGATGTGTAAATTCTCCGAGGCACCCACGTCTTGTGGAGGCAAAGTGAGAGAAAAAGAGAGAAATCTCAGTGGTCAGTCCTACACTGCACTGCGATCTGGCGCTTCCCACACATACTGGGTCTCGGACCAGGGATAGACAACCTCCTTTCCCCGAAGTACACGCTTCTCCATTTCTGAACCAATCCCAGATTGTCAAGTGTCTCTCGTCGACAGGGGATGTATTATGACACAGACAGTAGTAAAGACTGAATTTTTTCAAATCCCAGAGGGAAACCTGAAGCAACTGTCATAACCCATTTTTTTCAATTTGTATGTTTCGAGGGGCAGGCTTTGATTCAGCAGTAATAAGACCAGTGAGTCTCAAGGGCATTTTTTTATAAAACTAAATTAAACATTTATTAATACAAGGAGGATTGTAAACACATATACATCCAAAAATTACTACAATAATAACGACAAAAATACCCTAATTAATCTGACTGAGTTAGATCCCCGGCAAGGCAACAGTAAATCACATAGATTTAAACAGATACCTGGCAAAGCACACTCTGGACAATCAAAATCAAAGTGAAAGTCTTTCACCTCTGGATCCTTGCAGGCAGCAGCTTGAGGCTTCTCACACTTGTTGGATAATACAAAGCCTCTGCCTGGCACACAATCCCCTTTCTCCTTTATAAACATCTTTGTCTTTGAATGTGAATTTCCCATTCTATCATTGGGCTTTTAACTTTACCTCTTCTAACAATAACATCCTTTCATGCCACGAATTTTATCAGTAACCAGAAAAAAAAATGAAACACATTGCCTGGCGTCATATGGCTAATGCAAGATTTCACTCATTACTTTGAGATGGATTTTAAAAATACAAACTGCCCCCTTGACAAAACTTCCCCATGTTTACCAAATTACCACATTCAAACCAACTTCTTTATGTTCATCAAAACCTCCAGAACAGCTGGATTTAATCAAATTACGACGCACACACATAGACACATACACCACTAAACAAGGTTTAAAAAATATTTCCCAAATGCATTATAGACATTAATCTCAGCGTGACAGATGACAGTGTCGTGGTAAAGCCACTCGACCAGCAATCCAGTCCACTGCTCTGGGGACACGGTTTCAATTCTCACCACTGCAGCCGGTGGAATCTAAATTCAATTCATAAAATCTGGAATTGAAAGTTCCTCTCAGTCCTGATGACCATGAAATGACCATCGATTGAAGTAAAAACCCACCTGGTTCAGTATTGTCCCTTTAGGGGAATTAGTAAATCTGCCGTTCTTACCCGCGGTCGGGCCTACACGTGACTCCAGACCCACAGTAATACGGTTGACTCTTAACTACCTCTCAAGGGCAAAAAGGGATGGGCAATAAATCGATGTGTCAATAAGAAAAACACTGCAATTTCAAGTAGGCCTCACTGTATTGTCCTGCTTTTTCCGGTATATTTAGTTAGAATTGTGTCAGTAAAATCATATTTGAAACCAAAATTAATTTAATAACATAAGAGGTAGGAGCAGGAGTAGGCCATTCAGCCACTCGAGTCTGCTCCACCATTCAGTAAGATCATGGCTGATCTGATTGTCGTCTCAACCTCACTTTCCTGCCTTACCCCGCTGGGGAACCGATAACCCTCGACTTCCTCAGCCTTGAATATGTTCAGTGAGCCGGACTCCACTGCTCTGTGGGGGAGAGACTTCCACAGGCTGATGTCCCTCTGAGGGAAGAAATTCCTCCTCATCACCGTCTTCAATGGAGGCCCCTTATTCTGAAACCGTGACCACCCGCACCATGTTGCGGATTCCCCCACGAGAGGGAAACATCCTCTCAGCATCCACCCTGTCGAGGCCCCTTCAGGATCTGATATGTTTCAATAAGATTGCCTCTCATTCTTCTCAACTCTAAGAGGGGACTTGACAGAGTCGGTGCTGAAAGGATGTTTCCCCTCGTGGGGGAGACCAGAACGAAGGAGGCGGGAGGGGCACAGTTTAAAAATAAGGGGTCTCCCATTTAAATTGGAGATTAGGAGGAATTTCTTATCTCAGAGGGTCGTGAGGCTTTGCAACTCTCTTCCCCAGAGAGTTGTGGAGGCTGGGTCACTGAATATTTTTTTGTGGCAGAGGTAGATAGATTCCTGACTAACAAGGGATTCAACGGTTATCGTGAGGCGGTTCGGTGGAATGTGGAGTTGAGGCCAGAAACAGATCATGACCTCATTCAAAAATGGAACAGGCTCGAGGGGCCGAATTGCCTCCTCCTGTTCCTAATTCATATTTTCATTGGACGCTCCAATGAATACAGGCACTACTTGTCCAAGATTTCCTCATCAAGCTAACGGCTTCATCCCAGGAATTATACGTATACACCATTTCTTCAAGGCACAAGTCAGGAGTGTGATGGAAAACTCCCCACTTGCCTGGACGAGTTCAGCTCCCACAACACTCAAGAAGCTCGACACCATCCAGGACAAAGCAGCCCCGCTGGATTGGCAGCCCATCCACAAACATTCACTCCCTCCACCACCGGGGCACAGTGGAGTCAGTGTGTACCATCTACAAGATGCACAGAAGCTCACCACCACCTTCTCAAGCGGCAATTAGGGATGGGCAATAAATACTGGCCCAGCCAGTGACTCCCGCATCCCATGAATGAATAAAGAAAACTCGGCTTCCTTTCTTCTCTCCAGCTGCAAATTGTGCACAGAAATCTCGCACGAAGAAGGGATGTTAGGATCATCAAATCATACATATTAGCAGGAGCAGGCCACTCGGCCCCTCGACCTTGCTTCGCCATTCAATCAGATAATTCAATAACAACTCAATAGTTCCATAATTATAATAACACTAATAATTATTCAATAATATTCACTAACACCCTTATACAAAATGGCAGGGAGACAAAAAAACAGGTAACTATCATCCAGTTAGCTTAACATCTGTCATTGAGAAAATATTACAGTATCATAAATGATGTAATAGCAGAACGTTTGGAAATTCATAACATAATAAAGCAGTGTCAGCATAGTTTCAGCAAAGGGAAATCATGACTGACAAATTTATTAAAAGTATTTGAGGAGGAAACAAGCAGGATAGATAAAGGGGAACCAGTATATGTATTTCGAAAAGACGTTCAATAAGGTACCGGTCATAAGGCTACTTAAAAAGATGTGAACCCATGGCGTAAGGGGTTGCATATGAGTATGGATAGAGGATTGGCTAATTAATAGAGGACAGAGAGTTGGGATAATGGGGGCATTTTCAGGATGGAAACCTGTAACAAGTGTAGTGCCACAAGGATCAGTGCTGGGGCCACAATTATTTTCAATATGCATCCATATCTTGGATGGTGGAAGGGAATGTACTATCGCCAAGTTTGTGGATGACACAAAAATAGGCGGGAAGGCAAGTGGTGGGGATAACAAAATGCATCCACACAGGGGCATAGGCAGGTTAATTGAATGGGCAGAAACTTGGCAAATGGAATATAATGTGTGAAATTGTGAAGTTAAGCACTTGGACAGGACGAATAGGGGAACTGAATGTTATTTACATGGAGAAAGACTGCAGAAAGTTATGGCAGAGGGGGATTTAGGACTCCTTGTGCATGGATCTCAAAAGGCTAACATACAATTCAGCAGGTAATCGGGAAGGCATATAGAAAGTTGGACTTTATATCAAAAGGAATGGACTATAAACACAGGGAAATCTTGCTAAAACTATTCAAGGCACCATTTGGACCATACCTAGAATAGTGTCAACAGTTTTAGTCCTAGTTAGTTTAGGAGATAACTGGCATTGGAGGCAGCCCAGAGAACGTTCACTTGGTCGATTCCAGGGATGGAGGGATTTTTTATGAGGAGAGGTTGAGTCGGTTGGGCCTGTAGTCATTGGAGTTTAGAAGAATGAGATTTGACCTTACTAAAACATAAAATGTTATTAGGGGGCTTGGCAGGGTAGATGCTGAGAGGCTGATTCCCCTTGTGGGTGAGTCTAGGACCAGAGGGCATAATATCAGAGTAAGGGGACGCCCATTTAAGACAGAGATGAGGAGGAATTTCTTCTCTCAGGGCGTGGTGGACCTGTGGAGTGCTGCATCTGTACCTGCTGAATGGTTAAGTATACTCAAGATGGATGCATACAGATCTTTAATCAGGAAGGGAATCAAGGGGCATGGGGAAAAGGCAGGAAAGCGGAGTTGAGCATTATCAGATCAGCCATGATCTCACTGAATGGCGGAGCAGACTCAATGCGCTGAATAGCCTCCTTCTACTCCTACGCTTTATAGACTTATAAAATCGTGGCTGACCTGATTGTAGACTCAGCTCCACTTTCGTGCCTGCCCCTCCCCAGCCCGCACATAACCCTTGACTCCCTCGTTGATCAAAAACAGATCTAACGAAGCCGTGAATGTATTCAATGACATGGCCTCCACTGCTCTCTGGGGGTGAGAAATCCACAAACTAACAAGCCACACAGGAAACACAGGGAAAAAAAATGCCTTATGTCAGTTGGGGAGTGGGTGGTGGTGAGAGGTAAAGTCATTGGATTAATAATGCAGCAGACCCAGGCTGGTACTCTGGGGTTCAAATCCTACCAACTAGTGGAATTTAAATTCAATCAATAAGATCTGGAATTAAAATCTAGTTTCTATAATGGCCACCATAAATCTATCATTTATTGTTCTAGAAACCCATCGGGATCACTAATGTCCTTCAGGGAAGGAAATCTGCTGTCCTTACTCGGCCTGGTCTACATGTGACACCAGACCCCCAGCAATGTGGTTGATTCTTCACTGCCCTCTGAAATGGCCAAGCAAGCCACTCAGTACAAGGAAACGGGGATTAGGGATGGGTAACATATGCTGACCTTGCCAGCGACGCCCACACCCCAAAGAATAAATTAAAGCCATCTTCAATGGGAGCCCCTTATACAGAAACTGTGTCTCCTCGTTCTTGATTCCACCAAAAGGGAGAAGCATCCACCCTGTCAAGCCCCTCTCAGGATCTTATATGTTTCAATAAGATCACCTCTGCTTCTTCTGAATGCCGATTTGTACAGGCCCAAACTGTCCAAACTTTGTTTCAGAGAGATCTGGCTGTCTTAGCGTATGAATCACAACAGGTTAGTCTGCAGGTAGAGCAAGTAACTAGGAAAACTGATAGAATGTTATCATTTATTGCGAGGGGGAATCGAATACAAAAGTAAGGAAGTTATGCTTCAGTTATACAGGGCATTAGTGGGGCCACATCTGGATTCATGTGCACAGTATTAGGCACCTTATTTCAGAAAGGATGTAAATACATTGGAAAAAGTTCAGAGAAGGTTTACCAGGCTAATACCAGGGATGGGCGGGTTGTGTTATGAGGTAAGGTTGGACAGGCTGGGCTTGTATCCACTGGAGTTTAGAAAAGGAAGAGGCGATTTGGTTGAAAATTTTAAGATCCTGAGGGGTGTAGACAGGGAGGGTGTGGGGAGGATGATACCCCCTGTGGGAAAATGGAGAACGAGCGGTTTAAAAATGAGGGGTCGCCCATTTCAGACAGAGATGAGGAGCAGTGTTTTCTCTCAAAGAGTCGTGAGTATTTGCAAGTGTCTTCCTCAAAAGGAGGTGGAAGCAGAGCCTTTGAATATTATTAAGGCCGAGCGAGATTGATTCTTGATTAGCAAGGGGGTGAAAGGTTATCAGGGGGTTGGCAGGAATGTGGGGTCAAGGTTACAATCAGATCAGCCGTGATCTTATTGAAAGGCGGAGCAGGCTCGAGGTGCCGAGTCCTGCTCCTAATTCATTCGTCACTATCACAAAGCCCTTCGTCCCAGGAATCAGCTCAGTGAACATTGCCTGAACTTTTGGAGTGTAAGTATATTTCTCATTAACTAAGGAGAACAAACTGGACAGAGCGGTCTCACCAGCCCTGCTTTTGTACTTACATTTCATTGCAAAGTATGCCACTAGGCAAAGTAGGCCCACACAGGCGATGACACCAGCGATGGCCAATGCCACGAAGATAGTTTGGAACCTCTTTTCACGGAGAGCTGCCCCTGATATCACAGAAAGAAAAGGGAATAATAAAAACTGCATTCCTCTATCACACTTCACCAGCCAAAGAGCATGAAATCGGAACAGTTGACCCCGTTGCAGTGCAGGAAGCGCGTCACCAAATTTACACACAGCAAGAACCCCAAATGGCAAGGAAATAAGGACCCAAATCATCTGTCCTCCCAGTGATGTGGGTTGAGGGGGAAATCTTGGCTCCAGGGTCCTGGGGAGCAATGTCCCCACTCCCCCAGCTCGTTTACAGTGCTGGCCGGGAGGATATTTACATTCACCTCAGGTGGCAGGTGGGGCCCGCGGTTTGATGAGCTCCCTCAGTACTGACCTTCCAACAGTGCGGCTCTCCCTCAGTACTGACCCTCCGACAGTGCGGCACTCCTTCAGTACTGACCCTCCGACAGTGCGGCGCTCCCACAGTACTGACCCTCCGACAGTGCAGTGTTCCCTCAGTACTGACCCTCCGACAGTGCGGCGCTCCCTCAGCATTGACCCTCCAACAGTGTGGCACTCCTTCAGTACTGACCCTCCGACAGTGCGGCGCTCCCTCAGTATTGACACACCGACAGTGCGGCGTTCCCTCAGTACTGACCGTCCGACAGTGCGGTGCTCCCTCAGTACTGACCCTCCGACAGTGCGGCGATCCCTCAGTACTGACCCTCCGACAGTGCGGCGTTCCCTCAGTACTGACCCTCCGACAGTGCGGCGCTCCCTCAGTACTGACACACCGACAGTGCGGCGCTCCCTCAGTACTGACCCTCCGACAGTGCGGCGCTCCCTCAGCATTGACCCTCCGACAGTGTGGCACTCCTTCAGTACTGACCCTCCGACAGTGCGGCGCTCCCTCAGTACTGACACACCGACAGTGCGGCGCTCCCTCAGTACTGACCCTCCGACAGTGTGGCACTCCTTCAGTACTGACCCTCCGACAGTGCGGTGCTCCCTCAGTACTGACCCTCCGACAGTGCAGCGCTCCCTCAGTACTGACCCTCCGACAGTGCGGCGATCCCTCAGTACTGACCCGCCTACAGTGGGGAACTTCCTCAGTACTGACCCGCCTACTGTGCGGAACTGCCTCAGGACTGACCCTCCGACAGTGTGGCACGCCCTTAATGACGCTCCAACAGTGCGGCACCCAGTCAGCGAAGGGAAATCCAAAGGATTAGCCACCAATGTTGGAGTTATTATAATGTGTGGTGCGCACGAGGCTACGGTGAAAGTCAGGGATCAGGGATGTTTTGCAGGTATTACTCAGTGATGGGTTTGGGGAGGGGCTCGAGGGCGAGGAGAATGGACCCAGTGCCGTTCGGGAGTTTGTTCACTTGCACTCACTTTGGCTTTCGACCTCCTCGTAATCCCGTTCGTCCGAGACGTCATCTTCGATATCCATAATGAGGTCGGGCATGTCATTGTCTTCGTCGTAATCAAGGGACTCGACATCCCCTCCTGTTGCACGGTCATCATCTACTCCTCTCCGCCCAGGGTTCCTGGGGAGCCCTTTAGACCCCTTCATTCCTCCTTCACCCTCAACTGATCAACCAGTGCCAAAGACAGAGATGTCCACTCACCTCAACTCCCCTGATAATCTTATCCTGTACTCTAACCTTCACCAGCACAGATCAATTTCAAACACTTCACTCAGCCGGATGAGTAATTCAACAAATCGAACTGTGAAGCTGAGTTAACTTTTCGAGTCAGCCAGTGGAGGTTATTTTTGAAGTGTCTAAGGATCAATTTGCGGGATTTGCAGTGTGAGGAAATCTTAATTTTGTGTCTATTTTGCAATTTATTTTGACATAACCACTGTTTAAATCTTGCGTCTGAGATTGCATATTAATTGTTCAATGAAGATTTGAGAATTGAATTTTTTTTTAATTCATTGCTCTGCATAAAGGATTACATCAGTATTGTTAGAAATAGAAGCATTATTTTAGATGTCTCATCAATAAGCTAATGATGGATTATTCAGATTAAGAGTTATTTAATTATGTTAATAACACATTATTAAAATCAATCAAATATTTAGTATACTAATGATGGATTAGTGAGATTAATTGATAAATGAGTCTGAAGATAATGGATTAAGGTAAATTAATAATTAAGTATGGAAAAAGTTAATTTAATAAGCAAAATTATTAAGTGGCAAAATTAATGATGGGCTATTGTAAAAATTAACAATTAGAGATCAGTGAAGCCAATTAATCACTAGGCTGATTAATGATCAACAACTGGGATAAATTAAAATTTATATATTAACAGATTATAAAGTTATAATCTATCAATGTTAAGCAATTCAGAATGATTAAACCTGCACTAATAACAAGTTATGAATAATTAATTCGAAGCTTTGTTGAATTAATTCGGATTGTTAACAGTGGACATTGAAATTAGTTATAATAGGCACCCGCTATAAATTGTTGATGTTAACTTGTAATTAGTTACATTAAAGAGGGAATATGTTTACATAAGAAATACAATCATTAAACAACTAGTATGAATTGGAAGTATTAAGTAATAACAGATTGTTGACATTAATAATTTGGTAGATATGATGGATAATAATATATCTAATTACAAATTAGTAAATACAGATTATTAAGATTAATTAATAATTAGATCTTGATTATTGAGTCATTAATACAAATATTAGTGACATTTAATGATTAATAGATAATTATCTATTTTAATGATAAATTATTGAGTAACTAAAACTTGCATAAGTGATAGTTAATTAGATTTAATTAATACTTACAGCTCCTAATTATAGATTATCGCCCTCCTCAGTACAGACAATTAGACGGTCTAATCTAGGGAATAGAGATGATTTAATATTTGGATTAATGTTCGATTAAGTTTAATAATTAGATTGATTAAAAATAACAATAGACTAATTAATGGTTAATTATATTAATAGATTATTCAACAATGAAACTGAATAGTATTGATTATTAAGGTAAATTAGATATATTAATGATAAATAACTAAGATTATTGAATAACTAAACAGATTAATGATAATATGCATCAAAATGAAACATATTAATATTAGATTCATTCGATTATTGAATATTCTGACGGTTTATTGGCTCAGCACTTCCGGCAGACATTCTGGGGAGAGGGAAGGAGACGGAAGTGATGTGGAGACCCCGGGAATGAGGTTATGACCTGGGAAATGATTCCCGGGAGGTCACCGCTGGGACAGAGACACAGGGCATCACGTGACAGGCTGGGCTGAGAGACTCAATGGAGCAGAACAGAGAGCGAAACAATATTAATATATTACTAATAACTGGAGACTGGATGGAGCGGAATAGGGAGGGAAGCAACATTTATATCTTAAAAATAAATGGAGACTCAATGGAGCAGAATATAGAACGAAGTAATATTAAAATATTTATAATAACTGGAGAGTCAGTGGAGCAGAATAGAGAGAAAACCGATACCCGATGCGGCGATGGGGTAGTGGTGTTGTCATTGGATTACCAGAAACCCAGCAGCACTTTCTGGACACCCGACTTCGAATCCTCACCGCGGCAAATGGTGGAATCTGAATTAAATAAATACCTGGAATTAAAAGTCTAATAATGACCATGAAACTATTGTTGTAAAAACCCATCTGGTTCACTAATGTCCTTTAGAAAATCCGACCTTACCTGGTCTGATCTGCAGGCGGCTTCCACAGCAAAGTGGTTGAATCTTAAAGATGCCTCTGAAAAAGGGCAATAAATGCTGGCCGGGCCAGCGACGCGCCCACATCCCATGAATGAATAACTGCAGAGTCAATGGAGCAGAACAGGGAGAAAATCGATATAAATATGTGAATAATAACTGGAGACTGATCTTCCATTTAATCACTGGCATAAAACAACTTTAATATCTGAATAATTGTCACATTCTGGTTTATGTTAGATAACAGTCCACAAGTTTAAAATACAAAGTGTATTGTTTGCAGAAATGATTTACTGATGTTGAGACTTGAATTCCTCTCTAATCTTTTGGTAGATGTGAACGAGCGTATCACCTTCTTGCAGGCAGACTGGACATCGACAGTCACAAAGCCACCGACATAGCAACTTCTCCTATTTGCCACCGCTGTAACTGCTGGCTGCTATCTCCACCCAGAGGCAGCATGTATCTCTGACAGTGCAGCAGTCCCTCAATACTGATACTCCGAAAGTGCGGCACTGCCTCAGTGATGACCCTCCGACAGTGCGGCACTCTCTCAGGACTGATCCTCTGACAGTGCGGCGCTCCCTCGGTACTGACCCTCCGAGAGTGCGGTAATCCCTCAGTACTGACATTCGCCAGTGCAGCGCTCCCTCAGTACTGACCCCCGACAGGGCGGCGTTCCCTCAGTACTGACCCTCAGACAGAGCGGTACTCCCCGAGTACTGACCTTCAGTTTGAACGGGACCGGCTCCGACCTCCGTTTGCAGTTCCAGTGCTGCGGAGCGCTGCACACAGCGTTAGCCCAGGCTCCTCGGCGCAGGGAGACGCAGTTCTTGAAAGCCTCCAGCCCGTAGTCGAAGTGACTGTCGGGGCTGCCTCTGTCCCAGAATCTTCGAGAGGTGGGGGGAGATGGAGCAAACAGAGTTTGTGAGTGAAAACTAAGCGTTCACCCGTCCATGCCAGCCCCCAAAATTTAGCCCTCAGGGGCTGACGGGAAAGAGAGAAATCCCACCCAATTCCAAGCTGAGGCAACATCCAACACTCCCAGGACAGGTACAGCACAGGGTTAGATACAGAGTAAAGCTCCCCCAACACTGTCCCCATCAAACACTCCCAGGACAGATACAGCACGGGGTTGGACACAGAGTAAAGCTCCCTCTACACAGTCCCCAACAAACACTCCCAGGAAAGGGACAGCACGAGGTTAGATACAGAGTAAATCTCCCTGCACACCGACCCCATCAAACACTCCCAGGACAGGTACAGTACGGGGTAAGATACAGAGTAAAGCTCCTTCTACACCGACCCCATCAAACACTCCCAGGACAGGTACATCACGGGGTTAGAGACAGAGTAAAGCTCCATCTACACCGGCCCCATCAAACACACCAAGGGCAGGTACAGCACGGGGTTAGATATACAGCAAAGCTCCCTCTACACTGTCCCCATCAAACACTCCCAGGGCAGGTACAGCACGGGGTGAGATACAGAGTAAACCTTCCTCTACACTGTCCCCATCAAACACTCCCAGGACAGGTACAGTACGGGGTTAGATACAGAGTAAAGCTCCTTCTACACCGACCTCATCAAACAATCCCAGGACAAGTACAGCACGGGGTTAGATACAGAGTAAAGCTCCCTCTACACTGTCCCCATCAAACACTCCCAGGACCTGTGCAGCACGGGGTTAGATACAGAGTAAAGCTCCCTCTACACTGTCCCCATCAAATACTCCCAGGGCAGGGACAGTACGGGGTTAGATACAGAGTAACTCTCCCTCTACACTGTCCCCATCAAATACTCCCAGGACAGTTATAGCACGGGGTTAGATAGAGAGTAAAGCTCCCTCTACACTGTCCTCATCAAACACTCCCAGGGCAGGTACAGCACGGGGTTAGACACAGAGTAAAGCTCCCTCTACACCGTCCCCATCAAACACTCCCACGACAGGTACAGCACGGGGTTCGATGCAGAGTAAAGCTCCCTCTACACTGTCCCCATCAAACACTCCCAGGACAGGTACAGCACGGGGTTAGATACAGAGTGAAGCCACGCGACCACTATTGGTGTCCATACCTTCCTGGGTCTCCTCCGCACTCATCTGGTCATTATCCCCTCCAGCGGCCTTTTCCTCTCGCTCCACCTCAACCTGCCTCTCGGCTGACCCGGTGAGCGCTCCTCCAGCGAGCTGCCGTCCTCTTGCTGCCTCCGTCTATCCCAACAACTCCTCCTCAACATCATCCACCATGTAGGGGGAACTCTCCTCCTCTGCAACACCCCCTGGGCTGATTTACCAATCAGTTCAGACCGATTGTCCCAGCGCTCCTTTTAAAACTGGCTTCACATTCTTCACTCCAGTTTTCTCACTCACCTCACCCACACGCCCTGTTTGTTATAAACATAAATTCGGCGAAAGTAAAGGAGGGGATTATTGATCGATATCTGCAATCGCCTGGACTAAATCGCGTTTCGAACGAACCAAGTCCTGTGCCTCACTTTTCAAAGAGACTCGTTATTGAGGTTAACCATTGATTATTAACGGCCAATCCAAGCTAATCTCTCAAACGACTTGGATTATTTACTGCAGATTATTCTGTATTTGGAATTAATAATTAATAGTTACAATTATGATGTGATTGGATTTGGTTTGCCGATATATGTTAAAGGATAAAGTGATTAACTATTTATTTCTGAATTAACAACTTTAAGTAAATGCAGATTAACCCTTCCGCATCATTGCCGGATCAATAAGAGATTTTTTTTTAAATACCTTCACAAATGTTGAGAATGAGTTTTAAATATTTCGATAAATTACTAAACGTTCACCTAAATCATAACGTATTTTTTTTTGTTAGATTATTATTACAGATCGATTCGGATTAATTTATTGAACACCCTGATTCCGAAATAGGGTGATTAATTATTAAATATTTAGCCAAAATGTTCGATGAGCCAAATGTTGAATATTTGGTTAGCGCGGGTGATGATCAATTAATTATTCCAAAGTAATCAATGAGGTAGAGAAATTATTTGCATGTGATAATATATAAAGGAACACACGTTTAATGACATTAACTATGATTGTTAAATAACAACCGAATTTAGTATTTAGACTGCGCAACCATTTACAGATTATATAGTGATTAGCACAGGTCTATGCAGAATAATAGGTATTTCTTGAAAACTAAGGTTAAATATGATTATGAAATATTCAATAACATTCTTAAATGTGTACAAAAAGTATTAAATATTTTTATTGCTGTTTAACTATTGAAAATACAGACTGACAAAATTAATGATGGGTTATTTAATGAACGAGTTGATTTAGGGAACAAACACAAATTTTGATAAATTAATTATAAATACTAAAAACCTGAAAAATGTATTATTTAGGCAGAAAAAGGCAAGTTTAGATCAGTTATATTATGAGCATTATGTATTAAGCTGAATTATACCATTAATTGTGCAAATGTTTACTGATTATTACAGACAGCCAGGCTAATAAAAAGTAAATTCTGCTATTGTATTGGAACAACACAAATTTACATAACTACAGTTATTAAATATGTAGCTGAGTTATTATTAGGTTATGCTAATTCATACCAGCCATTAGCAGCCTGTCATTTATTGAAAATTTGTGATAGAACAAAGAGAAGTTTAGAAAAAATAAATGCTTTTAAGCATGAAGCCAAATTATTACTAAAAGCAAGTTTTATTTAAATCTTGAATGAGCTGTTCTTTACTGATTAATATAGATTATTTGAAAGTACTGGATTATTTAAATATGGTAATTGGTAGAATAAAGACATGTTTAAAGAAAGTAAAATGTATTTACGAAATGTGTTAATTAACAGAACAAACGCAAGTGTAAATCGAATGTTTCAAATCTTCCAATTGATACAAATGCACGTTTAGATAAATTAAATATTAACATTAAATTAAACAATTGAGAAAACAATTACTCGTTTAAATTTAATTAGGAAATGTTTGAATCGAGAGAACACTACTTTGAATGTATTTAATAATAGTTCTGAGTACATTAATTGACAGCAGGCATACAAGTTCACATAACTTGAATATTAATACTAAATGTGTTAATTGACAGAACAACCACAAGTTTAGATAAAATAAATCTAATTATTAATATGTTGAATGACAAGACAAATCGAAGTTTAGGTAAAACAAACGTGTGTAGTAAATATTTTAAATGATGGGGGAAAGCGGAGTTGCTTATTAAACGCGGTAATTTGCTGATCAAATGCAAAGCTGGACAAACTAAACATGAAGATTAGTTGTTCAGCCAAATTGTTATTTGGGCTGCGCCGGTCATTTGATGATTGTTGACGGTTTAGCAGAGCAAGAAGTGAATTATTTGGTGAAGGTTTACTAAGATATTGAAGGGGTTCAGGAGCTAGAGACGATTATTTATGCTAAGAAACTGACCAATTATTAAATTTAATATTGTAAATGAATCTGCAATAATATGTTAAACTGAATACTGAAAATAAATATGCCAAAACATCTTAAATGTATTACTGAAATTAAATAATCAAACGTTAACAAAGTACCTATTGAAATTAAATATACCTACCAAAATGTATTAAATTAAACATCAACATTGAATAAATCTGCTATAAGTTTATATTAATTGGCTGAAGGCCCCCACATTTAAGCAAATTGAATATTATTACCATGTGTTAAGGGACAGAACCAACACAAGTTTAATTAGAGCAAAAGCGATTATTAAATATGTTAATTGACAGGAATATATCGATTTAAAATCATCCAAAATATATTACATTTGAAAATTAAATTAATTAAATCTCTCAAAATATATTAAATTGAATTAACAGAACAAATGCAAGTTTAAATGGAATATGATTATTAAATCTGCCAAATGATTCCAACGCAAGTTTAGATAAATTAAATGTCAATACTATATGCATTAATTGCCAGAACACACACACACGTTTTAAATAAGATTACTTTGTTAATCAATAGGAAACAGCACGAGTGGAGATAACTTACTGACCATGTTAATTGACAGAGGACACAATTTTAGACAACTTGAAAACCAATACTAAATAGGTTCACTGGCAGAACAAATGCCAGTTTAGAAAATGTAAATCTAATTATAAAATATGTGAACTGAGGGAACAAAGTCAAGTTTAGGCTGAATATCTAGTAAACATTAACATTAAATAAGTCAGTTGACAGATCAAACAAACATGTTTCAATATGATTATTAAATGTGTTAATCGACAGCGTGAAAAAGACACGAGTTTGTACAAACTGATCAATGAACCTTAAATGTTGCAATTAAATCTGTCCATATATTAATTCACAGAACAAACACAAATTTAAACTGAATATGATTATTAAAACTGTTCAATTGAGGTAAATGTAAGTTTTATATAAAAAATAACATTAAATCTGTTTAAATGTGATTGGAATTCAATAGATATTGAATTGATATGAATTTAATATTGAAATTAAACCCGCCAAATGATGAATTGAAGCTTTGAATTGTAATTATCTGATAGAAAGTATCAGGATCCCTCAGGGAAATTGCTGAATGTTGGATTATGTTAATATTTGGGGGAATTAATTAGTATTTTTGAACATTTGAGTTTAGGGGATGTTAATGGTTAATTGACGATTATCGGTTGCCCTCCGGCTAATTTGTATCACTTATTGGATAATCCTCACTCTGAGGCCCCGACAGAGGCTGCCTCCGGGACCAGGCCGTAAAAAGAGCCTGGGCCTCTCCCCGCGGTGCCAGGGGGAGTTAGGCCGCACCCTGCACACGCCGCCCGGCTATAGAGCGGATCGCCACCACCGCCATATTAGGTAAGGCTGGGACCGGAAGAGGAGGTATCCAGGGGCGAGGGAAGGAAGGGGCGTAGCCTCGGCAGACATGACGTCAGGGTAAGCGACTGTTGCGTCTGGCATCGCAATAGTGAGAGAGATGCGCGCGCAGCCAAGATTCCCATGGACACCAGAGGGTGAGAACAACCCGGAATGAAAATAGAGGAGGAAATTAATTAATAAATTAGAGAGAGAGAGTAACCCAGTGTGAAAATAGAGGAAATTAATTAATAAATTAGAGAGAGAGAGAGAGTAACCCAGTGTGAAAATAGAGGGAATTAATTAATAAATTAGAGAGAGTAACCCAGTGTGAAAATAGAGGAAATTAATTAATAAATTAGAGAGAGTAACCCAGTGTGAAAATAGAGGAAATTAATTAATAAATTAGAGAGAGAGAGAGTAACCCAGTGTGAAAATAGCGGAGGAAATTAATTAATAAATTAGAGAGAGAGAGTAACCCAGTGTGAAAATAGAGGAGGAAATTAATTAATAAATTAGAGAGAGAGAGTAACCCAGTGTGAAAATAGAGGAAATTAATTAAAAAATTAGAGAGAGAGAGAGCGAACCCAGTGTGAAAATAGAGGAGGGAATTCATTAGTAAATTAGAGAGAGAGAGTAACCCAGTGTGAAAATAGAGGAGGAAATTAATTAATAAATTAGAGAGAGAGAGTAACCCAGTGTGAAAATAGCAGCGGAAATTAATTAATAAATTAGAGAGAGAGTAACCCAGTGTGAAAAAAGAGGAGGAAATTAATTAATAAATTAGAGAGTGAGAGAGTAACCCAGTGCGAAAGTAGAGGAAAAATGCAAATAATGAATTAGATAGAGACAGAGACAGCAACCCAGTGTTCAAAGAAAGGAGGAATGTAAGTTATAAATTAGAGAGAGGGAGGGCGATCAATGCAGTGTGCTAATAGAGGTGTAAAAATGAATAGCGAGAGAGAGAAAGCAACGCAGTGCATAAATATAAGGGGATGTAATTAATAAATTAGAGAGAGAGAGAGATAGAGCACCATAGTGTCCAAATTCTGGAGGAACTTCATTAATAAATTAGAGGGGACACATTGAAACCTAGTGTGTAAATAGAGGATTAATGTAGTTAATCAATTAGAGGGACAAACCCATTGTGCAAATGGAGCGGGAATGTGATTAATATAATGCAGAGATAGCAACCAGTGTACAAATAGAGGTGGAATACAATTAATAAATTATACATATACGGAGTGAAAGCAACTCAGTGCGCAAATAGAGAAATGCAAATAATAAAGTAGAAAGAGAGAACAATTAAAAAAATTAGAGAGAGAGAGAGAGCAAATACCACTTCCTGTCTTTTGGCAGTCTAACAATTTCCATTGTTTTTATCTATCAAAAATATAGATTGATTCACTCAGCATGTAGTCCTGGACCTTGGAATGTGGCAGAATGGAACTTTCACTCGAGAACAAGTATTTGCACTGGAGGACCAGCAGTTTTCAGGCAGAGCAAAGAACGGCTTTCATCAAGTTGGTGATTCTCCAGCTGCAGCTGACGTTTGTCTCAGTGTTTGTCCCTGGAAAAGCCCATAAAGCACAGATTCCTGTGTCACAGAACTGCTCGCGATGAACCCCGTCAAAAAACACTGCATCTCTCTTCAGGACATTGCAAAGGTGCATTCCACAAGGAGGTGAACAACATTCTCTTACGATTTAATGCAAAAAAACACCACATGGCAGAAGCACAGAGGATGCTGAAGGTGAGAGACTGAAAATTACGTTTCACACAAAGTTGGGTGGCCGGGGGGAGGAGTTGCATTAACATGGAAAAGATTAAATGCTGGAGTGCCTGTGTGTGTGTCTGTGTGTGTGTGTCTTTGTCAGCAGTTCAGGTACTTGCTTATTATTTATTCATTCTCTGGATGTGGGTGTTGCTGCCTCTGCCAGCATTTGTAGACCATCCCTAATTGCTCCTTGGGAAGGTGCTGGTGAGCTGCCTTGAGCAATCTACCCTCTGCTGGATACTGTCAGAATCAGACAGTCAGACATGCACTCTCACTCACACACACATACACTCCTTTACCAGTCTACACTCTGCTAGATACTGTCAGAATTACATAAACCCAGAAACACTCAGACACACACACACACACCTTTAACAATCAACCCTCTGCAGGATAACTGTCAGAGTGACATAGAAACAAACACCTTTACCAATATATACTGCCTGAATCTCACGCACACACCGCACACACCTTTACAAATCCCCACCGTGTGTGCGTTCGCGATCCCTGCTGTGTGTGTTTCCCCCTGTGTGTAATAATCCATTCATTATTCTGTGTGTAATTATCAATTGTCAGTCAGTCAACAAGCCTAATATTTAACATCTTATGTACACAGTTGAGTATTTTGTTGAATATTTAACAATCATATGTAATCTTTGTGTGCTTTAACTGTACACTTTAAAAGTCCCTGTCATATATCGAGCTGGGACAAGTCACTCTCTTTAGGAGCTGCTGGTTTAACTATTTAACTCACTTAAAATTCTGCTAGCTCTAGGTCTGAAACTGACTCTCACACCAAAGCTAAACTGGAATCAGCTTTACCATTCAAATTCTCACATTGAACCAAAATTTCAAACATACTCACCCTTGGCTATGACTCAGAAATATCCACTCTTACTTCTTATGGCAGGTACCTGTTCAACTGGTTATCTCAAGGTCAGAATCAGACTCTTACTCTAATATTACTCTCATTCTAAAATTAAACTTGTATCAGATTTAACTTTTGAATTATCACTTTAAACCAGATTCACAAAAATACTCATTTCAGTGTCTGTCTCGCTCAGGCTAATGTCTCCTCTCACTGACTGTGTGCCCATTACTGGTTGTGCACTTTAAAAGTCCCTGTCTTATATTGAGCTGTGGAGAGTCACACTCTAGCTGAGCTACCTACTGCTGTCATGAAAAAATATTCAGCCAAGGGTGATTGACAGTGAACTGCCAAAAAGTCAGTTGCCTGTTGAACTAGGCTGCTGACCAATGTGTGCTGTGATGTTTGAAGGTGAGACTGCCATTGGTTGATCCCGCTCTTGGGTGAGGGTGGCAGGGCCAATGAGGTAAGGGGGGTTACCTCAGGAGCTGGTTGTTAAAGGGGGATTCAGGCCATGAAACCTTCATGTGTGGATTATGAGTTCAGGGTGTAGTTCCATATCAGACATTATGGTTTTACAGTCTGGCCGACTCCCATCTAATAGGAGGGCAAAATCATTCTTTCACTGATAACACACCTCTCAAATCAAATGGATTCACAACGCTGGGTGCCAGATGTCACAGATTTATTCAGCCAACATTAATCAATGAATAAAACGCAAGAGGCAAAAATTCAGACAAAAAGCTGCCAATTTTTGGATGAGAATTCAAACGGGTTAGTCACCAGTTCAGAATACAGATCAATCGGAGCATACGGACATGGGAGTGAGGAGCAGGATTAGGCCATTCAGCTCCTCGAGCCTGCTCCACCTTTCAACAAGATCGTGGCTGAACTGCTTGTGGCCTCATCTCCACTTTCCTGCCTGTGCCCCCCAGCCCCGCCAACCAAATAACGATTTGATCCTCTTGTCGATCTGAAATCTGTATAACTAACCCTTCAGTATATTCAATGTCTCGGCCTCCACTGCTCTCTGGGGGAGAGAAATCCATTCCACAGACTAACAACTCTCTGAGAGAAGAAATTCCTTCTCATCCCCGTCTTCAAAGGGAGACCCCTTGCTCTGAAACTTTGCCCCCCCCACCCTTGTTCTAGGACCCCCACCACCCCACGCGACGACGAAACAACCTCTCAGTATCTTTGTTTCAATAAGGTCACCTCTCATTCTTCAAACCTCCATCGGGCACAGGCGCAACCTGGCCAACCTTTCCTCCATAAGGCAGCCCCCTTCATCCCAGGAATCAGCCCATTGAATCCTCTCTCAACGGCTTCTCATGTGATCTGCCCCTTTCTGAATTGAAAAGGACAAAACGTATAGTAACTGAATTGCTAACTACCAGTTGTAATACCCAACCTTTCAGGAGTCTTACTCTCTCAACAGTACAAGGCACTAGTTAGACCACACCTAGAATACTGTGAACAGTTTTGATCCGCTTATTGAGGGAAAGATGTACTGGCATTGGTGGCAGTCCAGAGAAGGATCACTAGGTTGATCCCGGGGATGGAGGGATTTGCTTATGAGGAGAGGTCGAGTAGGTTGTGCCTGTTCTCACGGGTTTAGACGAATGTCATGCGACCTCACTGAAACATAACATTCTTAGGGGGTTTGATACAGTAGATGCTGAGAGGCTGTTTCCCCTTGTGGGAGAGTCTAGGACCAGAGGGCATAATTTCAGAGTAAGGGGGCCCACATTTAAAATAGAGATGAGGAGGAATTTCTTCTCAAAGGCTAGTCAATCCATGGAATTCTTTACCGCAGAGGACTGTAGAGGCTGGGTCGTTGAGTATATCGAAAACTGAGATAGACAGACAGATTTTTAATCAGTAAGGGAATCAGAGGGTATGGGGCAAAGGCAGGAAAGTGGAGTTGAGGATTATCAGGTCAGGCGAGATGGCAGAGCAGACTCGATGGGCCGAATGGCATATTTCTGCTCCAACCTCTTATGGTCTTAAATCACAAAAAAATTCTTCTCGAGTTAGATCAAAAGCTATCACAGATGATGATTCAGCATCCAAACCAAAAATTAAATAATAAACCCGAAATACAACATCCCACCCCACTCACCACCACCAATGAACCCACAGCCTCATGCTCCCGGAGACTGTCCCTCAGTCCAGAAATCTGGTTGCAACCCACTCGCTGACCAACCCGGATCTTCCGGGTCATTTCTTCTTCTCCTCGCCGGGATTCTCTTGTAATTTTGGCACCAGCTTCTTGCAGGGAAGATATTTTTTCAGCATTTCATGTACCTGGGAATGGACAATTGAGGAGTCAGGTTGGAGAGAATGGGAACGCTGTTACTGAGCAACTGACAAGGGGATCTCAGGAGACATCGATGGGCCCCTTAGCACGAGGGAAATTCCTTCCCTGAACACGAGGGAGAAACATGCCCCCCCCTCTACACCCGAACAATCCCTGCCCCCTCCACACCAGCTCACTCTCTCCTTATTCAGCATTTGGGAAATTCACTCCCCACTCCCCCCTATCAGTTCAATCAAACATCTACCAGAGAGTGAGGAAGGGAAATCTTATCCCTGCCCTCGACTCAATGCCAACTGGAGATGTTCAATCAATAAAATGGTTAAATAATGCTGACTCGGGTTATTGAATGGGTGATACCCACAGCCCGAGAATGACTGCAGGATGAACCCCCTCACCTGCTGGAGATGGGCTTCCTTTTCCCCGCGCGTGTCCAGTTTGTTCTTCCCGATGTACATCTCTTGTACTTCGGCATTGTTCTGGTCAGAGTCTACGTTGCTGAGGTCCAGGACCACTGTTACATCGAGAGGCCAATGCTTCAGGCACACCCATACAAAGCTCCTGTGCAGGGTTAGAGGTGGGAGTGAGAACTGGGTACGGAGGTGGATTGGAGGGAGGGGGTGTGTAGGGGTGGGAGAGAGGGGAGGGGCAAGGCTCGAGGGTCAGACTCTGTCCACTCCCCTCGCTGACAGACTGAATGAAACTCCGTGATGAAGTTGTATTGTGGTAAGATTATCCTCAAATTGAGTTGACAAGTCAGGTACCTGAGTCTGATGTTCCGACTCTGACAATGGATGGACGCCGAGTGGAATCTGGACTACTTTGTTCCTCAGAACCCTCGTTGTGTGATGTCTCCCGGTCTGTGATAGCAAAAGGGAATGTTACTCAAGTGCTTGCTATACACCCAAATCCCCAAAGCGCTGTACCCCAAAACCCCAAAAACTTAGAACCCCTCAAACCCCAAAAATTCTGAGCCATGAAACTCCGAAACACTGAACCCCAAAATCATCGAACCACAAAACCCACAAACACTGAATCCCCAAACTCCACTGACATTGAAACCCCCAAACAACAACTAAGACTGAACCCCAAAACACTGAAACCCCAAACGCCAAAACACTGAACATTGTTTCAAGTTGAAATTTAGAGAGATAGACAGATTCTGAGATGGAATGAGCAGCATTAGTGTCAGTTAACTGTCTACCTCCGTTGTCTGATTAGTTTTTGATTACTGTAGCAAGAAGCTGAGATGGAGAGTGACTCATCACAGCTCAATATAAAACAGGGAACTTTAAAGTGTGCAGTCAGTAATGGACATACAGTCAGTGAGAGGAGACATTGGCCTGAGTGATACAAAGACTGAGTGAGTATATTAGTGAATTTGGAATTTGCTTTAAAGTGAGAGTTGAATGGTAAATCTGTGTCAAGTTCAGTTTTCGAGTAAGAGTCTGATTCTGACCAAGAAATATTCTGTTTAGCAGGCAGGTGCCTTAGGAAGGGTGGAGATTTCAGAGACAGATCCAAAAGTGAGTATGTTTGGAAATTTGATTCATTTTGAGAATTTGCATGGTAAATATGTTTCAAGTTCATTTTTAGAGTAAGGGTCAGAATCTGGCCACAGACTCGCAGGTTTTTAAGTAAGTTAACTGGACAAACAATTGTCTCTGGTTTAAAGCATCTTTGCCTGAATAGTTTTTGACGACTGTAGCAGGAACCACAGGTAGAGAGGGCCTCATCACAGCTCAATATAAGACAGGAGCTTTTACAGTGTGCAGTCAGTAGTAACACACGGTCAGCGAGAGGAGACATTGGCCTGAGTTAAACGCAGACTGAGTGAGTATATTTATGAATTTGGTTTAAAGTGAGAATTAAAATCGTAAATGTGTTTCAACTTCAGTTGTGGAGTTAGTCACATTCCGGCCTGGAACTAACAGATGTTTAAATAAGTTCAATAGTTACAGAAAATGTCTCTGGTTTTAATCACCGCAAGAGAACATTTAATTGGGAGGAAAGTTTAGAAAATTATTCACTTAATCATTTATGCAATCTGAAACCCATCAATGTCATCCTGCTCTGTCACTCCTGACTGTACACCAGTCACTACTTCCCACTCCCCTCACTTACTACATCCCACTACCCTCAGCTACTACATCCCACTCCCCTCAGTCACTACATCATGCACCCCTCAGCTACTGCATCCCTCTCACCTCAGGCACGCCACCCCTCTCCCCTCAGCCTCTCCATCCCACTCCCTTAAGTGTGAGTTTACAGCGACCGGATTGTGTGAAGATTTTTGGTAGAATATTCACTCCAGGCTGATACCTGTTATTTTTGTTCCTGTTGGGACAGATTATAGAGCGACTGTGGATTCGCAAGTTGAGTGTTCCTCAGATTCCGGTGTTGGTGTTGTCCCTGGATCTGAAATGAAGTAAGGAGACATGGGGGATTGCAGAGGGTGGATCACCTCAAGAGAGCTTTAACTTGGTAGGAAAGTTTAGCAACTGATTCACTTCATCATTTATACAGTCTGAACCCCACCAAAGTCAGAATCCCACCAAAGTCTGAACCCCACCAAAGTCTTAACCGCAACAATGTCACTCCTGAATGTACCACAGTCACTAACTCCCAGTCTCGTTTCTCACTCTATCCCACTCCCCTCACTCACTACAACCCACTACCCTCGCTTACATTTCCATTAGTCCCAGTTCCACCCCATTTAGTAACTACATCCCACTCCCTTCAGTATGAGATTGCAGAGATTATGTTGTGTGAAGATTATTTTGTAGAATATCCCCTCCAGACTGATACCTGTTATTTCAGATCCTGTTGGGTTCGATGATGCAGGGACATTGGATTCTCAAGTCAAGTGTTCTTCAGATTCCAGAGTTGGAGTTGTTTCTAGATCTATAATGAGGTAAGGAGTCATGGAAAAATTCAGTGTGTTTCACCTCAAGGGAGCATTTACTTTGTTGAAATGTTCAGAAAATGATTCACTTCATCTTTCATACAATCTGAAACCCACCAATGCCAGTCTGTTCTGTCACCCCTCACTAAACAACTGTCACTACCTCCCAGTCTCCTCCCTCACTTATTCCGCACTCCTCAGTCCCTACATTCAACTCCCCTCAGTCCCTGCATCCCACTCTCCTCAGCCCCTACATCCCACGCCCCTTATTCCCTACATCCTACACCCCTCAGTCCAGATGTCCCAACACCCTCAGTCCAGATGTCCCACCCGCCTCAGTCCAGCTGTCCCAACCCCCTCAGTCCAGCTGTCCCAACCCCCTCAGTCCAGATATCCCACCCCCCTCAGTCCAGATGTCCCACCCCCCTCAGTCCAGACGTCCCACCCCCCTCAGTCCAGACGTCCCACCCCCCTCAGCCCAGACGTCCCACCCCCCTCAGCCCAGACGTCCCACCCCCCTCAGTCCCCACGTCCCACCCCCCTCAGTCCCGACGTCCCACCCCCCTCAGTCCCGGCGTCCCACCCCCCTCAGTCCCCGCGTCCCTCCCCCCTCAGTCCCGGCGTCCCTCCCCCCTCAGTCCCGGCGTCCCTCCCCCCTCAGTCCCGGCGTCCCTCCCGCCTCAGTCCCGACGTCCCTCCCATCTCAGTCCATGCATCCCACACACCTCACTCCCAACGTCCCTACCCCATCAGTCCCGAGGTCCCTCCCCCCTCAGTCCCTGCATCCCACAACCCTCAGTCACTAGATCCCATCCCTCTCTGTCCCTACATCCCACACCCCTCTGGTCCTAGATCCCACACATCTCAGACCCGACATCCCGCCCACCTTAGTCATTGTGTCCCACTCCCCTCAGTCTCTAATACAAAATCCCCTCGAAACGCTTCTCACCCACCCATGTGTGTCCAACAGTCACTAACTCCCAGTCCGCTCAGCCACTGCAACCCCACTACACCCCCCTTACTCAGGGTACCCCACTCCCCTCAGTCACTGCATCCCACACCCCTCAGTCACTGTATCCCACTCCCCTCAGTAACTGCATCCCACACCGCCTCAGTCACTTTATCCCACTCCCCTCAGTCACTTCATCCCACTCCCCTCAGTCACTTCATCCCACCCCCCTCAGTCACTTCATCCCACCCCCTCAGTCACTTCATCCCACCCCCCTCAGTCACTTCATCCCACCCCCCTCAGTCACTTCATCCCACCCCCCTCAGTCACTTCATCCCACCCCCCTCAGTCACTTCATCCCACCCCCCCTCAGTCACTTCATCCCACCCCCCTCATTCACTTCATCCCACCCCACTCAGTCACTGCATCCCACCCCCCTCAGTCACTGCATCCCACCCCCCTCAGTCACTTCATCCCACTCCCCTCATTCACTTCATCCCACCCCCCTCAGTAACTCACATTCACACCCCTCAGTCACTTCATCCTATTCTGCTGACCCACGAGACCCCACTGCCCTCAGTTAGTGGACCGCACTCCCATCAGTCACTTCATTGTATTTTGTAGAATATCCCTCCAGAATGATATCTCTTATTTCAGATGCTGTTGGGCTGGATAATACACGGGTACTGCAATTTACGTCGTATGTTCCTCAGATTTCGGAGTTGTTGATATCCCTGGGTCCAAAATGCAGTAAGGAGAGATGGGAGATTGATGAGTGTGCAGAACCTCAAGATAGCATTTAATTGGTAGCAAAGTTTAGAAAATGATTCACTTCTCCATTTATGCAGTCTGAAACACACCAATATCACTGTGCTCTGTCCCCCCTTGAATGTCCAACAGTCACTAACTCACTCAATACACCCCAAACCCATCACTCACTACATCCCACTCCCATCAGTCCCTACATCCCACTCCAGTCAATCACTACATCCCAATCCCATCAGTCACTGCACTCCACCCCCCTCAGTCACTGCATCACACCCCCCTCAGCCACTGCATCCCACTCCCCTCAGTCAGTGCATCCCACTCCCCTCAGTCACTACATCCCACTACCCTCACACTCTGCATCCCACTTCCATCAGTCACAACATCCAACTCCTGTCAGTCACTGTACCCCACTCAACTCATTCACTACTCCCCTCTCCCCTCAGTCATTACTCCCCTCTCCCCTCAGTCACAGAATCCCACTCGCCTCAGTGGAATAATACAGATCCTTAAACAAATACAGATCCTGAAACAGATACAGACCCTAAATGAGTACAATGAATCTAAAACCGACCTAAAACTAATGCACACCTTGAAACTAATACAGATCCTGAAACTAATACAGATACTGAAATTAATGCAGATCCTTAAATTGATACAGATCCTGAAACTGATACAGATCCTGAAACTGATACAGATCCTGAAACTGATACAGATCCTGAAACTGATACAGATCCTGAAACTGATACAGATCCTGAAACTAATACAGATCCTGAAACTAATAAAGACCCTGATGATAATGCAGACCCTGAAACTAATACATATCTTGAAACTAGTATACATCCTGAAACTAAAACAAATCGTGAAACTAATACAGAGTCGGAGAGAGAGTATTGGAGGGCACTTGCTGATGGAGACAGGGAGGGACAATAACGCAGCAAGTGTCTTGGAACCATAATCTGGGGCAGACACAGGGACGTAGAAAGTGAGAGGGTGACAGACAAAATGTAGGAGATTCCGGCATTTAATGGGGAAGAGAGTGACAAATACGTGAAAATAGAGAGGGAGAGGGACAGATGTAAATCGAGTGATAGAATGTGACAGAGAGAAACAAACAGGGACTGACAGTGAGGGTGAAGGAATGGGAGTAAAAAATGGTTTGAGAGAGAGTGACAACAGAGAGTGAGAGTAAAGGAATATGAGTGAAAGGGAGAGGGTGTGTGAGAGATTGACAAACATGGAGTGAGAGTGAAAGAATGTGAGAGGAACAGAGATATTGTGAGAGACAGTAACAATCAGTGGGTCGGAGTGAGTGTGAAGCAATGTGCGAGAAAGAGAGATGGTTTCAGGGAGAGTGACAAGCAGGGAGACAGAGCTAACAAATCTGAGAGAAAGAAAGATGGTGTGATAGGGAGTGACAACAGGGAGTGAGGTTAAGATTGAAGGAGTGCGAAAAGAGATGGCTTGAGAGAGTCACAAACAGAGTGAGTGTGGGGGCTGAATGTTCCTGGTCCCATTAGTGCCCAAAGGAGGGGGCTACTCTTGTGAGAGTGTGCAGACAAATAGAGCGGCTGGTTACCTCTTCTTCAGTATAGAAATGGTTATTTGGTGATTGATGTAAAGAACAATGAGGGAGCCTCCATGTTGTGGCAGCTTCGTAGCCACCGATTACCAGGGCTGTGCAACTTTCGCGGTGGGGCTGCCCCAGCGCCAGAACTACCGGCACTCTTAATAATGAGGCTACTGGGGAGTTCCCACTATTCAGCATCTCACAGTGAGCTTCGCAATGGACAATTAGGAGACGGCCTCCAGGAAAGATTGTTCCCTCATCTCACAATCCCAACATCAGTACTCGGGACTCAGATTGGGTCCCGAATTCACGGTTCCGAAGCTCGCGGGAATAGTCAGGTCACAGGGAGAAGCGGAGAGAGAGATAGAGACAGATTGAGCTGAAAGGAATTCAGATGATGTGTGAGATGTGGATGGAAGTGAGCTCTGTCAGTTGGTCCTTTTCATTTCCCAGTCACTGTGTGAATCCTGAAAACCGGATCACGTTACTTCAAATTGCATTCTAGTTCCATCCAATTAGTCTGTGTGTGTGTGTGTGCGTGTCTGTGTTTGCATCTGTGTGTGTGTGCGTGTGTCTGCGTGTCTTTCTGTGCGTCTGAGTGCGTGTGTTTGTATCTGCTTGTCCGTCTGTGCGTCAGAGTGTGTGTGTGTGTGTGTCTGCTTGTCCGTCTGTGCGTCAGTGGGTGTGTGTGTCTGCGTTTGTGTGTGTGAGTGTGTGGCTGTGTGGATGCATATGAGAGTAGTATTTGTGCGTGTGTGGGTATGTGCCTGTGTGCATGTATGTATGCGGGGGAGTGTATCTATGCGCGTTTGTGCCTCTGCGCCTGTGTATGTGTCGGTCTATATTTATGTGTGTCAGTGTATGTGTGTGTCTGCATCATCGTGTCTGTGCGTGTGTGTGTGTCTGCATTATTGTGTCTGTGTATGTGTGTGTGTGTCTGCATCATTCTGTCTGTGCATGTGTGTGTGTGTGCCTGTCTGTATGTGTCTGTGCCTGTGTGTGTGTCTGTGCCTGTGTCTGTGTGTGTGTGTGTGTGCCTGTGTGTGTGTCTGTGCCTGTGTGTGTGTCTGCGTGTGTGTGTCGAGGGGCTCACAATTCCTGACACTGCTAATGTTCATCATTTCTGATCATGTGGTTTGTAACTTGCTGCTGTCTGATGTTGGTGAGTGTCTGTCGGTGTAACTGACAGAGGGATTTCAGAGAAATTTGTTGTGCTTTTACTGGCGAACATTTAGATTTGATTTAATCACATTTATCTTTATTGATTCTCCTCAGCATTATTAAAGTACTAAAGGGTAAAATTAAAGAGCCCAGTGGAAGGCGGTGCAGGAGAAATATTTTGCACGACGTTTCAAACGCCATTTTTATTGATATTGTTGCTGTTCCCTTGGATGTTCAGGAGAGCGCATGTGGAGGGACTTGGCGGTGAACTTTGCACTCTCACATTTTCTCCCAGCGCCAATGGGCGGAGCGGGCGGGAACCTTCGCTCCAACCCCGTCCATTGTGCCCGAGAAAGGAAGCAGGACCAGGCCCTTTCCATTGTGCCGTCATCAATGGGCAAAGATCACTCCCCCGTTCATTGTACAATCTCAGGGTCCTCCACTCTTTGTTATGACGTCATCATGGGACCAGGTCCTGCCCCCATTTCCATTGTGCAGTCACATGACCCACCTGCCATATTGTGCCGTTGTCATGAGGAACAGATCTCACCCCCTAGGCATTGTGCAGCCACAGGTGCCGCACCTCCGTTATGCCGTCGTCATGGGAAACAGCACCAACACTCCCCCGCCCCCCCAACCCACCGCCCACCTGCTCCCCGGGAACTGTGCGGATTAGGTGCCTCACCTCAATACTGCCACCATTGGGATCAGGCACCTTTCCCACACCCCACGCCGGAGGCGGAGCTATCCAACTCCTCCAGTCACTCTGTCGAACGGCACAGCACCCCCACCCACTGGGAATGTGAATTAAAATGAGAAAATGCTGGACTTTTCCTGAGTCATTTCTTCTCACCTTTTTGAAAGAATTCCACGACTGGTGCAAAGGGACAGTTCAGTACCTGCTTCAATTGCTCCCTGAATTTTGTCAGGGTCAGGGCATAAATACAAGAATTTGTGGAGCAGCTCAGGAGCTGCAACATGAAGCCCAGTTCCTGTACATAAGGATGGAGTAATATGGAGTCATAACCCAAATTATGCATCCGGATCCATACAGAATACACCACAATCATTGCCCACAACAGGAGGAAATTTGCCGAGATAGAAAACAGTAAAATCATGGATTTCCTTCGACTCTCCATCTCCGGATCTCTGAGCCCCTCTCCACTACTCTGAGCCAGGAGTCTCCTGCGGGCTCTGCTGCTCACTAAAATGTGTCTGATGGTGAAAACATTGAGCAGCAGAATCAGGACAAATGGGACACAGGGAGTAAGAATGTAATGGACAAACTCGATTGTTACCCAAACCGTAGACAGGTAAACATCTAGCATTACAGAACAAAACCAGGGCAAGTTCATCAGTTGATAAAATCCTGTGAACATGAAATACCAGAAAAGGTTATTTAAAAAGCTCAGCACAGTCACTGTTCCAAGAACCGCAGCTGCTGTCTTTTCGGTACAATATCTACATTTCAAAGTTCTGCAAGATATAGCTACAAATCGGTCAAAAGTGAACGTGACGGTGAACCAGACTGAGCAATCAGTGGCTGCATAAAGCAGCACGGCATGGATATTACAGATACGAAGGTAGTACAAGAAATGAAACTGCTCCCGATGGACAATTGGAATATGCCTCAACACCATGTCGAGTATAATCACCATTAGATCCGCCGATGCCATAGCCAACAGGTAGTGAGTAACACATTTGGAGAGACCACACTTTCCCCGGGAAATGATCAGAATTGTCAGCGATATAACTGCGAGCAAGGGAAATAAACAGGAAAAGAATACATTAGGTTAGCATAATGGTTTCGTTGATCACATATTGTAATTTTCGATGGTACCACTGTAACCATTAATACATTTAATTGATTTTACCTGAAAGAACAAATAGTGGAGGTTTAAAATGTTGTATGTCTGGCGAGATTAAATGTTGAAAGCACAATACTGACATTGTAGAACTCAATTTTATTGGAGGTGCAGGAGCACAGCGACTTTGGGTGCCTGTTCCCAATATTTGAACATGTCAGGCGAGCTTAACCGAAACGGTTAATAAAACAGCTGGGACCTTCCACTTGATGAATGGATGCAAACTCCATAAATCTCCTCCACAACTTTTCAAAACACTTGTTTCGCCAAACATATTGTATTGTGCCGAATAACGTGCAGCTCACTTTCGAAGTGAATAATTTGTAGAGGGTAGAGAGGAGACAGGCAAGAATGGCACCGCAGGTGAGTGATTACAATAACATGGATAGATTGGAGAAGCTTATTTATTATCATGAAGAGTGCAATCACAGAATGGGTGCAACATGGAAGGTTGATATTCAGCACATCTTATCCATGCTGGTCCACTGACGGAGCAATTCGCTGGCGTCAGCGTATTCCAGATTAAGGTTTGCAATAAAGGTTTTCCTCAGGGGGACATCGCCTCTTTTTCAAATTATCTTACATCCATGCACTCTGATTCTCGATACTTCCAACATTGAAAGGGTTTCTCCATACCTACTTTTTCCAGACCGTTTATCATTTTAAATATATCTTCAAGTCGCCCCTCAATGTTGTGTTTTCCAAGAAGAACAACCACAACTTTTCCAATTCATCCACGACTGGGATTAATCATCTCAGAGCAAATTGTCGCCTATCTTTTCTGTACCATCTTTAGTGCCTTAGCATTCTTGTTGAAATGAGATTTCCAGAGCTGGGCGCAATGCTCCATCTGAGGACGAAACTGCGTTTTATGGAGGTTTATCATTTCCATCTTCCTTTCGTACTCATACAGCTCAGGATGCGCTAAGATTAATGAACCACTGTCTCAAAATATCCTCCCCCCTTCACTGATTCACGCACATGTACATACAGATCACTCTGCTCCTTCACCAATGTCAGAACTGTGTGCTGAGAAAGTTACATTAACATGTTCAACATTTTGACCAGTTGAGCGAAATTGAAGGAAGATGCAGTTATCTTTCCGTTTGGTGAATGGGTGATAAACGGATGGCTCAGATGTAATCTGATTGGCAGAAGGAGCAGAGGTCTCATTTGAAATACACTGGCCACTAATGCGGTGCTGCCAGATTTAATAATGCATTTAAAACGTGAATTTGTTAAACATTCGAAGGCCAAAAGCTCTCTAAAGAGGTGAGGGGCAACAATAAAAGAATGAAAATATTCGCTTTCGGCCTGCAACACCCATGTAACTCTCTGAGGACAGGAACGGTGGTTAAGCGGGATTGATTCCAGTTAGGTTACAGGCAGGAGAACGTGGTATCTGTTGAGTTTTGGAAAGGTTTGTAACCAGGAGGTGAAGTTTGAACAAGGTGGTGGTCTGGGGCGGTGCGGGTGGGGGGCAGTGGGGGTGGTCGGTGGTGAGTGAGAGGAGGATATTTTGGCTCGGATGACATTGTAATAGATGAGCATATGGGTCTCAATTTGAAAAAAAAAATGCCCAGATTGTGTGTTTATGCAGCAGATGGGTCGAGGCAGGATTGGACACATGTGATTGTAGGACGATGGTCGTGCGCAGTATTTCGGGAAGGTGTATATTGGGTAGGAACTGAGCTCAGGCCATCAGCAAACGCTCTGGTTAAGCATGAGGCATTGGTCTGGGTCGCGATATTGTGAGGGGGTGGGGTGTGTGGCTGGTGGAGGATGTGTGGATGGAGGACAGATTTTCGGATAGTCAGGTGACACTGGCTTCGATCCTCACAAGGCTCAACTGAAAAATAAGAAAAAGGAGCAGCTAATCAGTGAAATGTGGCTTCCAGATATAATAGCTACACAGAGAGACATCCAGGGATATCAAATGAACGGAAGACACGAATGTGAATTTCAAGCACAGCATTGCAACTGAACATACTTTACGTACTTAAAAACTGGAGAGAAAAAGACTTACGAGGCACACCAACAATAGCGAGCATTGGATAGTAAAAACATTAAATAACCTGAAGAACCATTGGGACCCGATATTTGAATACTATTCCATAATAGATCGTCAACAGATAATGAACATACCAGGGTAACCCCCAGCCTCTTGTATGATACCAATCGACAGTTCTCAGGTCCGGATCCATTGTTCAAACATTCCAACCTCTTCTCAGATTCTGATCCGTGGTTGTAAAAACCCAATCTATCGTTCTCAGATTCCGATACTTTGTTGTAAAATTCCAAACTATTGTTCTCAGATTCTGATCTATTTTTGTAATATTCCAATCTATTGTTCTCAGATTCTGATGTATTTTGTAATATTCCAATCTATTGTTCTCAGATTCTAATCGATTGCTGTCACATTCTAAATATTGTTCTCAGATTCTGATCCATTGTTGTTACATTCTAATCTATTCTTCTCAGATCCTGATCCATTGTGGAAAAAAATCCAAGCTGCTGGTCTCGGGGATTCGGACAGATCAATATAATAGTACAAACTATTGTCCTCCGATTCTAATATATCTTCTCCCTCGCTTTGAAGCTGCTGCTCGCTGACAGTGCCGTATTGATTATCTGTGTTATAGGATGAGATGGCTTATTGGAAGCATTCGCATTTTAATTGAAAGAGTGTTAGCTCTATTGGCACAATTAAGGTCCATGGAGACTGAAACTATTATGCCACAAAATAAAAGTATCACTTAAACCCTTTCTATTGTACACTAATTAAACAGCTTTTTTGCAGCTTTTGTGGGGATGTCTGAGGTTTTACGAGGGAAGGAAAGGTGGAAATCGTGAACACACTAACCAGTATTCTTCAATACACCTTGGATATCGGACTATTCCCAAAGTGTTGTCAATGTTGCTCCCTGTTTATCGAAGGGCAGATGGATAAACCTTGTATCTGCCGATCAATCAAAGAATTGTTAGTGAAAAGTTGTGTTATATTAGAGACTCAATAATTTGGGGTAAAATGAGTTTGTTGATTAGAAATCACGGGTTTATAAATAACAGCCAGAAAAGACACATTAATGAAAAAAAAAATGCCTCTCACAAACTCTATTGGCATCGTTGATGATGTATCAGGTAGGGCTGATGATGAAAGTGTGTTTTTTGTTAACTATACGGGCTAAGAATGACAACGTGCGAATTACCATATTTGTTGGGAAACAGCAACAGTTGGTTCAGCTACACAAGCACAATTGCCTTAATGCTACAGTATATAATCCGAGATGCTACACGCCCAAATTTGTTCCTTCCTCCAGAGAATTATCATAGAACAGAAAAACTTTTGAAGCTATTGACTTCTTTAGGGTTCACCTAGAATGCCAGTGCTATGTCACTTGCTTTATACCTTCTCAGTTCCAGCCATCCTCAGCCTTAAGACTTTAAATTAACATGTATTTAGGCGACTCATTCCCTTGTTCTCTTTTCTCCTCAATATTTCCATGTTAATCCACGGTTGGCTATATTTTGTCACAAGGCTCTGTGAGGACCACTGTAGATGTTTTTCACAGTTTCAAACCAGAAAACGTTCCAGATTATTTTTCCTCATGCAATCCGTGCTGACATTAACGTCATTTGCACTCCACGTGATGAATCTTGGGTTTAGAATTATCGCTGCTCACTGTGCTATCATAAGTAAGTGTCATCAACTGATTATTTTCTCACAGTGAACATTCGAAGGCACCTGTCCCAGTTGCAGCTAAACAATCTCATGAAACAGGCAGATCAATAGAAGCCAGAGATTCTCACAAAACTGCACACATCTCCGAAGGGCATCTTCAGGTGTCTTCTCAACTAGACCTTTAATTTATGTATCCTTAAATGGAAAATGCTTCACTGATATGAAGCAATACATAGATCTTACAGACCTTCAGTTTTCATCGATTATGCTTGAACTAATTTAGCTCTAATTCTTTTTTAAAAATCTGGACCGTCAGCCCTGAGAGAAAGGATGGTAACCACCATTTCTACACAAAAACAGCCAAGGAGAAGTCATCCATTGTTTAGTACCTGCTGGTTTATGACTCTTACCTTTCTAATCTGGCCTGTTAAATTTGGCCTGAGGGGCCAAATGAGCTGCTTTCATATAGCAGCTTGTTCTGGTATGGATTGCACTCTCTGGAAATATGGTGGATGCAGGTTCAATCGAGGCATTCAAAAGGGCGTTACATGAATATTTGAATAGAGACAATTAGTAGGGTTATTGGGAAACGGCAGGGAAATGGCACTGAACAATAATGCTCATTCAGACAGCCGGCGTGGACACGATGGGCAGAATGGCCTCCTTCTGCACCATTGCAATTCCGTCATTCTGTGATTCTGAATTTACCTTCACGCGTCCAAACATTTGACAGTGAGAGCAATTTATTGTACGCACCTCAATGTTGTGTGTTAAATGCGGCGTGGGGGAGACGGGGTGGGTTTGGTAAATGCTGGGGGGTGGGATGAGGATAGGCAGATGTTCATTTTTGAGGGAGTGCCGCATTGTCAGAGGGTCAGCACATAGGGAACACTGCACGGTCTGAGGGTCAGTACTGAGGAATTGTTGCACTATCGAACTATCAGCACTGAGTTATCACTGAGCTTTCAGAGATTCAGCATAGAGGGAATGCCGCATTGTCGGAGCGGAAGTACTGAGGGACCGGTGCATTGTCGGAGAATCAGTACTGACGGTGTGCTGCGCTGTCAGAGGCCAGTGCTGAGTTAAAAGCCCGGTATATCACCTTTCCTCCCTCTGTCTAATATATCACATTGGCGGAGCCCCGCTGCTGGTGTACTTGTTATTATAGACTTCCGCAATCATGATCCTGGAATCTCACCCACACTCGCACGTTGTACCTATTATAATTTCACACTTCCCCGGTGCACCTGGAACAGGTACATCACCCACTGTACCTGCTATAATACCTTCTGCCCTGTTGTGCCTGGAATACCCCCTACCTCATGTACCTGTATTTTCCCTCGCACTACCAGCAATAAGCATCATCCCTCCTTACTGCTGCTGCTTTTGTTGATGGCCTGATTGCTCTCACAACCAGGGATTTGCGGGACCACTGATGACGCTCCCCTTCCCTCTGTTCTCCAGTCTGTATGGGTCTCTGTGCAGCGCTGGCAATTAACAGCTTATGGAACAGACTCTGTCCGTTTGTTCTGTGACCGTAACGGCCGCACATCCTCCCACTCCGCCCTCTGCCTGGTGTCAGCCCAGCAAACATCCCCTCTGCCAATGGAAAGAAAAATAACAATGAAACGTAATGGACATTCTCAGCCAGTCAATGTTCAAATTCTCGGGTGGATTAAAGAATTGGAGGAAACGATATTTCAGCACATTCTTCAACTGCTCCATGAACTGAACCTGGGTCATGGCGTAAATCCCAGTGTTTGTGCAGCAACTCAGGAGCTGCAGCATGAAGGCCAATTCCATCACAATATAACCTACATCAACTTGCAATTTCCCCAAGGAGGATATCCGGCTCCACATAGAAAACAATATTAACAATTTCCACAATAGGATGCAATTGGCTGTGACAACGTGCAGTAAAATCATGGATTTCGTCCGACTATCCACCTTTGGGTCTCTGGGACTCTCCCCACTGCTGTGAACCTGGAGTCTCCTGCGGGCTCTGCTGTTCACTAAAATGTGTCTGACGGTGAGAACTCTGAGCAGCACAATCAGGACAAACGGGACACAGGGGGTAGAAATTTAGTGGAGCGATGGTGTAGAGGGATTGTCGCTGGACCAGAAAACAGGCATCATGCTCTGGGAACAGGCGTTTGAATCCCGCCCTGGCAGATGTTAGAATTTGAATTCAATAAAAACCTGGAATTAAAAGCACATTGATGACCATGACACCATGGCCAACTGTGGCAAAATCCCACCTGGTCCACTAATGCCCTTTAGAGAAGGAAATCTGCTGGGCAATACGTGCCTCCAGACCCACGGCAATGATGGTTGACTCTTAATTGCCCTCTGAACAAGTGCAATTCGGGATGGGCAATAAATGCCAGCCTAGCCAGCGAAGCCCACGTTTCATGAATGAATAAAACAAGAATGTGATGGAGGAACTCGACAGCTGTCCAGACGGGAGATGGTTTTGGAAAGAGTGTCATGCAGTGAGCATCGCGCTCAAACAGTCTGGAAAGACTATCCTGCAGATATTTTTGAGAATAAAAATAGTGACATCAAAAAGGAGAGCGATGGAGAGATCAGAAACAGCGCGAGTGCGGGGATGCTTCAAAAAGTGACGGCAGCACAAAGGTGAGAGCTGATTGGTGAGTCACTGGGAAGTGTATTCCTCTGGTTTAGCTAAGGAAAGGTAAGCGTTATATTTTTATATTTAAAATACATAAATAACATAAAGTTTCTTTATTACTGTATTTAACTTAAAGTAAAGAACGGGTGTTTTTTTCAAACTAGAGGCACGGCAGGGCAGCTCAGTCCCATGTTATGTACCGCCTTCAACATGTGGGAAGTCTTAGACGCTCCTTACTCTCTGACCGACCACATGTGCAGGAAGTGCTGTCAACTGAAGCTACATGAGCTCCGAATTTCAGAGCTGGAGCGGCAGCTGGAGGCACTGAAGCGCATCGGCAAGGCTAAGAGTTTGGTGGCTAGAACATTTGTAGGTATGGTGACCCCAAAGCAGACAGAGCTGGATTGGTAACCATCAGTCTGAAGAGATGTGTCAGACAGGTAGTCAGGAAATCGCGAGGGTGCATCTCGCTCGAGAACCGTATTTCTGTGTTGGAAAACGGTGAGAGTGACGGTTCGACTGGGGAGTGCAACCACGCTCATGGCACTGAGTGGCTCAGCTGCACAACGGGGAAGGAAAAAGAGTGGAAGAACAATAGGTGCAGGAGGGTCCATAATAAAGCGAACAGACAGCCGTTTCTTAGGCCATTGACATGACTCCAGGATGGTATGTTCCCTCCCTAGTGCCAGGATCAAGGATGTCACTGGCTGAAGGGCATTCTAAAGTGGGAGGGCAAACAGACGGTGATCGTGTTACATATTTGTACCAATGACATCGCTGCAAAGAGGGATGAGGACCTACAAAAAGAATTTAGGTATCCAGGAAGCTGAGTAAAAACAGGACCTCAAAGGTAGTGATCACTGGACTTCTTTCAATGCCACGCACTGGTGAGTATAGAAGTAGGGGATTAGTCCAAAAGAATGCGTGGCTGGTCAGATAGTGCAGGAGAGAGGGCTTTCCATTTATCGCATATTGGGACGGTTTCTGTGGGAAGTGGGACCTGTACAAGGCAGACAGGAAGCAGCTGAACTGCAATGGGACCAACATCCTTGCGGGGAGGTTTGCGGGTGTTGTTGGTGAGGGTTTAAACTAACTTGTCATGGGGATGGGATCCTGAGAGGTGGTTCAGTAGGGGGAGTTGCACAGCCAAAATAAGTAGTGAGAGCAAGTGACTCTTGAAGGCATAGAAATATAGGCCAGTTAAGGCAGAAGCAAGTCTGGCAAGGTTGGATGGTATTTATTTTAATGCAAGGAGTCTGACAAAAAAGGCAGATTTGAGGGCATAAGTTAACACATGGAAGTATGATGTCCTTGCTGCCGCAGAGACATGGCTGAGGGAGGGGCATGATTGGCAGCTCAAAATCCCAGGGTATAGGGTCTTCAGGCGAAACATGGAAGGGGGTATAAGAGCAGGGGGTTTCACAATATTGTTCAAGGAATCAGTGACAGCAGTAAGGAGGCTCATAGAATGCTCCTCAAATGAATCCATATGGATAGATCTTAAAAAACTAAAAAGGAGCAATCACATTGCTGGGAGTGTACTACAGGCCGCTAAACATTCATAGAGAAATGGAAGAGAAGATATCTAGGCAAATTATAGAGCAGTGTAAAAATAATAGGGTAGTAATAGTGGGAGATTTCAAAATCCCCAACTTTAACTGGGTTAGTCATAGTGTGGTAGATTTAGAGGGAGATGAATTCTTACACTGCACCTAGGAGAGCTTTTTAAGCCAGTACATCGAAGGTCCTACAAAGGAGGGGGCGGTCCTGCACTTAATTTTAGGAAATGAAGCCGGGCATGTGGACGAGGTATCTGTGGGGGACCGTTTTGCGCATACTGACCATAACTCCGTTAGATTAACGTTGTTATGGAAAAGTACAAGGGTGTGTCAGAAATCAGAGTTCTAAATTGAAGGAAGGTCAATTTTAAGAAGATCAGATATGATTTTACCAGAGTGGGCTGGGAGGAGCTTATTTTAGGTAAATCTGCTTCAGAGCAGTGTGTATCATTCAAGATGGAAATTGGGAGAGTGCAGGACCAGCATATTCCAGTAACAAAAAAGGGCAGGACCAATAAATCCAGGGAAACCTGGATCTCGAGGGATATACAGGATTGGATAAGGAGAAAATGAAAGGCTTATGGCAGTTAACGAGTGCTCAAAACAGCGGAAGCCGTAGAAGAGATTAGAGTGTATAGGGGGCAACTGAATAAGGAAGTTAGGAGAGCAAAAAGAGGGTATGAAAAATCATTGGCAGGAAAAATAAAGAAAAATACAAAGTTATTTTACAAGTTCATTAGGAGTAAGAGGTTAACTAGGGAAATAATAGAGCCCATTAAGGACCATTTTGGAAATGTGTGTGTGGAGCCGGAAAACGTAGGTCAGGTTCTAAATAAATGACTTGTATTGGTGTTCACAAGTGAGGGGGGTGATAGAAATCATGCAGAAGTGCTGTGAGATAATTATGTCAATTAGCACAGAAAGGGAAGAAGTTCTAAGCGGTTGACAGGCTTAAAATAATATGAATCTCCAGGACCAGATGAAATTGATCCCAGGCTTTGAGTGAGGCAAGCGAGGAGAGAACAGGGACTCTGGCAATAATTTTCAACACTTTTCTGACCACAGGAGAGTTGCCAGAGGAGCCAAAGTGGCACCGTTATTCAAGAAGGGAGGATGGGATATACAAGGGAACTAGAGGTCAGTCAGTCTAACAACAGTGGGTAAATTATTGGAAGTAATTCTGAGGGCGATAGTTTATCTACACCTGGAGAGGCAGGGAAAATCAAGGACAGTCAGTTTGGTTTGGTTAAGGAGATGTTATGCCTGAGTAATTTGATTGAATTTTACGAAGACGTGACCAGGTTTGTAGATTATGGCAATGCATTTGATGTAGTCTACTTGGACTTCAGCAAGGCTTTTGACATGGTCAGGAGACAGATAACGAAGGTAAGAGCCCGTAGGATCCAGGGCAATATGGCGAATTGGGCCCAGAATTGGCTGAGTGGCAGGAAGCACATGGTGATGGTCTACGGGGGGTATTTGTGACTGGATGACTGTGTCCAGTGGGGGTTCCACATGGGTCGGTGTTGGGTCCCGTGCTGTTTTTGGGATATATAAACGATTTAGATTTGAATGCAGGGGGGTTGATCAGTATGTTCGCGGATGGCACGAATATTGGTGGGGTGGTAAGTAGTAAGATTGATAGCCTTAGATTACAGGAGTATAGAGACAGGCTGATCAGATGGGCTGAACATTTTCAAATGTAATTTAATCCAGATAATGTTGAGGTGCTGGACTTGGGCAGGACAATCAAGACACGGGAATATGATGAATGTTAGGATCATGGGAAGCACCGTGGATCATAGGGATCATGGTTTGCATGTCCAGCAGTCTCTTCATGTAGTGGGGCAGGTAGATAAGGTGATTAAGAAAGCATATGGGATACCTGCCTTTATTAGACGAGGCATAGAATATAAGAGCAGGGAGGTTATGCTGAACTGTAGAAAACGCTGGTTAGGCCACATCAAGTGTATTGCGTGCAGTCTGGAATCCGCATTATAGGTAGGATGTGTTTACATCAGATTGTAGCGGACATTTACGAGGATGCTACCTGGCCTGGATATTTTTAGTTAGGAGGAGAGATTGAATAAACTGAGGTTAGTTTCGCTGGAGCAGAGGAGATTGACAGGGGACATTATTGACGTTTATAAAAATATGAGGGGCAGAGATAGCGGAGTCAGGATGTTACTTTTCCCGTTCGTGGAGGGACCAATAACGAGGGGGCATAGATTTAATGTAAGGGGCAGGAGGTTTAGAGGGAATATGAGGAAGAATTATTTCACCCAGAGGGTGGTGAGCATCTGGAACTCACTGCGTGAAAGGGTGTTCGGGGCAGAAAACTTTATAACATTTGAGAAGTATTTGGATGTGCACTTGTGATGCCCTGGCATACAAGGCTATGGACCTATTGCTGCAAAATGGGATTAGAATAGTTAGGTACTTATTTGACCGGCGCAGACTCGATGATCCGAGTTTTCTGTGCTGCAGGCCACTTTGATTCTATTAATCTATGTCTGAAATTCTAATAATAGAAAAAAAAATCTCGGGTTGTTCATCAGCAAATAAGAATCTGGTAACATGAAATTGCAGAAAATATTCTTTAAAAGGCTCAGCACAGTCATTCCTCTCAGAGCCATTTTCACGGTGCAATATTTACTTTTCAGTTTCTGGAAACAAATGGCCACAAACCGATCAAATGTGAAAGTCTCTGAACCACACACAACGTCCAGTGGCTGCATAAAGCAGGACAGCATGGATATGACACAGACGCATGTCCCACAGGAAATGAAACCATTCCCAATAACCAATCAGAATGCTTGTAAATAACAAGTATCAGTTTGCCTGAAGGCGCTGAAATTTTCCACTATGTTGCTGCCTGCAGTGCCGTATTGAAAGTATTGTATATGCAATAATAGACTGAAATGTATCTGATATGGTGGGAGACAATAGAGATTAAATGGCAATAACTATGTTACTTAAAGTGCTGAAATCGGCTGTTAATCATAATCCTGTCCCCCTGGATACTTGAACTGGTATAAAAACTTTGCAATCTCCAAAATACTTGTAATTTTGATGAAGAAGAAATAATTCAGTTCAACATGGTTTATAGAATTAATAGCCATATACAGTGAGACTTACCAGGGATGCCAAAAATAGCGAGGATGGGATAGTAACCCCCCTGAATCAGCTGAAGTGTCCGATAGATCCGGCTTTCCACTGACATCCGATCATAATATGTAGAAAGTTCATGAAGCGCCTCCAATGAACTCCTACTCGTTGTTGTAACATTCCGATTTATTGTCCTCAGATCCTGATCCATTGTTGTAACATTCCAATCCATTGCTCTCAGAATCTGATCCATTGTTGGAACTTTCCAATATACTGTTCTCAGACTCTGGTATCCTCTCTCCCTGTCTTATAACCGCGGGTCCTTGTTCCTCACGGAGCTGATGCCCCCGCTGACAATATGATGTAACGCAGTGTAGCGACTCCCTTTTTAACAACAGGGAGAAGCCCCCCTGTGAGTTATTTAGGATCTATGGAGACTGACATTAATTACAGCCACTGAACAAACAGGCTCATTTAACCCGTTCAGTCCAAATATACTTGCACCACACTAAATTGGAACAGTTAGCTGGTCCGTCCGTCCGTTTTTGCTGGACGTAATAGTGTAAAGAAAACAGTGTGAAGCAGAAAATCGGGCAAATGTAGGAAGTGTTTAGTAAAAATATCGGGTGGACATAAGCAAGTCGTTGAACGTGGCAGCGGAAGCCTTTTAGAGTATTAAAATAGCAATATATTTTTATTGATAAACAGAATCAGAGTTTACAAAACTAAGAAAATCAGACAGCATATGTGTAAATATTGGTGAAGCCTCAGCTGAAGTAATTGTGTCTAATTCTGGCGAGCGTTTTTCAGGAAGGATGTGAGGGCCATGGAGAGGGTGCAGAGAAATTTTACTGGAATTGGAACAGGGATGAGGATCTTGAATTATGTGGAGAGACTGGAGAAGCTGGGATTGTTTTCCTTCGAGCAGACCAGGCAAAGAGTACGTTTATTAGAGGCATTTAAAATCACGAATGTTTTTGACAGAGTAAATAACGTGTAACTGGTGATACTGGAAAATCAGTCAGTGACCAGCACAGGGAGTTTTAAAGTGTTTGAAAAAGAAGCATAGCGCGGTTGAAGAGCTGTTAGTGCAAAGAAATCTGAAATGTCCTCCTGACAGGCTGGCGAATGCAAATAAACATTTAACTGTGAAAATAGAATTGGATGAGCACAGGCAGTGGATATTTGCACAGCTAATGGAGGGGAGGAGAGGAGGGTTGATTAGATAGGTATGGCAGAGTCGAAACGTTCACGATGGGCCACATGGCGTCTTCCTCAAATGTATGATTCGATGGCTCTGTTCCATCAGAGGCCATAGGGAGCGAATGTCATGTTTACAGATGATTTTTTAACAGAATCATCGAAACAGAGGCTGGTCATAATTGTATGCTGATGGATGCAAGAGCGGAAACAGAGACACATACACCCTCTCAGGAAATAGTCTTAGGAGCTCCTCTCAGAAACTTCTCTCCGGAACCCCTCTGAGGAAGTTCCTCGTGTCATGCCGTACATAGAATACTTCTTAGTAAAATTACTCCTTCCAATGTGTATCACCTCACACTATTCAGGATTAATTTCCATCTGCCAATTAACTGCCCATCAGACCATCCCGTCTAGATCTTCCTGTAACACAAGGCACTCGACCTCACTGTTGAACACCCGGCCAATATTTGTGTCATCCGCACACTTACTAATGCTGCCCACCACATAGTCATCTATGCAGCCATCTATCCTCTCAGGAACTCCTCTCAGGAACCACTCTCAGGAAGTACTCTCAGGAACACCTCTCAGTAAAAAATCTCCATAACTCCTCTCAGGAACTCTTCTCAGGATATGCTCTCAGGAAACCCTCTCAGGAAGTTCACCCAGGAAATCCACTCAGGAATTGCTCTAAGGATCTCCTCACATGAACTCCACTCAGGAACTACTCTCAGGAACGCCTCTCACAAATCCAGCCCAGGATCTTTTCGAAGGATCCCCTGTCAGGAAACCATCTTAGCAATTTCTCTTAGGATCCGCTCTCAGGAACTTCCCTGTTAAACCTGTCTCTTGAAGCGCTCTCAGGGTCTCCTCTCAGGAAACCTCTCAGGAATTCCATTCAGTAACGCCACTCAGAAAGCCCCTTTAGGAACCCATCTCAGGGACGCCTCTCAAGAAACCCCCTCAGGAACCCTTCTCAGCAACTCGTTTCAGGAGCACATTTCACGAACTCCTCTCAGGAACCCCTCTCATGAACTCCTCAGAGGAGCCGACTCTCAGTAACTCCTCTCAGGAACTCCTCTCAGGAATGCCTCAGAGGAAACTTCGCATTAACTCCCCTCAGCAACTCGATTCAGGAACCCCTCTCAGGAACATCTCTCAAGAACCCCTCTCAGGAACTCTTCTTAGTAACACCACTCAGTAACTTCTCTAAGGAACCCCTCTCAGGAACCCCTATCAGGATCTCCTCTCATAAACGCCTGACAGGAACCCCTCTCAGCATCTCCTCTCAGGAACTCATCTCAGGAATCCCTCTCAAGTACTCCTCGCATTAACTCTTTTATGGAACCCCTCTCCAGAACTACCCTCAGTATATCCCTCCCAGGATCCCCTGTCAGGAACTGTTCTAAGGAAGCCCCCCACCCCACCCCCCAGGAACCCCTGTCAGGAACTCCTCTCAAGAACAACTCTCAGGAGCTCCTGTCAGGAAATCATCTCAGGGTCCCATCTCAGGATTTCTGTTCAGTAATTCCCCTCAGGAATCCCTCTCAGGAACTACTTTCAGGAACTCAACACAGGAACTCCTCTCAGGAACTCCTCTCAGGATCGCCCTCAGGAGTTCCTCTCACGTGATTCTCTATTGAATTCCTCTCAGTAACTACTCTCAGTTTCTCAGTTAGGCACACCTCTCAGGAACTTCTCTCAGGGCTCACTGTCAGGAATACCTCTCAGGAACTTCTCCATTGAACTCCTCTCAGGAACTCCTCTCAGGGATGCCTCTCAGTAACCCCTCACAGTTACAACATCTGTAACTCCTCTCATAACGCCTCTCAGGAACTTATTTCAGGGACTCCACACAGCAACGTCTCTCAGTAAACCCTCAGAGGAACCCCTCTCAGGTAGCCACTCTCAGTATCGCCTCAAAGGAACCCCTCTCAGTAACCCCTCTCAGTAATTGCTGACTGGAATTCCTATCAGGAGCCCCTGTCAGAAGCAACCCTCAGTAACTCCTCTCAGGAACAAATCTATGGAATTCCTCTCAGGAAATCCTCTCATGAACCCCTCTCAGCCACTCCTCTCAGGAAATCATCTCAGGAACTTCTCACAGGAACCCCACTCAGGAATGCCTTTCCGCATCTCCACTCATTAGCTCTTCTCAGGATCCCATCTCAGGATCGCCTCTCAGGACCTCTTCTCACTTACTCCTCTCAGGAGCTACTCTCAGGAAGCACTCTCATAAACTCCTCTCAGGCACTCCTCTCAGGAACCCTTCTCAGGATCTCCACTCAGGACCTTCACAGGAATTCCTCTCAGGAACACATGTCACGTAGACTGTCAGTAACTCCTCTCAGGAACCCCTCTCAGGATCCCCTCTAAGGAACCCATTCCTGGAATTCCTGTCAGTAAAACCCCTCAGAAAACCCTCCCAGAAACAACTCTTAGTAACTCCAATCAGGAACGCCTATCAGGAACTCCTCTCAGGAAACCCTCTCATGAACCCGAATCATGATCTCCTCTCAGTAACCCCTCTTATGATCTCTTCTCAAGAACCACTCTCATGAACTCCTCTCAGTACCTCCTCTGAAGAAAACCACTAAGGAACACCTCTCAGGATCCCCCCTCGTGAACCTCTCAGAAATTCCTCAAAGGGTCTCCTCTCAGGAACCATTCTCTGAACCTTATCAGGAACGCCTCACAGTAACCACTCTAAGTAACCCCTCTCATTAACTCCTATCAGGAACACCTCTCAGGAAAAAAAACCCTCAGTAACTCCCCTCGGGAAGGCATCACAGGAACTCCATTCAGGAACTCCTCTCAGGATCTCCTCTCAGGAACTCATCTCAAGAACTCCTCACAGGTAACATTCGCTGGAAAACCCTCTAAGGAACCACTCTCAGTAACTTCAATCAGTAATTCCTCTCAGTAACTCCTATCAAAAACCCGTCTCATAAACTCCCATCGGTAACTCCTCTCAGGAACTCCACATAGGAATAATCCCATGGAAATCCTCCCAGGAACTCCTCTGAGAAAACCATCTTAGTCTCTCATAACGCCTTTCAGGAACTCCTTTCAGGAACACCCCCAGTAACGTTTCGCAGTAAAGGCTCAGAGAAACAGCTCTCAGGAGCCACTCTCAGTATCCGCTCTAAGGTCGCCCTCTCAGGAACCCCTCCCAGTAATTGCTCCCTGGAACTCCTATCAGGAGCCCCTGTCAGAAACAATCCTCAGTAACTCCTCTCAGGAACAAATCTATGGAATTTCTCTCAGGAACTCGTCTCATCAACCCCTCTCAGTCACTCCTCTCAGGAACTCCTCTCAGGAACTTCTCACAGGAACCCCACTTAGGAACGCCTCTCAGTAACTCATCTCTGTAGCTCCCTCTGTAACTCCTCTCCAGAACTCCTCTCAGCAACTCCTCTCAGGCACACCTCTCAGGAACCCCGCTCAGGATGTCCCCACAGTAACAACACTCAGGAAACCCACTCATGAACACTTCTCAATAATTCCTCTCCGGAAACCCTGTCAGGAACTCCTGTCAGGATCTCCTCTCAGGATCCCCTCCAACGTCTCCTCTCAGGAACGCCTTACAGGATCTCCTCTCAGTAGCTCTTCCCAGGTACCCATTTCAGGATCTCCAATCAGGATCGCCTCTCAGGACCTCTTCTCACTTACTCCTCTCAGCAGTTCCCCTCAGGAAGCCCTCTCATGAAGTTTTCTCAGGCACATCTCTCTGGAACCCTTCAGAGGTTCTCCTCTCAGGAACCCTTCCCATGAATTCCAAGCAGGAACACATGTCTCAAACCCCTCTCAGTAATTCCTCTCAGGAACCCCTCACAGGAACCCCTGTAAGGAACCTATCTCAGGAACCACTCTCAGAAAAACCTCTCAGAAAACCTTCCTGGAAACAAACATTAGTAAATCCAATCAGGAACACCTCTCAGGAACTCCTCTCAGGCAAACCTCTCATGAAACTGAATCACGATCTCCGCTCAGGAACCCCTCTCAGGATCTCTTCTCAGAAGCCACTCTTATAAATTCCTCTCAGTACCTCCTTCAGGAACACAACTAAGGAACACATCTCAGGACCCCCCATCATGAACCCCGCTGAGGAATTCCTCTCTGGACCTCTTCTCAGTAACTCCTATCAGGTACTCCTATCAGGAACCTCTCTCAGTAACACCTCTTATGAAACCCTCTCCGAAATTCCTCAAAGGGACTCCGCTCAGGAACCACTCTCTGAACCCTATCAGGAACGTGTCTCAGTAATCACTCTATGTAACCCCTCTCATTAAATCATATCAGGAACACATCTCAGAAAAACCCCTCTGTAACTCCTCATGCGAACGCATCTCAGGAACTTCACTCAGGAACACCTCTCAGGAACTCATCTCAGGAACTCCTCACAGGAAAAGTTCGATGGAATACCCTCTCAGGAACTTCAATCAGTAATTCCTTTCAGTTACTCCTATCAAAAACCCGTCTCATAAACACCCATCAGTAACTCCTCTCAGGAACTCCTCTCAGGAACTCCACACAGGAATATCTCCCGGGAAAGCCTCCCAGAAAACTATTTTAGGCTCCCCTCTCCGGAACCCAATTCAGGAACTTCTCTCTGGAACAAATCTCAGGAATTCCTCAAAGGGCCCCTCTCAGGAACCCGCCTCTGAACTGCTCTCATGAACGCCTCTCAGTAACCCCTCAAAGGAAGCCATCTGATGAACTCCTCTAAGGAGTCATTCTCAGGGACCCCTCTCAGAATCTCCTCTCAATAACGTCACTCAGGAGCTACCTCTCAGGAGCTACCTCTCAGTTTCTACTTTCAGGAACCCCTCTCAGTATCTACTCGCAGGAACCCCTCTCAGGAATTCCTCTCAGTAAACTCATATCAGAAATCTCTCTCAGGAGCCCTCGTCTGCAACATGACTTAGGAGCCCCACTCAGCAACTCCTCACACGAAACACTTTCAATATCCCCTCTCAGGAACACCTCTCAGGAACCCCTCTGAGGAACTCCCAGCAGGAATCCTCCTCAGAAACTCCTCTCAGGAACACCTATCATGAACTCCTCTCAGTAACTCATCGCAGGAACCCTTCTCAGGAAGTCTCCTGAGGAGCTGCACTCAGGAACCACTCTCAAGAGCCACTCGTAGTAAATTCTCTCAGGAACCCCTCTGAGGAACAGCTCTCAGGGCCTCCTCTCAGGTACCCCTCTCAGGAACTCCACACAGGAAACGCACTAAGTAACCCTTCTCAGGAACCCCTCCCAGGACAGCTTTCAGGATATCCTCTCACGTACCACTCTCAGGAACTTTTCTCTGGAACACCTCTCAGGAACCCCTCTCAGGAACTCCTCTCAAAAACTCCTCTGAAGGACTCCTCTCAGGGACCCCTCTCAGGATCTCCTCTCAAGAAGTCCATTCAACAGCTTCTCTGAGGAATAACTCTCAGGAAACCCTCACAGGAGCTCCTCTCAGGAACTCCTCTCAGGAACTCCACACAGGAACCCCTCCTCCAGATATCCTCTCAGGATCATTCTCAGAAAATCCTCTCAGGTACTTCTCTATTGAACTCCTCTCAGGAACTCCTCTCAGGTTCTCATTTAGGCACACCTCTCAGGACCTACTCTCAGGAATTCCTCTCTGGAACTTCTCTATTGAACTCCTCTCAGGGACGCCTCTCAGTAACCCCTCACAGATACTGCCCTCTGTAACACCTCTCATAACGCGTCTCAGGAACTACATTCAGGAACTCCTCCCAGTAACGGCTCTCTGTAAATCCTCAGAGGCACACCTCTCAGGTGTCCCTCTCAGTATCCCCTCTAAGAAACCTCTCTCAGGACCCCCCTCGGTAACTCCTCTCTGTAACTCCTTTCAGGAGCCCCTGTCAGAAACAGCCCTCAGTAACTCCTCTCAGGAACATATCTCAGCAATTACTCACTGGAACCCCTCAAATGAAATCCACTCACGAAATCCTCTCAGCAACTCCTCTCATGAACCCCTCTCAGTCACTCCTCTCAGGAACTTTTCATACGAACCCCACTTAGGAACGCCTCTCAGGAACTTATCTCTGTAACTCCCTCTGTAACTCCCATCAGGAACTCCACTCAGCAACTCCTCTCATCAACTCCTCTCAGGAACCCGTCTCTGATCGTCTTCTCAGAAGCAGCACTCAGGAACCAGTCTCAGGAACCCCCCTACGTTACCCCTTCAGGAAATCCTCTTTGGTACTCCTCTCAGGAACAACTCTCAGGAACACCTCTCAGGTACTCCTCTCAGGAACTCCTCCCAGGAACTCCTCTCAGGAACTCCTCTCAGGAACTCCTCTCAGGAACCCATCTCAGAAACTCATCTCAGGAACCCCTCTCAGAAACTCCTCTCAGGAACTCCTCTCAGGTTCTGCAAACAGTAACTTATCTCAAGAACCCCACTCAGGAACTCCTCTCAGAACTCCTCTCAGGAACTCCAGTCAGGAACTCTTCTCAGGAACTCCTCTCAGGAACTCCTCGTTGGAACCTCTCTCGGTAGCCCCACTCAGAAACCCCTCACAGTGCCTCCGCTCAGCAAACCCTCACAGGAAGTCCTCTCAGCAACTCCTGTCAGTTGCTCCTGTCAGGAACCCTCTCTCAGGACCTTCTTTCAAGTTCCCCCCTTAGTAACTACTCTCAGGAATTCCTATCAATAATTCCTCTCAGTGAATCCACTCAGGAACACCTCTCAGGAACTACTCGCAGTAACCCGTCTCAGGAACTCCTCTCAGTAACTCCTCTCAGCGAACCCTCTCAGCATCTCCTCTCAGGAAACACTCGCAAGACCATATTCAGAAACATCACTTAGGAGCCCCTCTCATTAATTCCTCACCCGAACCCCTCTCAATATCCCCTCACAGGAACTCCTCTCAGGAACCCCTCTGAGGTAAACCCATCATGAAGACCCCTCAGGAACTCCTCACAGGAACACCTCTCAGGAACTCCTCTTTGTAACTCCTCGCAGGAACCCTTCTCGGGAAGTCCGCACAGGAGCACCTCTCAGGAACCCCTCTCAGGAAGTCCGCTCAGGAGCACCTCTCAGGAATGACTCTCAAGAATCCCTCTAAATAACTCCTCTCAAGGAACCCTCTCAGGAACACATATCAGGGTCTCCTCTTAGGTACACCTCTCCGGAGCTCCTCTCATCAACCACCCTATGGATCTCCTCTCAGAGCTCCGCTCAACAGCACCTATGGTGAATAACCCACAGCAAATCATCACAGGAACTCCTCGCAGGAACAACTCTCAGGGACTCCACACAGGAACCCCTTTCAGGAACTCCTATCAGGATCTGATTTAGGCTCACCTATCAGGTACTCCTCTCAGGATCCACTCACAGGAATACCCCTCAGAAACTTCTGTATTGAAGTACTCTCAGAAACCGCTACCAGGGACGTCTCTCAGTGACCCCTCACAGTTACTACCCTCTGTAACTCCTCTCAAAACGCCTCTCAAAAATTACTTTCAGGAACTCCCCCCAGTAAAGTCTCTCAGTAAACCCCCAGAGGAACACCTCTCAGGTGTCCCTCTCAGAATCCCCTCTAAGGAACACATCTCAGGAACGCCTCTCATTAACTGCTCTCATGAACGCTGAACAGGAACCCCTGTCAGAAACAACCCTCAGTAACTCCTCTCAAGAACACATCTCAGGAATTCCTCTCAGGAACCGCTCACATGAAATCTCCTCTCACGAACTGCTCTCTGGAACTCCTCTCATGAAACCCTCTCAGTTACTCCTCTCAGAAACTCCTCTCAGGAACTTCCCATAGGAAGCCCATTTAGGAACGTCTCTCAGAAACTCATCTCTGTAACTCCCTCTGTAACTCCTCCCAGTAATTCCTCTCAGGAACCCCGCTCAGGAAGTCCCCACAGGAACTACACAAGGAAACCCTCTCAGGAACAGTTCACAATAATACCTCTCAGGAAACCCTCTCTGGATCTCCTCTCCGATACCCCTCTCAGGAACCGCATTCAGAAAATCCTCTCAGGAACTCAATACATAACTCCTCTCATGAACTCCTCTCAGGAACTCCTCTCAGGAACTCCTCTCAGGAACTCCTCTCAGATACCCCTCTCAGGAACCGCATTCAGAAAATCCTCTCAGGAACTCAATACATAACTTCTCTCAGGAACTCCTCTCAGGAACTCCTCTAGGAACTCCTCTCAGGAACAATTCTCAGGAACAGTTCTCAGGAAGTCCTCTCAGGAACCGCTCTCAGGAACTGCACTCATGATCCGCAAACAGTAACTTCTCTCAGGAACCCCGCTCAGGAACTCCTCTCAGGAACACGTCTTTGGAACCTCGCTCAGGAATCCCAATCTGGAATCCCCCACAGGGCATCCTCTCAGCTATCCAACACAGGATCTCCTCTCAGCAACTCTTCTCAGGGGCTCCTCTCAGGAATTCATATCAAGGACTCCTCTCTGTAAATCCTCTCAGGAATCCCTCTCAGGAACTACTCGCAGGAACGCCTGTCAGGAAACACTCTCAGGAACACGTTCCACTATCTCCTCTCAGAAATCCCTCTCAGCAGCCCTCCTCGGAGATATGACTTAGGAGCAGCACTCATTGACTCTTCACACGGGCCCCTCTCAATATCGCCTCTCAGGAACTCCTCTCATGGAACCCCTCTGAGTTACTCCCATCAGGATTCCTCCTCAGGAACTCCTCTCAGGAACACCTCTCAGAAACTACTCTTAGTAACTCCTCCCTGGAACCCCTCTCAGGAATTCCTCTCAGGAGCTCCTCTCAGGAACCACTCTCAAGAACCCCTCTAAGTAACGCCTCTCAGGAACCCCTCTCAGAAAACCTTTCAAGACCCCCTCTCTGGAACTCCTCTCAGGAATAGCGCTCAGTAACTCCTCTCAGGAACCCCTCTCAGGACTGCTTTAAGCATATCATCTGACGTACCACTCTCAGGAACGTCTCTCAGGAACACCTCTCAGGAGCATTCCTCAGGAACTCCTTTCAAGAACACCTCTCAGGAACACCGCTCAGGAACTCCTCACTGGAACTCCTCTCAGGAACACTTCTCAGGAAGTCCTCTCAGGATCTGCAAACAGTAACTTCTCTCAAGAACCCCTCTTAGGAACACGGCTCAGGAACTCCTCTCAAGACCTCCTCTTTGGAACCCCTCTCAGGATTCCTAATCTGGAATCCTCCACAGGGCCTGCTCTCAGCTATCCATCGCAGCAAGTCCTCTCAGCAACTCCTCTCAGTTGCTTCTCTCAGAAATTCTTCTCAGGAACTCCTCTCAGGATTTGTAAACAGTAACTTATCTCAAGAACCCCAATTCAGGAAATACTCTCAGGAATTCTTCTCGGGAACTCCTGCCAGGAAGTCCTCTCAGGAACTCCTCTTTGGAGCCTCTCTCAGTAACGCCACTCAGGAACCCCTCAAAGGGCCTCCTCCTCTTAGCAACTCCTCTCAGTTGCACCTTAGTATCTCCTCTCAGTTGCGCCTCTCAGGAACCCCCTCTCAGGGTCTCCTCTCAAGATCCCCCCTTAGTAAATACACTCAGGAATTTCTATCAATAACTCGTCTCAGTAAATCCACTCAGGAACCCCTCTCAGGAACTACTCGCAGTAACCCGTCTCAGGAACTCCTCTCAGTAACTCCTCTCAGCAAACCCTCTCAGCATCTCCTCTCAGAAAACTCTCGCAAGACCATCCTCGGAAACATCACTTAGGAGCCCCTCTCATTAATTCCTCACCCGAACCCCTCTCAATATCCCCTCACAGGATCTCTTCTCAGGAACACCTCTGAGGTAAACCCATCATGGAGCTTCCTCAGGAACTCCTCACAGGAACACCTCTCAGCAACTCCTCTAAGTAACTCCTCACTGGATCCCCTCTCAGGAACACATCTCAGGGTCCGCTCTCAGGTACCCCTCTCAGGAAGTCCTCACAGGAAATGCGCTCAGTAACTCCGCTCAGGTACCCCTCTCAGGAATTCCCCTCAGGAACTCCTTTCATGAACCCCTCTCAGAAACACCACGCAGGAACTCCTCTCTTGAACTCCTCTCAGGAACAGCGCTCAGTATCTCCTCTCAGGACTGCTTTAAGGATATCATCTCACGTACCACTCTCAGGAACTTCTCTCAGGAACACCTCTCAGGAGTTCCCCTCAGGAACTCCTTTCAAGAACCCCTGTCAGAAACACCGCTCAGGAATTCCTCTCAGGAACTGCTCTCAGGAACACTTCTCAGGAAGTCCTCTCAGGAACCCCTCTCTGAAACTCCTCTCAGGAACTCCTCTCACGGTTCGCAAACAGTAACATCTCTCAAGAACCCCTCTCAGTAACACGGCTCAGGACTCCTCTCAGGAGCTTCTCTTTGGAACCCCTCTCAGGAATCCCAATCTGGAATCCCTCACAGGGCCTCCTATCAGCTATCCATCACAGGATCTCCATCAGCAACTCCTCTCAGTTACTCCTCTCAGCAACTCATATCCAGGACTCCTCACAGTAAATCCTCTCAGGAACCCCTCTCAGGAACAACTCGCAGGAACCCTTCTCAGGTAACAATCTCAGGAACCCCTCTCAGGAAACACTCTCAGAAACACCTCACAGTATCTCCTCTCAGAAATTCCTCTCAGGAGCCCTCCTCGGAAACATGACTTAGGAGCACCACTCAGTGACTCCTCAGGCGGACCCCTCTCAATATCACTTCTCAGGAACTCCTCTCAGGAACCCATCTGAGTGACTCCCATCAGGATTCCTCCTCAGGAAGTCCACTCAGGATCCCTCACAGGAATTCCTCCCAGGTACTTCTCTATTGAACTACTCTCAGGAACTCATCTCAGGTTCTCATTTAGGCACACCTCTCAGGAACTCCTCTCAGGACCCACTCTCAGGAATTCCCCTCAGGATCTTCTTTATTGAGCTCCTCTCAGGAACCGCTCCCAGGGACGTCTCTCAGTGACCACTCACAGTTACTACCCTCTATAACTCCTCTCAAAACGCCTCTCAGGAACTACTTTCAGGAACTCCCCCCAGTAAAGTCACTCAGTAAACCCTCAGAGGAACACCTCTCAGGAACCACGCTCAGGAAGTCCCCATAGTAACTATACTCAGATACCCCAATCAGGAACACTTCTCAATAATTGCTCTCAGGAACCCCTCTTAGGATCACCTCTCAGGATGTCCCCTCAACAGCTTCTCTGAGGAATAACACTCAGGAAGCACTACCAGGAACTCCTCTCAGGAACACCTCGCAGGTTCTCATTTAGGCACACGTTGCAGGAACCCCTCTCAGGACCCACCCTCAGGAATTCCTCTCAGGAACTTCACCATTGAACTCCACTCAGGAACCGCTCTCAGGGTCGACTCTCAGTAACCCCTCACAGTTACTTCCCTCTATAACTCATGTCATAACGCCTCTCAGGATCAACTTTCATGCACTCCCCCCAGTAAATTCTCTCAGTAAACCCTCAGAAAAAAACACCTCTCAGGAGCCCTTCTCAGTATCCCCTCTAAGGAACCCCTCTCAGGAACCACTCTCAGCAACTGCTCTCTGGAACTAAGATCAGCAGCCCCTGTAAGAAACAACCCTCAGTAACTCCACTCAGGAACGCAGCTCACGAATTCCTCTCAGGAACCACTCACATGAAATCTACTCTCACGATCTCCTCTCACGAAATCCTCTCAAGAACTCCTACCATGAACCCATCTCAGTCACTCCTCTCAGGAACACCTGTCAGGAATTTCCCATAGGAACTCCACTTAGGAAGGCCTCTCAGTAATTCATCTCTGTAACTCCCTCTGTAACTCCTCTCAGGAACTCGTCTCAGCAACTCCTCTCTGAAACTCCTCTCAGGAACCCCGCTCAGGATGTCCCCACATTAACTACAGTCAGGACACCCTCTCAGGAACACCTCTCTGGAACTTATCTCAGGAACTCCTCTCAGCAACCACACTCAGAAACTCCTCTCAGGAACTTCTCTCAGGAACTCCTTGCAGGAACTCCTCTCAGGAATCCCGGTCAGGAAGTCCCCACAGTAAGTACACTCAGGAAACCCTCTCAGGAAAACTTCTCAATTTTTCCTCTGAGGAAATCATCTTAGGAATACCTCTCAAGATCTATTCTCAGGAACTCCTCTCAGGAACCACACTCAGAAACTCCATCCAGGAACTCCTCTCAAGAATTCCTCTCAAGAACACCTCTCAGGAACTCCTCTCGGGAGTCACACTCAGAATCTCCTCTGCGGAACTCCGGCTAGGAGCCTCTCTCTGGTTTCTTCTTAGCAACCACTCTCAGGAACTCCTCTCAGAATCTCCGATCTGCAGTTCCCCTCAGGAACCCCTCTCAGGATCTCCTCTCAGGAACCTCTCTCAGGAACTCACTAAGATTCTCTGGAACTCCTCTCAGGAACCACACTCACTAACTCCTCTCAGAAACCCCTCTCAGGAACCATCTCAGGAATTCCTCTCAGGAACTACTCTATTGAACTCCCGTCAGGAACTCCTCTCAGGATCTCATTTGGGCGCTCCTCTCAGGAACTCCTCTCAGGTTCTCATTTAAGCACTCCTCTCAAGAACTCCTCTCAAGAACACATCTCAGTAACTCCTCTCGTGACCCACTCTCCTGAATTCCTCTCAGGATCTTCTCTATTGAGCTCATCTCAGGAACCCCTCTCTGCCATCCCTCTCAGTCACTCCTCTCAGGGACCCCTCTCATTAACACCTCACAGGGCACCTCTCAGGAACTCCTCTCAGGAACCCCACTCAGGAAAGCGTCTCAGTAACTCACACCTGTAACTCCCTCTTTAACTCCTCTCCAGAACTCCATTCAGCAACTCCTCTCTGTAACTCCTCTCCGTAACCCCTCTCAAGAAGTCCTCCCAGTAATTGCTCTCTGGAACACCTCTCAGGAACACCTCTCAGGATTTCCTCTCAGGTACCCCTCCAAGGAACTTCTCACAGGAAAAGGCTCTCAGGAACACCACACAGGAAAAGCATTCAGAAACTCCTCTCAGGAACCCGTCTCAGGAGCCCCTCTCAGGGTCTCCTCTGAAAAGAATTTATAATAATCATTGAATATCTGAATTTCTGGTTTCGCTATGACCATATTCCCTACCTAGTAAATAAGGAAAATATACATTCTTCAAAAAAGCAATTTTATACACAAAATCATATCAAATGTAAATTTAACTATTTGCAGCGATATTCAAATATTTAATACAAATGTTCGATAAAATGTTATATCATCTGTCACATCGTTACAATAGTTTTCTTACCAACTTAATAATCGAGAGCGCCTAACTACGTCCTAACTAACTGACTTAATATCTTGTCAGTTTGGGAATTGTATGTCGTTCAAATGTAAAAGGAACATGCTGGTATCGATGCAAATAACAGACATTGAGATTGCATAATGCAATACCAGTGAGACTAGGTTTGTTGTTCGCTTGTTTATTTTAAATGTCCAGTTTGTTGGTTCACTGATGCCGTTTTAATCTGTCACACACAGTGAAGTTCATCGCTTATATCAAACTGCATCTATGGGATTCCCAAAGACACAGTCAAAAAGTAGCAAAGTAATTTAGTGAGGACAAATGTCTTAGTCGTTAAATGTCTGGGATGTGATTCTCGTCCCACAGACAAAGTGCTTGATTTTTCAAAGCCTTTCAAATCAAGTGGCATCAAAATTCTAGAAAGGGAAAAAAAAATAACATAGCTCTCTGTATCACTGCGCTGCCTTGTAGGCATCAATTAAGGATGTAAAATAAGGCGCCCCCATCATTGAGGTTGGGGAGATTTGCAAACAATATGTAAAGCTGTCCATTGTCCACTGTCCTTTCCTGTTGTGTGAAGGTGCATCTTGCCCAATGTATTTGCCTGTTGATTAAATCTATCCCTGTTCCAATGCAGTTTCCCATTTGTAAAACTGTCATCTGTCCAACGTATTGTCCTGTTCCGTAAACCTGTCCCATGCACAATGTGTTAACCTGTTCTGTAAAGCTGTCCCATGCACAATGTATTGCCCTATTCTGTAAAGCTGTCACATGCACAATGTATTGTCCTATTCTGTAAAGCTGACCCATGCACAATGTATTGTCCTGTTCTGTAAAGCTGTCCCATGCACAATGTATTTTCCTGTTCTGTAAAGCTGTCCCATGCATACTGTATTGTCCTGTTCTGTAAAGCTGTCCCATGCGCAATATGTTTTCCTATTCTGGAAAGATGTTCCTTCCGGTGAATTTTCCTGTTGTGTAAAGGTGTACCTTGTCCAATGTATTTTCCTGTCACGTAAAGCTTGCCCATGTCCAGTGATTTATTTCCCTGTTGTTTAAATCTGTGCCTTGTCTAGTGTTTTTTTTTTTCCCTGCTGTGAAAAGCTGTCCCTTGTCCAATGTATTTCCCTGTTGTGTAAACCTGTCGCTTGTCCAATGTATGTTGCTGTCGTTAAAGTTGTCCCTTGTTAAATTAATTTTCCTATTGTGTAATAAATTCCCTTGTCCAGTGCATTTTCCTGCCGTGTAAAGCTGTCACTTCTCTTGTGTATTTTAGAGTTATTTAAAGCTCTCCCTTGTCAAATGTATATTCCTGTTGTGTAATGCTCTCCATTTTCCAAAGTATTTTCATGTTGAGTAAACATGACCTTTTCCAGTGTATTTTCATGTTGTGGAAAGGTCTCCCTTGTCCAGTGTATTCTCCTTTTATGTAAATATGTCCCTTGTCCAGAGTATTTTCCTGTTGTGCAAAGCTGTCCCTTGTCCAGTGTATTTACCCGACATGTTAAGTTTGCCCATTTCTAATGTATCTCCCTGCTGTGTAATGCTCCCCTTGTCCAATGCATTTCCCTGTTAACTAACGCTGTCTCTTGTGCAGTGTAATTTCCTGTTGTGTAAAGCGGTTCCTTGTCCAATATATTTTTCAGTCGTTTAAAACTTCCCCTTCTTCAAAGTATTTTCATGTTGAGTAAAACTGCCCTTTCCCAGTGTATGTTCATGTTGTGAAAAGATGTCCCTTGTCCATTGTAATTTTCCTGCTCTGGAATGGTGTCCCTTGTCCAGCGTATTCTCATGTTGTGTAAATATTTCCCTTGCCCAATGTATTTTCCTGCTGTGGAAAGACTTCCCTTGTCCAGTGTATTTTCCTGTTGTGTAAAATTGTCCCTTCTCCAGTGTCTTCTCCGTTTTACATAAATCTGTCCCTTGTCCAGTGTATTTTCCTTTTGTGTAAAGTTGTCCCTTGTCCAGTGTACGCTCCTGTTGCATAAATCTGTCCCTTGTCCAGTTTATTGTCCTGCTATGGAAAGGTCTCCCTGGCTCATTGTATTCTCCTGTTGTGTAAATCTGTCCCTTGCCCAGTGTATTTTCCCTTTTTTAAAATATGTCTCTTGTCCAATGTATTTTCCTGTTCTTTAAATTTATCCCCTGCACAATGTATTTTCCTGTTGTGTAAAGATGTTCCTTGTCCAGTGAAGACTCAGGCTACATTTAACCGGGTTTCTTCAAGCATATGCAAGGGAGCTGCAACCATTCCTGAAAATTACCCAGCTCCCAGATTGATTACATTTCATTACTTTTGTACATTTTCATATCACAATACATTTGAGTACTTTTAAATACAGCCAATCGGTAACCGACACACTGGTACCATGTTGAAACTATCCTACTGAGTACATACAAATGTGTTTTTGCTAATCAATTGTTCTAAAGGCAGGTTACATAATTAAATTAAAAAAATAAATAAAACACGTACACAAAGATCTGGGGTCTCATAACTCAGGACTGTTTGTGTTTCAGCAAAGACCTCTCTTTTCTTTTTACCTCCTCCCAAATCTAATCTAAACCAGCTGTCCCGTCCCTCCCTGACAGAGGAGTATAGCTAATCTAACTTTGTGTTATGTTTATCTCCACTCCAGTTCTCAAGGCATGAACGCACCATTGCACCACGTGAATTGTTCTGCCTGTGACTGGACATTAGCCCGTCTCTTGAAACTGTGTAAATCACACAAACTCAAGGCGCCTTTGTGTACAATATCCATATGTTTTCCCTCAGCTGTCAATAGCTTTAGCCTCAATAGCTGTCCGGAGATTTTAAGTGTTTTTCAGTAAATTCTTACAGTGTTCTCTTTTAGCATTTTGAATTGCTGCCACTAATAAGCCCAAGCTGGTCACACACTAAAGTTGAGAATTTCTCTTCTTGCCCTTAGAGAGGCCAGTCGTCCAGGCCACCAGAGGAATCCTACACCACCTGGTTGTATAACCTTACATTCCCTTTTCCTTTACACCCCCCCATCCCCTTGAATTAGGCATAGGTCGGGGGACTGATGTTTACCTTTCGTTTGTTGCTGCCTGTGCCTGGAAAGTCCCTTTTCAGGCTTTGGTTTGGTAACAATAGAGTCCGAAAGCGCATAAGAGCATAATTCATGTGGCTATCGCCAAACCCATTCTAACAATCCCCCACCAATTAATCAATCTTCCGGCCGTAGCATAGGAAGTAGTTGATGGCATGAATCTCCCTGCAGATCGGTGGCTAAATTCACGTGCACACGCCCTCTCGCGATTTGCTCCCGAAAAGCTTCGACATATGCTTGGCCAATCCTTGTTGCTTCCTGCAGGGCTAGGCGTGTTATTCTGATAGGAGTTTGATCAATAAACAAGCTGTCATCCCACCAAAGGGTAAACAAATACCCTGTGGTCCTGTCCGGCTCATGGAGGTCACCCATGGTAAATGCGTCGGTCACCTGTAGGCAGAAACTCGAGTTGCTAGCACAATGAAAACCACCATAAAGGAAATCAGCCCCGCTGATCCTGAAGCACCATTGAGTTGAGGATGCCTGAATTGCATTAAATGCTTCCTGAATCGGCAAAGCAGTGAATGTAACTTTGCTTGTGTTTGTAAATACCTCCAGCATTAGGCAAGAGCGCACAATGTAATTTCCTGATTCTGAACAACAATCTCTAGACATCATCGGTGCCATGTTTTTTACATAGGATCTGTATCCACGTAGCCCTACACGGAATAGCGCCCCCTACCTTTATCTACTCCTAGGGACTCAAACCAACAGCTGTTTAGGAAAGCCCCGTTTGGATGATGTTCTTACGGAATGGCCATGATAAATTTTATAACTCCATCCTCTCCTCCACCTTGAGGTTGCGTAATTACCAATTCCTGCCTCCCCTTGCGTAAATTTCTGAGTTTAATTGGTAAACTGACTCGAACATCTGTTGGAGAAATTTTCTGAACTTGATATCCTCAATGTCCGACATTACCCCACTAATTCAATCACGCGCTAGCATATCACATGATTTCCCTGTGGCTTGTGATTGGCCTGTGTCTATTATTCCATCTGCAGCCTGCCTATGAATCCATAGCAGACCCTCTCCTTGTAGCTCTACTGATGTCAGGGCATATCCTGTCCTGTGCACAATGTAGTGCAGACCTCGACCGCTCTCAGCCGCCACCCAGGAGGCATAATCAGTTAAGGTATAGACCCTGTCAGAATTAAGTATGCAACTGGCACTCACAACGAGCCCTCCCATGTCTCCTAGTATTCTTCATTTTAACCTAATCTGTGCTTTTGCTCTAATTCCTAGAACGATCCGAAAATTATAGACATTGACTATCTTCTTGAATTGGGGTCTAGCCCATTTGTCGGAACCCTGGTGGCTGTGACAAGTGGTATGTAACACTGAAAGGAGACCTGAAGCTTTGTATGTCACTTCCAGAGAGACCACAGTTGCATCATGTAATCGTGCTTTTGATTTTCCCATTCTGACTACCCCATCCCGGGGTGGCGAGTGGTCACTTACTTTATCTGGACATTCGTTTGATCTTTGATAGCAACACATAGTCAAATTGTAACATCGAAAGTCACTTTATACATTTTTTTTAATAACATACATAGAAGATTTTTGGCAATACCGTCCGTCCAGCCCCCGCTCCCATTGAAATTGGGGATGGTCCGTCCTGCTGGCGATCAAATGAACATTTGGCCCCACTAGCTTAAAGGGAGCACCATGACGCATGTACCCCCAGAGGCCTATTCCCATAACCTTATCATATTTGCCCCTTATATCGATATGACCCCTTAAGTATTTTAGGGCCATAAGGATTAGATCCTCTGTCGTTTGACAATACACTCATAAAGCAGAGTAGGCGCAATACATCCAGCCATTCTCCCTAAGATCTGTTACACCCAGGAGGAAGCTATTTCCCAAATCACATCCGGGTTCCAGAGCCGAACAGGACCCCGGGCATAATAAGTTCCACTTTCACCGCCTCCTCCAGTGAGTGTCCTTGTACCTTCACGGTCTGAGTCTGGTGACTATTGGGAGTCACCATATCCGATATCCAAGTGTTTGATTTATTTATCCATTCTCCTGTTACCCCTTTCTGTAATTGCACATGTTGTCCGGGGTGAAGGCAAGTGTTGGTGCCTCCCATACCAGGGCTGACACTCCCATATTCGTGATCACTAAGCTGCGAAAACATTAACATTGGTTCCCCTTGCCCGGGTCATCATTAGTTCGTTCGTTAAGTTTTAATTGAGACTAATGTTTCCATTTGCTTCCCGTTTCCGTATCAACGAGTGCGCAAGCATCACCTGTCATAATTGCCTCGTATGGTCCTTGCCATCTGGGTGCGAAGCCCGTTCATTCTGCGTTCACCTTGACAATTACACTCGTTCCTACCTGAGGGGTTTGCTGCTGATCTTTACACTTATCTGCCTCTCTGTCCCTAAGCATTTGTCTGCCTCTAACTTCTTTTCTTACTTCATGCAATTACTTACTAAATTCCGATGTGTCTGCATCTCCCTCCAATCCATTCAGATTCCCTGAAGATGCTTGGCGAAGTGAAAGGAAAACTTTATTGATGACCATCATAGGTCCAAGTGTGGACTAACCGTGGAATGTTGAAACCAGAGCAGTGAACAGTATTCTTAGCGTGGTCTACCCGAAGGATACGTAGACTTTATCTGGGCACTGTGATCCAAGTGAAGTCTAAGCAAGTGATATGTAGGCCCTGACTGTGCACGGCTAAAATGGAAACAACTTGTATCGCGCTTTCAACGCCTCTAAAAAAACCCGGGGGACTCACCAGGAGCATAATGACAAATAATTTATACAGAGCAAAATATTCAGATGGAGGGAATGCAGGATAATATGTCCCCGGTCCCTGAAGGCACGGCCGCTACTAAGGGATCTATTGAAAACAGGACATGCGGAGTCAGCCAGACTTGAGTAGCCTAATCAACTCGTAGGGTGGCAGACTAGAGGAAATCATTGACAGTGATTATCATGCGTGTTGGAAACATGGTACAGAATGAATATGATAAACCACGAAGAGATTGTGGATAATATACTTGAGTGGACTGCGGGCAGACCGTTGGATGATATCGATGGATACTGAACAAATACACTATAAATAAAATGCCTTAAATTCTTTTTTAATTGGTCCAAAAGAGAAATTGACAGGTTTACATTTGGAAAGGGTTTTAATGGTTATGGAAACAAATTGGGGTGATGGCTTTCTGCGCATACCAGCCAGGTGTCAATTGAGCGGAGATACAGGCTTGAGGCGCTGAATGGACACCTCCTTTTCCATTCAATATTGATCTATAGCGGCTACTGTGAAATATACTCCCCTCCCATAGTGTAAGGATTGTCGTTATACAGCGGCTCAACCAGGGCCAGGAATCCAAGTACCAAAAATTGAGCTTTCCACATCTCTTGCGCTCCTTAGCGTCACAATGAGATAACTGGAGTACGGATGCTCTTTATAGCAACGGAGCCACTATTCTGTAGTTAATAGTAACTTGCGCATCATGACGATTTTCTCCACTTTGAGCATTTTGAAGATGCCGTCTCCCAAGTTGGATATTAGTTACTCAACAGCGAGACAGGTCTGTGTAATGATTGAACTGGTGAAAGTTTGACATAATTCCTAACGGTGTTTAAAGGAAGAGCCAATCTGCACAGAAGAAAGCAATTTGTCCCCTTAAAACTCCGATGGATCTATGAAAGAGCTACCGAATCCTGCCCACTCGATCATTTCACGTTCCCCATTGCTCTGCCATTGTTCTATTTTCCCATTCAATTATGCCCACAGCCCCTCAATTGTCATTCGCCATCGTAGCTTCCAGCGTTCTCCTTTCAGAAAGCACCTTACAGGTCACATGGACAGGCTGAGTAAAAATACGTTTTCCAGATCTTCCATCGGGTTCCACTGCTAATTATCTTGGATGTGTTTTTCCCGATCACCCAAAATCCCACCCTGGCTGCCAATAATGGTAGAAGAAATGTAAATTACTCCGTGAGGCGCTGGGACCGATATTGATGAGTTGAGCAGTACCCGCAAAACAGGTTAACTGGTGATTAACTCGCTGATGAGATTTGGAGCGTGAAGCAATGACCACCCCTCAGTAGTACCTCAGTGGCTGTTCCAAGCTTTGGGGCAGCCCGAGCTGGTGAATACTGTGCAGCGATTTATGCATTTCACTTGTTCATTGTGTATATTTCCCATCATCTCTCTCTCTCTCCCTCTCTTTGTCGTTGTCCCTTTCCCCCCTTATCCCATTCTAGCTCAGTCTCTCTGCGTCTCTCTCAGTGCTTCCTCTCTCACTCTGCATCTCCCCCTCTGTGCTCTCTCCCTCTTCCTTCGTTTACTCTCTGGCTCTCTTTCTCTCGATGATTTTCTCTTTCTCTATCACGCTGCGTTCGTCTGTTCCACCCTTTATTTTATTCGCCACCGTCCATCTCATCCTCCATCTTCCTTTCATGCTGAATCTCAGTGTAATTCTAACCTGGACTAACAATTAGCCCGGATAGGTAAACATAGCTAAATATAAGACGTTTTCTGTGTGTTATATATTTGCCTCTGAAACGGAACTGCGCTTTAGCCAGTCGCTATCCTGTCTGACACCGTTCAGCAAGGTCCGGGGAACGAGCTACCCCTGAATATAAAGCAGCAGCTCACTCTCTGTCTGTGGGGGAAAAACACAAGCTTTCAACTACTGGCTGTCAAAATACCATAATTTAATGTATGTATTACATGTACATGCTCTCTGATCGGAATATATAGAGACAGTTAAATATGCAAACTCAAAGCTGTGATCACTTAACCGAGGCTATGGATGTTTCGTCATTAATGGGACCTGAGCGAGGCTGGATAGGCCCACATATGTTATTGTCCATCACTATTAGCCCTTGATAATCTGTTACATCCGCCTTCCTGAACCATTGGAGTCCATATGATTTAGATACACCCGCAGTGCTGTTGACGAATTTGCAGTGAGGCGCCTGTAAAATTTCCCTGCTGGCGTTTCCTCGCACTGTGTTCAGCGTCCGGAACTGTTTTATTTATCGAGTCTCTGCCACTCTAACTAGGCCCAGTGAGTTATTCACCATTCTCTGAGTTCACGCAGAGAAACACCTTCCTCCACCCCACAAGCCCCTATGTGCACTCCGCCCCACAAACCCACTCCCCAACACACCGCACCCAAATACACACTAGCGCACCATTTCATCCTGAAACTCTTCCCCATTTCGTCACCAAACCGCACCGTTTTACATATCCGCTTCCCAGGGCCTCGATCCTAATGGTCTCACACTGCCTTCCCGCTGCATGGACTAGAAGGGCTGAATTGATTTTTGTGCCGTTTGACTCTATAAATCTACCTAAATCGTGTATTTTAATGAACCCCAGCGGTGGGCATGAGCAGGAGACTAAAGTGAACAGGAAAGGGTAAAATGGTCGAGGCGTCCAGAATGCAACGTGTCTATAGAGCTTTGCATGTTGACCAGCCGAGTTGTGCTTTCGGTGGTTATCTGGAGTACTTTGCCGGTCTGTAAAATATTTGCTTGTAACGCGGAGCTGACCATTTTGGACAGTTGCCATCCTGTCTGACAGCCCTGAACAAGGTGTGAGAATCTGGCATAAATGTATCACCCCAGGATAGGATCCGGCAGCTCACAGCCCATGTGCGTGGACAACACACAGACCGCCCACTGCTGAGTCTATAAATATAACTCGTTCCAATCGATAGACAAGGCGGGCTGGGTTTCAGTGTGATTGTGAAACCCGGCTCCAAATTGTCACTTAATGTGGAACAGCGGGTCACCATCTGTGGAAACAACGCACATATTCAGTGGCATGTTGTATCCTGTGCCTTCAGAGACTCCCTTATATCCATAAGATGAAATAGGATTCGGTGTAGACCTGTATCGACAATGCTAGTGGCCACAGGTGGAGGATGGGATTGATCACCATCATGACATTTGAAGCTGTAGATGTTTGCAAATGCTTCAGCCTTGTCTCTTGACCTGATATACTGGGCTCCCCTTGATTTGTAGGGTTTTCTCCTTCGATTAGTTATTTAATTTCCTGCCACCAATAGACGTGAACAGCCATCAAAGCTTTCGTCAGAGCTTTTGGTTGTGGGATTACATCACTCTGTCTATTGCACGCTCCTACCGCAATTTCGATTGCCTGTAGACTTTAATTATATCTTCACCAGCTGTAACTTCGTTGCGTAATATGCCTGGTGCTGTTTCTCATGCACTGAAGAGTACAAATCATTGATCCAGGATTTGTCATCTGGTTTCATGGTAATGGTAGATTGAGTGATAAACTGAGCCATGGAATTAAAGGTTGTGGCTGTATGGAACTCTGCTGCTGCTGATGGCCCACAGAGACTCATGGATGTCCAGTGTCCAGCTGCTCGATGTGCTCTTAATCTTCCCCGTTTAGCAGGATGGTAGTGCCACACACTATAGTGGAGTGGGTCCTCAATGACAAGACAGGGCTTGTCTTTAGAAGGACTGTACGGCGGTTACTCCCACCGATACTCTCGTGAAAGGATGCATCCGGGAAGGCAGACTTGTGAGGGCGATGTCAAGGTGTTTTCCCTCTTGTCCCTTCCCTCAAAATGGGCCAAATGCGAATTCTAAATTCTGAAAATATGTCCTTCCAGGTTCGACAAAATCGGTGATCAGTGATGCTACCGAACCGTTCAAGCTGTTGGATATCCAGGTGCCCAACTGGATTTCACTTTGTGTCATGATACACTCAATATATCTTGAACTTACCGTTTAACTTGGAGGAACACAGATTCTTTAGCTGAGAGAGGGTGCAAGGTCGGAATGGGAAGGTAATTTCCATTCCCTGTTTTTCCTGATGACATGACGCATCATAGATTCTGGAGTCCATGGTGAGGGCTCCCAGATCCAGTAACCTCCTGGATTTATACGATTTTGCTGTCATACGATGGGTATGTTATTGTGTTGTGGTGATGACTCCGGACCAGTAACCCAAAGGCCCAGACAAATGCGTTGGGGCAGGAATTCATTTCCCAACACAGTAGTTGGTGGAATTTAAATTAATTTCTGTTTTGAAAAATAACAAGCTGCCCTTGGAAATCGTGACTTTGAAACGATTGACGTCAAGACCTAACTGTTCCACTCATGCGCTTTGGGCTAGGGAATCTGCCGCCTTTACCTGACCTGGCCCACATGTGACTCCAGGCACACAGCACTGTTCGTGACTCTGAAATAAACAACAAAGCCGCACAGTTGTATCAAAACCCCTACAAAGTCGAAAAATGAAGAATGAAACAAGAAACATCACCCGGCAGGCAACAGGAATAACAATGTAATCCGAGGCCTGTCCAACATTTGAAGTCCTCATTAATTATATCGGGGGTGTGGTGCCCAAATTGGCAGAGCAGCTCCCCTGACTAGCCAAGCAATTGTCTGAAACTGTCATAGTCATGGAATCAAAGCTAACAGAAAATGTCCCAGTCACATTCTTAGTGTTGTCCGGTTCCACAGGCAGGACACACCCAACGGAGGTGGTAGCAAAGTGGCACTGATTCGGAAGGGAATTGCACTGAGATTTCTTACCATTCAATTTCGAATCCATGAAGAAAATGGACAATTAACCTCCTGCTGATTTCTTGATAAAACAACAGCCATCCACGAACACCTTCCACCACTCAGCTGATGGATCAACACTCTTCCATGTTGAACGCCACTTCGAGGAAGCGCTTGATACGTTTCTGGAGGAGGATTCGAGTGCCGAATACCAAGACGAGCTCTGTAGCGCCACCATATGCTAAGCTGATCGAGTCCTAAAGAGCATATGTGCAAGACAGCGTCTCTGGCAGGCAGGTTCGGAATGAACATCAGGGGAAAAATAACATACTTGACCCCGCTTACACCAATTTCTCTGCTGCAGTTACATATGTTCATTACACTTGATAGGAATTACCGCCCTACAATCATTGTGGTAACGAAGTCCCATCCTCAAACTGTGGATGCTCTCCAGCATGTTGTGAGGCGCGACCACTGTACTAAACTGGATGGATTTTCATCAGCTCCTGCATCTTAAACCTGTTCATCAATGAAGCGCCGTGGGCCATCAATAACAGCAGATTGTTTACAACGAAAACTAGTGACTACATGGCCCAGCGGATCGCCGATTCCACCATTATCTTCATGGCAGGGGTGGGGTGGGTGGTGCTGGGGGTCCGAGCCTGGTGTAATGCCGAATGAATGACGTAATGTCGGCAGCAGAACGAAACATATCTAAACGTCTGGTGTCATTCTGGTGAAGATACAAAACAGGATTACTTACATGTAAAATAGAGTTGGCAACATCCAATAGGCAGAGAAAAGAGATCCCACAGTCAACAAATCATATCTAACCGCTGCAGCCCTGTCACTCCCAGTCACTGATGGAGGAGGAGGCTACTCAATAATTGGTGATTAAAGCATATCAGTCCAGCAGTCAAAGCTGAGGCATTTGCAAAAACCTTAAGTCAGAAATGCCGAATGGATCATTCACCTATGCCTCCTCCCAGCGCCCCAGCATCATAGATGCCAATCTTCGGCCAATTCGATTCACTCCACGTGTCATACAGAGACTCGATACTGCAAAGGGTCTGCACCCTGAGAACATTCAAGCAATAGTGCTGAAGACTGGTGCCGCAGAACTAACTGCAGCCTTCACCAAATAGTTCCCGTAAAGCCTGAAGACTAGGATTAACTCGACAATTCCCGGCAGACAATCGCAGACAATGACTGTCTGCAAGAGAGAGAATACAATATTCTCTCCTTGATATGCAATGGCATGACAGCAACTGCATCCACAATATAAAGATATTGGGATTTGCATTGACAAGAAACTGAACTGGAGCTGCCAGAAAAATGCAGTGGCTAAAAGAGCAGTTCAGCGTTCTGAGAACAGTTCATCTCCGGACTTCCAAAAACTGTCACCCATCTCCAAAGCACCAGTCAGGATTTTATTGCACTACTCTATGCTTATCTGGATGAGTGTAACAGCAACACTCACGAAGCTCGACACTATTCATGACAATGCATCGAGTTTGACTGGCACTCCACCGAGCTCCATGAACACCCACTCCCTCCAACCACGGGCGTTTACTGGCACCAATATGTACCATACACGATGTAAATCAACAACAGAGCAAGGCTGCTTACACAGCAAGCTCAAAGCCCGAGACTTCTAATACCTAGACGGACATAGAGCACTTGCATGGGAACATCATCTCCAAGCCGCACAATAACCTGGTTTGCAATGCATTACCGCCGCGTCACTACAAAACCCGGAACTTCTATCAACTAGAATGACAAGGGAGCAGTTGAATGCGAACACCACCTCCAAACCAACCAGTAACCGGTTCTAGAATATATTGTCATTCCTTCATTGTCGTTGGATATAAAACCTGGAACTCCCTCTCTTACAGCAATGTGAATGTAAAAGGCTACATTTCAATTTGCCACCTTCATTTTCCCTAATTGTTCCATATCCATGGGTTTTAAAAGCCGAGGTTTGCTTAGCCTTTGCTGAAGTTTGTATCGGTTACTGTGCCAAGTCATTTCCGATTTCCCCATTGGAACATTTTATAGCACAGAAGGAGGGCATTTTTTCCAAACTGTGCATACTAGTGTAAACAGCCCACAGAAACATCGGACGGTATGACTTCCCCTCTGACTATCATGAATTCCATCTACCCCTTTCCACTTCAGGTCCTGGTCCAGCCATTTAAAGTATGTGAATACAGAGCTGGTAAGAGACTGGAATTTCTGCTGCGAATAAGTCACTTCCTCTCTACCCATGTGTGTCCATCAGAAGAGTTAAATGAGGATTGTGATGGGATACCCTTCAGCTGAGTCAATAAGTGCAGCCCGAACAGCAACAAATGGGCATGAAACCTCCCAGTAAAACGTAGCTCACTTGAATGCCTGCCGGCCACCCACGTCATCCAACAGCTTAATCATTCAGACAATCTACCACCGATACAAAATGGCAGCAGTATGCGCCATATACAGGTACTGCAGCGTGTGAACTGGGCGCCTTCGACAGTACCTGCCAAACCCCGAACTCGACCACGCAAGAAGACAATGGCACCAGGCGCATGCGCCACCATTCCATACCCGTTCCCCTCCAAACAACATCCCGTACTGATTTGTAATTCTATCACTGTTCCTTCACATTGTCGGGCTCTAAGTCATGGAACGCTCTGCCTAACAGACTCTGGGTGAAGCTACACAGTGTGACCTGCAGCTATTTAAGAGGTCAGCTTACCTCAGTCTTCTGGATGGCAATGACGGATGGGAATTACATTCTGCAGCCCCCAGAGATGCCTCCAACCTGTGACCGAGAAGTGACGAAATCCCCTCAGGTTCGAACAGAGAATGTTAGTTTGTCTTTCATTTTATAAATAAATACATCTTTCCTGAAATCCACATTGGATTATCAGAAAATATGTTTCTGCATTTACTCTTACACTGAGGTTCTATATAAGCTTCAAGAAGAGTTATTCGACTATTGATAAGGCACTTCACAACTTACGCTTTGCAATGGAAGCCATAGACTGCAGCTGCCGGAGACCTGACATTAATAGTTGGTGTTGAAAAGTAAAATCTCAGCGTTCTGGCAGCGTCTGTGCAAAGAGAAACATAGTTAACTTTCAGAGTGCAACATGGCTTCTTCAGAAATGAGTCCCGAACCGATCCGAAAGAATGTCATATTGAACTCGAAACATTAACCATCTTTCTCTCTCAGCTGCATGCTTCCTCGTCTTTACTCCCCTATTAAACATTGGGTTTAAGTTCGGGCTCTGCCTTCTGTTCGGGTTCCGTTCACAGTGTAGTTCTAGTGTTCAGTGCCTCCTCTGTGTTCAGCGTGGGCTCTGTGTTTAGTGTGGGCTCTGTGCTCAGTGTGTGCTCTGTTTTCATTGAGCGATCTATGTGCAGGGTTTGCTCTGTGTTTAGTCAGGTCTTTGTGTTCATTGGGGGCTTTGCGTTAAGTGCGGGATCAGTGTTCAGTGTGCGCTCTGTGTTGATTGCAGTCTTTGTGTTCATTGTGGGCTCTGTGGTAAGTGTGGGCTCTGTATTGCGTGTGCACTCAGTGTTCAGTGTGACCTCCGTGTTCAGTGTTCGTCCACTATTCAGTGTGCACTGAGGGTTCAGTGTGAGCTCCGTGTTCAGTGTGGGCTCTGTGCTCAAGGTCGGCTATTTGTTCAGTGTGAGCTCTGTTTTCACTTTCAGCTCTATGTTCAGGGCGGGCTCTGTGTTCAGTGTGGGCTCTGTGTTCAGTGTGGGCTCTATGTTCAGTGTGAGCTCCGTGTTCAGTGTGGGTTCTGTGTTCAGTGCGGGCTCTGTGTTCAGTGTGGGCTCTGTGTTCAGTTTGAACTCTGTGTTCAGTGTGAGCTCTGTGCTGAGTGAGAGCTCAGTGTTCAGTGTTAACTCCTTGTTCATTGTGGGTTCGGTGTTCATTGTGAGCTCTTTGATCAGTACCGGCTGTGTGTTCAGTGTGCGCTCCATCGTCAGAGTGAACTCTGCGTTCCCGGTGAGCTCTGTGCTCAGTGTGGGCTCTGTGTTCCATGTGGGCTCTGTGTTCAGTGTGGGCTCTACGTTAATTTTGGGCTCTGTGTTCAGTGTGAGCTCTGTGTTCAGTGTGAGCTCTGTGTTCAGTGTGGGCTCTGTGTTCAGTGTGGGCTCTGTGTTCAGTGTGGGCACTGTGTTCAGTGTGGGCTCTGTGTTCAGTGTGGGCTCTGTGTTCAGTGTGAGCTCTGTGTTCAGTGTGGGCTCTGTGTTCAGTGTGGGCTCTGTGTTCAGTTTAAACTCTGTGTTCAGTCAGCGCTCTGTGTTCAGGGCGGGCTCTGTGTTCAGTGTGTACTCTGTGTTCAGTCTGAACTCTGTGTTCAGTCAGGGCTCTGTGTTCAGTGCGGGCTCTGTGTTCAGTGTGGGCTCTGTGTTCAGTTTGAACTCTGTGTTCAGTGTGAGCTCTGTGCTCAGTGAGAGCTCAGTGTTCAGTGTTAACTCCTTGTTCATTGTGGGTTCGGTGTTCATTGTGAGCTCTTTGATCAGTACCGGCTGTGTGTTCAGTGTGCGCTCTATCGTCAGAGTGAACTCTGCGTTCCCGGTGAGCTCTGTGCTCAGTGTGGGCTCTGTGTTCCGTGTGGGCTCTGTGTTCAGTGTGGGCTCTACGTTAATTGTGGGCTCTGTGTTCAGTGTGAGCTCTGTGTTCAGTGTGAGCTCTGTGTTCAGTGAGGGCTCTGTGTTCAGTGCGGGATCTGTGTTCAGTGTGGGCTCTGTGTTCATTCAGGGCTCTGTGTTCAGTGTGGGCTCTGTGTTCAGTGTGGGCTCTGTGTTCAGTGTGAGCTCTGTGTTCAGTGCGGGCTCTGTGTTCAGTGTGAGCTCTTTGTTCAGTGCCGGCTCTGTGTTCAAGGTGCGCTCTTTGGTCAGAGTGAACTGTGCGTTCCCGGTGAGCTCCGTGTTCAGAGTGCGCTCTGCGTTCATTGTGGGCTCTCTGTTCCATGTTAGGTCTGTGTTCAGTACGGGCCTTGTGATCAGTGTCAGTTCTGTGTTCAGAGCGGGCTGTATTCTCTAGGAGCTCTCTTTTTAGTACGGGTTCTGTGTTCAGCATGGGCTCTATGTTCAGGGTAAGCTCTGCTTTCCATGTGGCGTCCCCTTTCATCGCGGCCTCTGCCTTTAGTTCCGGCTCTGTGTCCATGAGGGATCTGTGTTCAGAGAGAGTTCCGTTTACAGTGTGAGGTATTTGTTCAGTGTTGGCTCTAGGTTCATTGTGAGTGTTCTCTGTTCACAGTGTCGACTCTGTTTTCCTTTGGGTTTTTGTTGTCATTCTGTGCCCTTTGTTTAGGGCGAGTTCCGTGTGCAGTGTTGTTTCCGTGCTCAATGAGACCTCTGTGTTCATTGAAGGCTCGGTGTTCAATGAGTGCTGTGTGTTCAGTGCGGGCTCTGTGTTCAATGTGGGCTCTGTGTTCAGTGTGGGTTCTGTGTTCAGTGTGGGTTCTGTGTTCAGTGCGGGCTCTGTGTTCAGAGTGGGCTCTGTGTTCAGTGTGGGCTCATGGCACAGTGTGGGCTCTGTGTTCAGAGTGGGCTCATGGCACAGTGTGGGCTCTGTGTTCAGAGTGGGCTCTGTGTTCAGAGTGGGCTCATGGCACAGTGTGGGCTCAGTGTTCAGAGTGGGCTTTGTGTTCAGAGTGGGCTCTGTGTTCAGTGTGGGCTCTGTGTTCAGTGTGGGCTCTGTGTTCAGAGTAGGCTCTGTGTTCAGAGTTGGCTCTGTGTTCAGTGTGCGCTCTGAGTTCAGAGTGGGCTCTGTGTTCAGAGTGGGCTCTGTTCAGAGTGGGCTCACGGCACAATGTGGGCTCTGTGTTCAGAGTGGGCCCATGGCACAATGTGGGCTCTGTGTTCAGTGTGGGTTCTGTGTTCAGTGTGGGCTCTGTGTTCAGAGTGGGCTCTGTGTTCAGAATGAGCTCTGTGTTCATAGTGGTCCCATGGCACAGTGTGGGCTCTGTGTTCAGTGTGGGTTCTGTGCTCAGTGTGGGCTCTGTGCTCAGTGTGGGTTCTGTGTTCAGTGTGGGCTGTGTGTTCAGAGTGGGCCCATGGCATAGTGTGGGCTCTGTGTTCAGTGTGGGTTCTGTGCTCAGTGTGGGCTGTGTGTTCAGTGTGGGCTCTGTGCTCAGTGTGGGTTCTGTGTTCAGTGTGGGCTTTGTGTTCAGTGTGGGCTCTGTGTTCAGTGTGGGCTCTGTTCTCCGTGAGGGTTCTGTGTTCAGTGTGGGCTGTGTGTTCATTGTGGGCTCTGTGCTCAGTGTGGGTTCTGTGTTCAGTGTGGGCTCCGTGTTGAGTGTGGGCTCTGTGCTCAGTGTGGACTCTGTGTTCAGTGTGGGTTCTGTGTTCAGAGTGTGCTCTGTGTTCAGTGTGGGCTCTGTTTTCAGTGTGGGCTCTGTGTTCAGTGTGGGCTCTGTGTTCAGTGTGGGCTCTGTGTTCAGTGTGGGCTCTGTGTTCATTGTGTGTTCTGTGCTCAGTGTGGGCTCTTTGTTCAGTGTGGTCTCTGTGTTCAGTGTGGTTTTTGTGCTAGTTGTGGGAAATGTGTACAGTGTGGGCTGTTCGTTCAGTGTGGGCTCTTTGTTGAGTGTGGGCTCTGTGTTCAGTGTGGGCTGTGTGTTCAGTGTGGGCTATGTGTTCAGTGTGGGCTGTGTGTTCAGTGTGGGCTCTCTGTTGAGTGTGGGCTCTATGTTCAGTGTTGGATCTGTGTTCAGTTATGACTCTATGTTCAGCGCAGGGTCTGTTTTCAAAGTATACACCGTGTTCAGAGTTTTACCAGTGCTCAGTCTGTTTTTTTTTGCGTGTAGAGAGGCCCCACTGTTTATTAAGGTCCCTGTGCTAATTGTAAACTATGTGTTCAGGATATATCCTCTGCAATACATTGTCAATGTTCAACACGACACATTGCATTTTGCTATAAGTTCTAATTAAATATGTTTCAAAGATATTACTTTTTCTCAATTTCACTCAGGAGGCTGTGTCCTGAAAAAAATACATAGCAGGCACAAACAATGCATGGGAGAGAATTTATTTCCACATGTTTAGAGCCTTTATTCACAGTAATGAAGGGCACTGTAATCTATTCACATTTTAAACATCTCGGCCTGCAAACCCTGTAGGTTCCCATGGTACAGGGAGAGACCAGCTGAGTTGAAACCCAGCGACACCACATCCACCCTTGCTCCTTATTTACCTTTCCATCCACAAATATCAACATAGCTCCAACAGAATTGTCAAGGAAAGTTTTCCTTTCATAAATCAATATAAAATCAAATCAGTGTTGACCCTTCCCCAACACACAATAAACACGCACAGGCTGAATGATATCTCAGTTATTTCTGGAAACTGGTAACAGCAACCGGGTACAGGGTGGTTAAAGTAATTATGTTCTAAAGGTGAAACGTGATGCTGCTTTATAATATCAATCTCACGCAGGCACACCCAATTACACACACACAACCTCGCATCGACGAACACATACACAGTCTCACCTACTTTTATACGTGCGCACTCACATGCATTCACTCACACACGTACCCTGGAATACACAGGCACCCTCACATCCACTCAGCCATATTCATACACACACTCAGTCTCGGAGACACACACAGGCAAGCACAGACACACACTTGCATACAAACGCACACAGACACAAAAAGCACACTCACCCACATGTATAAACAGACACACATATTCACTCACACACAGACACACAATCACTCACACACATACAGTTGCAGACACAGACACACACCCACAATCAGATGCACAAACAGATTAACAGACTCATACACACTCACACACTGGCGCACACAGTCATAAACACAAACACATTCACACATACACATACTTTCATACACACAGACAGACGCACACACATCCTCACACAAACATTTATTCACACAAACACACCCCCCCTCCAAACACACAGACGCACACACACAGACACACTCACAAACACGAAGTCAGAAACCCACATTCACATAAATACACAATCACACGCACACAAACACACAGACACAGATGGACAGAAAGCACCGATGGTTAATCTCAATCTCACTATAGTAACCCGGTTCATTTTTAGAGGAATAATACAAGCAAAGTTGAAAATCTGTGTGCATTTTATTCTGAAATGAGTTGCTGCTTTATAATACCGATCTCTATCTCTCACACACACGTATACTCGCTCTCACACAAATACACTTTCAAACAGAGACACAATCATCTATATTCTTGCACACTCACCCACATTCTTACACACTCACATACATTCTTACACATTCTTACACATTCACACAAACACACCCTCACTCAGACCAATACAGATAGAAAGAGAGCAGAGAGGGTTAATGTCGATCTCACTCTAGACAACCTGGCAATTTATTAGAAGAATAAGACAAGCAGAGTTGAATCTTTCTGTGTCCTTTATTGTGAAATGAGACAATACAAATATATCCCCATAGCAGTGGTTGGGAGTTTAACTGATGGTGTGACAGATGTTTGTACCCCAAAATAAATATTAAATGTGTCCCATGACTACTTGTTGCGGTGACTATCTTAGGGTGTAAAGTATCAGGGTTATAGTTGTGAAAAAGGTGGAATTCAGTGTGGGAATGGAGAGTGAAGCTGCTCAGAACAGTGAATGGTTCCTGTTGGTCGTGAATTTAGAAGTTGACGTTTATATTTCAAAAGGTTCCCAGAGCCTCTAACGACTGAACAGGGGCCTCTGGGAAGGGAGATAGTTCCTGCTGCTGTTTCCCGTCCAGTCCGCTCGAGGCCGGCCTCACTACCCTGAGGAGATCCTGCTCCATCCGCTGCTCCTCCAAGGGTCACATCTTTCCCACCCACCGTCCCTGACGCTGCTCTTTGTCCAACTGCTGATGGAATGGGCGGGGCAGCCGGCGCGTGACGTCACCGCCAGCGCATCACCGTTTATTTTTTGTTTAAAAAGCGCAAGGTAATAAGCGATCCTTCGGAATGAGGGGGGAACTGGGATTCTGAGCCGGCCAGGAGGTGATTATTATTATTATTGATAAGTTTAATGAAAAAAAACACTTGGTGCAGTGGTGAGCGGAATTGCGCATGTGCGCTGGGCTCTCCCTCCCAGAGTGCAGCGCGGGCCGTGTCACTGATAGAGGACACGTGGGATTGTGGGAAAATAAGCCGCTGTTGCCTCAGCAACAAATTCGTCACTGGATTTTCGCCTGCAGGGGGAGGAATGAATGACAGAAATGGGAGCACGAAGAGGACTTTTCGCCATTCGAACCTGTCCACCTTTTAATACGATCATGAATGATATTATAGCTTGACCCAGACGCTCTCTCTCCGACACACTCTCATACAGACACCCAACACACAAGCATACACACACAGACACACACATGGGACACATGTTAATGCTCTGGGCACCAGCGTTCGAATCCCAATGCAGCATGTTGAATTTTGAATTCACTAAAAGTCTGATGATGACCATGAAACCATTGTATTTTCTCATAATAATTCCTCTGGCTCACTATTATCGTTTAGGGAAGAAAACCGGCCATCCTTATCTGGCCTGGCTTACATGTGAAACATAGTCGTCAACAACATGGTGGTTCATTCATAAGTACCCTTGCAATGGCCCTTCAAGCCACTCAGTTTCCAAAGAAAAAAACGGGACTGAGCACCTTGGATCGGCTTAGGAAATTACAACGGCGCACTCATCCCTGCCGATCCTCCAAATTCGTCCTTATTAATATTTGCAGATTTATGCTAAAAATTGGGCGAGCTGTCTCGCAGACTATTCAAGCAACATGTTCATCCGGAATAATACCTTACAAGCAATGTGAAAGACACCACCAGCACTCGGCTGGTTGGTGTCATATCTAGCACAAAGGAAGACCGTTGTGGTTTTTGGATGAGAGTCATCTCAGCACCAGGACATCACTTCAGGCGTTTAGCGGACTACTGTCCTAGGCCAAACCAACTTCAGCTGCTTCTCCCATGAGAATCCTTCCATCATAATGTAAAAAGTGTTGATGTCCACTGATGATTGCACAATGTTCAGCGCAATTCGTCACTCCTCAGATAGTAAAGCAGTCCATATCAAAATGCAGCATGACCTGGACAATATCCGGACTTGAGCTGACAAGTCGCAAGTACCATTCGCGCCACACAAGAGCCAGGCAATGGCCATCTCCAACTCGAGAGAATCCCACCATAGCCCCTTGATATTCACTGGCAATAACATTGCTGAATCCCCCTCTATCAACATCCTAGGGGTTAGCATTGACCAGAAACTGCACTGAGCTAGGCAGATGCATACTGTGAATTCAACAGCACGACAGAGATTTGGAAACCTGCGGGGAGCAGCTCATCTCCTGATTCCCCAATTCCTGTCCGCCATCTACAAGGCACAAATCAGAAGTTCGATGCAATACTCCCCATTTGCCTGGATGAGTGCAGCGACCACAACACTCAGAAACACTCAAACATCTTTACACCATTCAGGAAAAAGCAGTCCAATTCATTGGCACCACATCCACAAATATTCACTCCCTACACTACCGGTGTACAGTAGCAGCACAGTAGCATCTAGAAGATTTACAGCAGAAACACACTAAGGGTACTTTGACTGCAACTTCCAAAACCAGGGCCACAACCATCTGGAAGGACAAGGGCAGAACACAAATGGGACAACCACCACCTGGAATATCCGGTCGAAACCACTCATCATCTTGAATTAGAAATACATCGCCGTTCCTTCACTGTCGCGGGGTCAAAATCCTGGAACTCCCTTCCTAACAGCCCTGTGGGTGTACCTGTACCACATGGATTACAACAGCTCAAGAAGACAGCTCACCACCACCTCCTAAAGGGCCAATTAGGGATGAGCAAGGAATGCTGGCCCAGCTACTGATGCCCAAACCCCTTTAATTAATAAAATGGAAACGCACACTCTCTCAGACATACAATCTCTCACAAATACATATGCAGTCGCACACGCACACTCTGTATCACAATCTTTTTCTCGCACACATACTCCCACTTTCACTCGCTCTCTCCCTTTCACACACACAGTCTCCCTCACAAGAAATCTTTCTCGTGCACTCTCTCTCACACTCTCTCGTGGACACACACAATATCGCAGTCTCTCGGTCACTCTCACAGACACAAAAAGTCTCTCACACATATTCTTTAGCAGACGTTCAATCACTCTCACACACGCTATCTCGCTCACACACACTGTCTCCCACACACTCTCACAAAAACATTCACACACATACTCTCTCACATGCATATCTCGTATATCACATCGCCACATCCACACAGCGGGACCACTGATGACGTTTCACATTCCTCTCTGTTATCCAGTCTGTATGGGCCTCTGAGCAGCGCTGGCAAGCAGCACTATGTGGATCAAGCTCTGTCCATTTGCTCTGTCACTATAAAGACAGCATAGCCCCGATCTCCCCTGCCTGCTGTCGGAGCACCAGCAGCTCCGCCAAAGGAAATGCTAAATAAAATGCAAACGTAATGGACATTCTTAGTCAGACATTGTTCAAATTATTGGAAAGATTGAACGGTTGGAGCAAAGGGATATTTCAGCACATTCTTCAACTGCTCCCTGAACTTAGTCTGGGTCATGGCGTAAATCGCAGTGTTTGTGCAGCAACTCAGGAGCTGCAGCATGAAGCCCAATTCCATCACAATATAATCTACATTAACTTGCTTATTCCCCAAGAACAATATTCGACTCCATATAGTATACAATATTAACATTGCCCACAACAGGATGAAATTGGCTGAGATAACGAGCAGTAAAATGATGGATTTCCTCCGACTCTCCATCTCTTGGTCTCTGGGCCTCTCCCCACTGCTGTGAGCCCGGAGTCTCCTGCGGGCTCTGCTGTTCACTAAAATGTGTTTGACGGTGAGAAAATTGAGCAGCAGAATCAGGACAAATGGGACACAGGGTGTAAGAATGTGATGGAGAAATTCTATAGTTATCCATACCAGAGAGAACTGAACAGCAAATGATACATCGCAAAACCAGGGTGCGTTCCTCAGAAAATACCGACCTGTTTGCATAAAATACCAGATGATATTCTTTAAACAGCTCAGCACAGTCACTGCTCCCAGAACAACAGCCGCCGTTTTCTCCGTACAATATTTACTTTTCAGATTCTGGTGACAAATAGCCACAAATCGATCAAAGGTGAACGTGACGGTGAACCAGACAGAACAGTCGTTGGCGGCATATAAGAGGACAGCATGGATATTACACACAGGGATAGACTGCAGAAAATGAAACTCTTTCGCAAAAACGATCGGAATATGTCTCAATATCAGGTCGAGAACAATGACCAGTAAATCCGCCGTTGACATGGCGACTAGGTATCGAGTGACACATTTGGATAGACCGCATTTCTCCCGAGACAGAATGACAATTGACAATAAATTAACTGTGTGGGAGAAAGATAAACATGTAAGTTAGCTTCACGGGTGCAATATCGGAACATGTACTCTACCGAGCGAAATAAGAATGTATTGGGTCCAATAAACCAGAGCTGCATAATAGAGGTATATTGCACAGAGAGGTTTAAAGGAAGGAAGAGAGGTGGGGATGGGGAAATTTTTGGAGAGGATGTAATCCAGCCTAAAGTAACTAATAAACTCTCTATTGTCCAAACCTACATGGGGACCAAGAGGCCTGTTTTTTGCTTTATTATTCATTAATCGGATGTGGTATTTCTGGCTGGACCAGAATGTATTGCGCATACCTAGTTGCTATTGAGAAGGTAGCGGACAACCACCCTATTGAGCAGTTGATTCCAAGTGGAGCATGCACATCCACAGTGCTACCAGGGAGGGAGTTACGGGATTTTGACAGAGTGACAATGAAGGAACGGCGATACAATTCGAAGTCAGGAATGTGAGTGACTTGGAGGGGAACATGGTAGTTTTCCCATCTACCTGCTGGCCTTGTCCTTCCAGTTGCTAGGTTTCTTTCCACTTGACAGCACACACCTGAATATTGCCGGGGTCTGGCTGCATATGGACATAGATTGTGTGTTTGGAAGCTGCTGTCGAAAGAACCTTGGTGAATTCCTGCAGTGAGGTTTTAGATGGTACACACTTCTGCCACTGCCCAGGTCAGTTTCTGGTCAATGGTAACCCGCAGGATACTGATCGTGGGTATTCAGTGTTGGTAATGCCCTTGAACATCAAGGGGCGATGGATGGATTATCTCATGTTAGAGGTGGCAATTGCTTGGCATTTGTGTGGTGCAAATGTTACTTGCCACTTGTCAGCTCAAGCCGGGATATTGTCCAGGTCTAGCTGTATTTGCACATAGACTGTTGTATGCACGTAGATCTCTTGCGGTGGCAGGACAGACTAACAGATCTCTGACGAATGCTTATGTCCTCACCGACACTGTGAATAGAGGCAGAGGGAACAAAAGGTAGAGTTTTGTTATAAACCTGTGTAAAGCAAGAGTCTGATCCCATCCTGTGCATTCTGTCCAACACTGGGCACCGGGATTTCGTAAAGTTGTAAAGGTTAGGGATGGAGAATAGGCATTATTTACTAGAACGGTTCAAGTGATATGGATAGACTGGAGAAGCTGTGGTGCAGAAGGGATTGGAAGACGAGAACAAGAGTTATAAAATTAATTTTTTGACAGACTGCAACTCGGCTCCGCGAAAAAGAATCTCAGATGTTGTGAACCACGTGGTACACGCTTAGATATGAGCAGATGGGAGTCCTGGGGTCCGTGGATCAGGAATGTTGTTTTTGATCAGACTTGAAAACAATGACTTTCGTCTTACAAACATATGGGCGCCAAAAACAGTAATGAAGTTATTCATGCCTCACAAGTTAATGTCTGAATGGAAAGACTTACCAGGGACGCCGAAAATAGCGAGGATGGGATAGTAAACCCCTTGGATTACCCAGATCGCCCACAGGATGCGCCAATTTAACGGTGCCCGATGATGTTCAGAAAGTAAGTTAACCGCCATTGTGAAGAACCTGCTCATTGTTGTAACATTCGAATTTATTGTTCTCGGATTCTGAAACATCACTGTAACATTCCAATCTATTGATCTCGGTTTCTGATCCATTGTTTCAACTTTCCCATCTATTGTTCTCAGAATCTGATCCATTGTTGCAACATTCCAATCTATTGTTCTCAGATACTGACTTCTCCTCTCCTTCTCTCTGAAGCCGATGATCCAGGCTGCTGGCGGATGGACAGCTTCTGATAATACTATGCGATGACACGTTGAAAGTAGCCACTTATAAACAGAAGACAGAAACATGTCAGAGGCACAATTAAAATCCACGGAGACTGCCATTAATTACAGTAAATGAACAAACAGTTTTAGGTAACCCCTTTCTGTCCAACAATCTTGTGTCTGAACAGAGATGTACGAGGGTTGCCTAGGCAAGGGATGGTGGTCATAGCGGAGGCATTAAACATAAACAGCCATTCTCCCTTATATATGGGAGTGACGCCGGAGGATTGGAAGGTTTTAAACCTTCCAACCTGTTTTGAGAAACGGACAAACTCTCTAACTGCAGCCAGGCAGTCGAATGACGCTGGTGGTTCAGATTCGAGAGGCCATGATGGAGGGAAAAAACAGTGGTCCTTCTAAAATATGTATTGTTCCATAAAAGACAAGGGACATGGAAAGCTTAATATGAAAGCAAACATGTCTGATAAAGTGGATTGAGGCCTCTTAAGGAATAGCGGAAAGGGTTGATGATGATAGTCCGTCTCTTGTTATACTGATGGTATTTCCAAAGGATGAGATCAAACGCAATTTAATAGACATGTCATGGGAACAGAAAACCATCGACGATGGAGGTAGTGACAGAGTGGGTGTGACATCGATCTGGAGACAGAAAATAGAGAATTAGTGAACAGGTAGTTTGCTTAGTCCTGTAATGCGATGTGGGTTTCATTGGCTTAGCTTGCATTTATTGCCCATTCTTAGTTGCCCTTGAGAAGGTCGTGGGGAGCTGCTTTCTACATCCGCTGCAGCCCACATAGTATAGATGCACCGTGAATGCTGTTAGGGAAGGAGTCCCAGGATTTTGGTCCAGCGACAGTGAAGGAACGACAATGTATTTCCAAGTCAGGATGGTGGATGATTGGTCCAGGTGACTGTGTCTCAATGTAACTGCTGCACACCTCCTTCTAGAAGGTAGTGGTCGTGGGTTTGGAAAGTACTGTCTAAGGAGCCTTGGCGAATTCCTGCAGACGGTGCACACTGCGGCTTTTGTGCTGGAGGTAGTGAATGTTTGTGGATGTGGTGCCAGTCAAGTGGGGCTCCTTTGTCTTGGTTGGTATCAACTTCTTGAGTGTAGTGGGGTCTGCGCTCATTCATGCGAGGGGAGAGTCTGCCATCACATTCCTGACTTATGCCCTATAGATGTTGGAAAGGGCTTGAGGAGTCAGGAGCTGAGTTACTCGTCGCCCTAGTCCCTGAGCTGTTCTTGTAGCCACAGTATATATGTGGCTGCTCCAGTTCAGTATCTGGTTCATCTTAACAGTGTGAAGAATAGCTGCTGGCTCATGGAGAACGCAGGCAGATTGGTAAAACTAGCAGCTACATGGCTGATGGTATCACAAATAGAACAATATGAAGGAGACAGCAGGGACAATTTCAATGGCTGTTCTGTAAAAGAGGATTTGTTCAGATGCAAGGTGGCAGCACAAGGTCGTCGGGCTGAAAAAATAAAATTAAATATTGCTTCTGAGGAGGAACTTCGCAGAAACATGTTAAAACTCACTTAATAGGCCTCAGATGGAGTATTGTGTCCAACGAAAGATGGAGAGCAACCCAGTAGGAATGGCGGATGAGTGTAATTAATAAATTAGAGAGAGAGAGAGAGAGAGCAACCCCATGCAAATAGAGGAGCAATAAAGCTGATAAATTAGAGTGAATGAAGAGACTCAGTTTGCAAATAGAGAAACATTGCAATTAATAAATGAGAGAGAGAGAGAGAGAAATAGAGAGCCGAGAAGAGAAAGAGAGACCCACTGTGAAAATAGAGCAGCAATGTAATTAATAAATTAGGGTGATAGAGCACAAACCAGTATTCAAAAAGGGAAGGTATGAATCTAATACTTAGAGAGAGGGAGAGGAAATAACACAGTACAAATAATGGACAGATATAATTAAGAAATCAGAAAGAGGGAGAGAGACAGAGCAACGCAGTGTTGAAATAGAGGAGGAAATTAATTAATATATACGAGAGAGAGACAGCATTCCAGTGTGAAAATTAAGGCAGGTATATAATTAATACATTGGATAGAGAGAGGGCAACTCCGTGTGTGAGAGAGGAGGAATTCAATTCACCAATTAGAGACAGCGACAGGGAACAACCAAGTGTCCAAATACAGGAGGAATATAATTGATAAATTGGAGAGAGAAAACAAACTAGTGTGCAAATAGAGGAGGATTGTAATTAATAAATTGGGGAGAGAGAGGTCAGACGAGTGTGCAAAAAGAGGAGGAATGTAATTAATAAACGAGAGAGAGGGAGCAACCCAGTGTGCATTTAGAGGAGGAATAGAATTTAGAAATTAGAGAGAGCGAGAGAGGGAGAAACCCAGTGTGCAAATAGAGGAGGAATTTAATTAATGCATTTGAGAGAGCGAGAGAAAGCAACCCAATGTGCATGTAAAGGCGGGACGCAGTTAATCAATTAGAAAGAGGATGACAGAGAGAGCGCAAATTTGTGATTAAATAGAGGAAGAATGTAATTAAGAAATTAGAGAGAGTGGGAGCAACACAGTGCGCAAATAAGCGGGAAATGCAATTAATAAATAGAAAGAGGGGGAGAGATATCAACCCGGTTTTCAATAGAGGAGGACTGTACTTATTACATTCGAGATTGAGCAACCAAAGGTGCATGTAGTGCATGAGTGTTATTAATAAATTAGGGAGAGGAACCAAATGTGTAAATAGAGGAGGAATGTAACTATTAATAAGAGAGAGAGAGAGAGAGAGAGAGGGAGAGAGAGAGAGAGAGAGAGAGAGAGAGCGCAGGTCAGTGTGAAAATAGATAAGGCATGCAAAGAATAATTCGAGAGAGAGAGGGAATAATAAGGTTCAAATAATGTAGAATCGCAATTAATAAATCAGAAAGAAGGAGAGTGATAGAGAGCAACGCAATGTTCACATAGAGGAGGAATGTCATTAATATATTCATGAGGGAGAGAGCGAGAGAGAGAGGGAGAAATCCAGTGTGAACATTAAGACATGAATATAATTAATAAATTGGAGAGTGAGAGAGAGATAGCAACTAGGTGTGTAGAGAGAGGACGAATTAAATTAATCATTTAGAAAGAGTGGGTGACCCACCCAGTGAATAATTACAGGAAAAATATAATTAGTAAATTGGGGGAAGAGAGAACAAAGAAGACTGAAAATAGAGGAAGATTGTATGTATTTAATAAATTGGGGAGAGAGCGGGAAAACCTTTGTGCAAATAGTCGAGGAATGTTAGTAATAAACAAGAGAGGGAAAGTAACCCAGTGTGCAACCTGAGGAGAAATGTAACGAATACCTTAGAGAGATAGAGAGAGAAGCCCATTGTGCACATAGAGCATGAATGTAATTAATAAATTAGAGGGAGTGACCCAGTGTGCAAATAGAAGAGTAATTCAATAAATGCATTAGTGAGAGAGAGCAACACAGTGTTCAAATGTAGGGGGTATGGAATGAAAAACAAAAAAGAGTGAGAGAGCAACCAGTTTGCCAACAGAGGAGGAATATCATTAGTACATTAGAGAGGCAGATAGAGAGCAACACAGTGTGCAAGTAGGGGAGACATTCTACAGAGCACCCAGTGCGCATATAGAGGAGGAATGTAATTAATAATTTAGGGAGAGAGCAAAACAGTGTGCAGAGAGAGGAGGAATCAAATAATAACATATAGCGAGGAAGAGCAACTCAGTGTGCAAATAGATGAGGAATTCAATTCATGAATTAGAGAGAGAGAGAACAACCCAGTGCGCAATAGAATCACCGGATTACAGTGCAGAAGATGCCCTCCGTCCCATCGAGTCTGCACCGATGGAGAAACATCTGAACTATCTGCCTAATCCCATTTACCAGCACTTCGCCATTAGCGTTGAATGTTATGACTTGACAAGTGTTCATCCAGGTACTTTAAAAAGGATGTGAGGCAAACCGCCTCAACCACCTTCCAGGGCAGTTCATTCCAGCCCGTCACCAACCGCTGGGAAAATACGTTTTTCCTCACATTCCCCCTCAACATCCTCCCCCTCATCTTGAACTTATGCCCCCTTGTGACTGACCATCAACTAAAGGGAAAAGCTGCTCCCTATCCACCCTGACTCTTTCCCTCATAATCTTGTACACCTCGATCAGGTCTCCCCTCAGTCTTCTCTGCTCCAACGCAAAGAGCCCAAGTTTATCTAACCTCTCTTCATAACTTAAATGTTTCATCCCATGCCACATCCTGGTGAATCACATCTGCATCCACTCCAGTGCGATCACATCCTTCCTATGTGGAGACCAGTACTGCACACAGTACTCCAGCTGTTACCTCACTAAGGTTCTATACAACTCCAACATGTCCTCCCTACGTTTCTAATCTAATACTCGATTGAAAAAGGCAAGTGTCTGATATGTCTTTTTCTCCTCCCCACCATCATGACCCTCTGCCTTCAGAGTTCTTTGGACACATACGCCAAAGTCCCTTTGTTTCTCATAACTTCCTAGTGCCATTTCGTTCATTGAATACTTCCTTGTCAAATTACTCCTTCCAAAGTGTATCACCTCACATTTTTAAGGGTTAAATTCCACCTGCCACTTATCTGTCCATTTGACCATCCCGTCTATATCATCCTGTAGTGCAAGACACTCAACCTCACTATGAACCTCCCGGCCAATCTTTGTTTCATCCGCTAACTAACTAATCCTTCCCCCCACAGAGTCAGCTATGTCGTTTATAAGAATGACAAATAATGGGGGGCCGATCACAGATCGCCGTGGTGCCCCACTGGACACTGGCTTCCAGTCACTAAAGCATCATTCGGTCATGAACATCTGCCCCCTACAACTAAGGAAATGTTGAAGCCACCTTTTCAAATTACCCTGCATCCCATGTGTATTTGCATTTTTATAAGCCTCCCATGTGGGGCCTTGTCAAAGGCTTTGCTGAAAGCCATATATATTACTACAACTGCACTACCCTCATCTACAATCCTGGTCAGCTCCTCAAAAAATTCAAACAAATTTGTTAGTCATGACCTCCCTCTGACAAAGCCATGCTGATTATCCCTGATTAAACCTTGTCTCTCCAACTGGGGATAGCTTATCTCCGGCACAAATGTGTCTACTAGTTTCCCTACAACTGAGGCGAGACTCACTGGACTGCAGTTGCCTGGCTTATACCTACAAATGTTATTAAATGGCGTATCCACGTTAGCTGTTCTCCTGTCCTCTGACCCCTCTCCAGTCGCCAGAGAGGAATTAAAAGTGTGTGTCGGGGTCCCTGCGATCTCTTCCCTTGCCTGTTTCAACAGTCCGGGACACAAATCACTGGACCTGGAGATTGGTACAATTTTATGCCTGCCAACACCTCCAATATTTTGTCACTTCATGTATCAATTTCCTGAAGAACCTCGCAGTCTCTCTACACGAGTTCGAAACCTTCACCCTCATTCCCTTGGGTGAAGACGGATGTGAAGGATTTATTCAACACTCTAGCGATGTCCTTCGGCTCCACCCACAGATTTCACCATTTCTTCCGTGTTGGCCCCACTCTTTCCCTGGTAAACCTCTTCCCATGGACATAATTGTAGAATATATTGGGATTTTCCCTACTCTTGCCAGCTTTAGGAAGGTTTTCATAGGAAGACGGATTCAATTAATCATTTCGAGGGAGAGATTGGGCGCTAGCAAGTGTGAACATCGAGGAGGAACATAATTACTAAATAAGTGAGATTGAGCAACTCAGTGTCCATTTCGAGGAGGAATGAAATAAATAAGTGAGAGAGAGGGAGAGTGAGTGCGTGCAAACCAGTGAGCCAATAGAGGAGGGATTCAATTAATCAATTA